>NC_092044.1:119231112-119548258 GCF_003086295.3 Arachis hypogaea | reverse complement strand
TTGTCAGCTTTATATGATAAATAGACATTAATTCTATCTCATCTATACTTTTCCTTCTTTCTTCTTCATCAATATTTTGATTTTTAGTTAACATTTGATTTTTAGTTGTTAACGGAAGGTACCAATTAAATAATTTGAGTAAATCTAAGAAATTTTAGATGAGATACTAGTCTCTTATAAATTTTTATTATTTAGTCCTTGAAAATTATTATCATAGGACATATTAATTTCTTTATAATTTTAAAGAGAATTAATTTATCTTATAGCAATATTTTTTAAAAATTTAAATATCTTATAATAAAATTTGTCAAAGATTTATTTGTTCCATACGTAATATTTAAAATTTGATTAAAAACAAAAGAGAAACTAATATATTCAATGAGAATAATTTGAGAACTTTTAGTAAATAAGAATATTTTAAAGAGATTCTAAATAAATATTAAAGCACAAATAAATATAAAAGCACAAATAGCAAACACCTATATGATAATTTCTCACTAAAGAATGAGACAAGTGAAAGGCAAAATTGTTAGAAAGCATCACATTTAATTTCCTTTTGCTATCGTATAAGCTAGCCTTGACATAACTTTGTTCCTCTTCTTCTTCAAGAATTTAAAGTAAGCATGTCTGTAGGCTGCAAAACGTTAAATTATAAGAAATTAAAAGATTACTAAATGCATTGAAAATATGAATGCATATAATAGAATGTCTAAAATTCAATTTTCAATTCTAATTTATAAGTAATATTTCTTAAAAAATAATGTGACATTATTAGTAAATATTATTTTTTTGGGAGTACTAGGGCAGCAACTTTTGTATTTTGTAATTATTAATTGCCCGTTAATAATGTTTTTAATGGTGTGAGATTACATCCAATGGTGGGAGATCACTCACTTTTCTTTTGATGATTAAGTGCTGGTCACAAATTACAAAGTTACTAACCCTCTAAACTTTCTCTTTTTTTTATCAATATTTGGTTATTAATAATTTATATCTATATTTATAGACGTTTTATACAAAAAAAGCATAATCATAAAAAAATATAATTTATACCTATATTTATCCTAACTTTATACACATAAAATTAATACAATTTATAAATATATTTTTCAAAATTTATACATATGAATTAATAAAATTTATTTATTAAAAATAATAACTAAAAATATTAAAAAATTATGTACCAAAAACATGTAGTCACCGTATACGAGCATAAATTTACTTCTTTCTTTTGTTTATTTTTTGCTTGAAAGAAATTAAGAAACCATTTTTTATCCTTGATAGAAAAATAATTCTTACATTAAAAAACAAAAAATTATGCAATTCAAACCTGAATATTGTTTCGCTAAGCCAACTTCAAATCTTTTAACCTCTCCATTATCACTTCTTCTAGCCACTGATGTCAACATAAACATTTCAATTATTGATAAAACAAGATTTGTATTGGAGGAAGAAATTGGGGAGCTTTAAATTAAAATAAAATAAAATAAACAATAAAATAAAGTAGGTAACGTATAAACCTTATCATATGGAGTATCACTATTGGTTGATAAATCATTAACAGCTCCAAAAGTGACGTTATCGCCAAACACTTTTAATAAAATTATTCTTTCAGAAAATAGCTCTTGAAATATTTCATCAGGTAAAAAAGGTATTAAATCCAGTGGATATAACTGAAAAAATTCAGTATCATACTCTGGAATATAGAAGTCACCACCATCTAGTAATGGATATTGATTATCTTCAAATAATTCTTCATGAATAAGTGGGATATTTAACTCAACTTCTTCTTCTTCTTCTTCTGATGGAAACATTTCACAAAATTCTTCGTATGACTTAGGAAGTAGTGGCAAATCATTGTCACTATCTTCTTGATTCTCCATGCGTTCCATTGTTAAGAAAAAAAAAAATATATATATATATATATATATATATATAGCAAACTATAAGTCACTTGATGTATTGTTAAAGAAAGAGGCAGAAAAAGAAAAGAAGTCAAGCAATTGTAAATTATAAATTTTCTTATGGTGTATGTGTATATATATAAAAGTTCTTTAAATTTAATTTTGTCGATCATGTAACAAAAGATAAAGATAAAGATATGATAAGATAGGCATAATAAATTAAACTAAAACGATGAAATCTTTTAGTTAGAATATAAATTCATTTTATTTTAAAATTGATTTATTAAATTATCTTGTATATACAATTCATATGACGAAATTAAAGTTTAAGGGTTCAAGTGGTTTTTGAAATAACTAATTATGACTTTCTACATTTATCAAATTAATTATTAAAATGTCAAATTTGCCCCAAAAACTTTCAAAATTAAACCATTGGAAAGGGTAGATCCACCCTTCCAACCGTGAGCAACACTAGCAAAAAAATTCATTAAAAAACAAACATGTTCATTTTCTTGGGTTGTAGCCAAAGATTCTTGATGTGGTTTTTCTTTGAAACACATTTTCTCAGCCACAAAGATCTTGATTTTCTTGATAACTTGAAGTATTGAAACTCTGCAATTGTGTGCTAGTTGGAATCTCTATAGATAAATTGTTGTGAGACAAATCTAACAAAGATAAACGGTTGATTTGTGTAAGACTAGAAGGAATTAAACCGAAAAATAGTTTCTTAACAAATCAAGAAATTCTAGTGGTACAAGATTACCAAATAAATGATTTTTCTGCATTCTAGTGTGGACATATTATTGATGGCTTGTATTCAGTTATATGAATTGTTGAAATTCAATACAAAACACAAGTCAAGATGGGTCAAAGAGGTAAGAGTAGATAATTTTTGAAAACATAAGATGAGAAGACACCACATCCAACTCAAAACCTTAAGATGTCAAGTTAATGGGTCTCTCATCTTTTAAACTCCTCACTCTTCCATACTTTCTTAGATGTGGGACTAATTTCAACACTCCTCACACTTGCAACACTAACAAGAAGATTAACAACGAAGATTCAAGTATGTTAAATGTGAAAGAGATCCAAACTGACTTGGAATTCATCCACCAAAATAACAATTGGACAGGTCAATATACCTCAAGCTGGTGAAGTTACCAAAGAATTCAAGACTAATTCATATTCGTTTGTCCCTTGAAGATCATTAATGTATTTAGTTTGTGTTAAATATAGCTGACCACTATTTGTTCTCAACACTTCAATTCCAAGAAAATATGCTTCTTTATTATCATCATGTCAATCTCAATTGAATCATTTCCTGTGATTACTATGTCATCAACATAGCATAGGATAAAAATAACAGATTTAACACCACACTTAATAAAGAGAGACATGTCAGATTTGGAACTTTGAAACCCACAAGATTGAATAGTAGTGCTCAATTTGAGAAATCACTCTCTTGGGACTCGGTTAAGTGCATAAAGAGACTTGTTCAACCTGCAAACTTGAGTGTTTGAGTTAGATTCAAATCCAATAGGCTGTGTCATAAAGATAGTCTCATTAAGAAAAGTATTGTTAAAGTCAAATTGCTTTACCACCCAATATCTGGAGAGAGCAATGCTAAGTATTAACCTCACAATAGTTGGCCTAATCACAGGACTAAATACCTGATCAAAATCAAAACCTGCACTTTGATAAAAGCCTTGTACCACCAATCTTGCTTTGAATTTCTTGATAGCAAACACCCACTTATAACCTATAATTTTAGCATCTTCTGGTGATTGCACCAATGTCCAAGGGTGAAGGGAGAGTTGTGTTTCAATGCTAGAATTTGGAATAGGATTTGGAGACACTGAGCTGGATGTGGCTTCAAAAGCTATGTCAGTAGTATTAGACTTAGGCCAATTTGGGTAAATAACTTAAATAAGTTCTTTTGGAAGAAGAGCTTAAAGCATAATAGCTTTTATTAATAGCAGCTTATAAATAAGTTATTTTGTATTTGTATTTTTAATTGTAAAAGTACTTATTTTGAAATGGTAGCGTTTGGATAAATAACTCAAAAAATAATTTTTTTTACAAAAGAGGATGAATATTAAAATAACTATGATAACAAATACTTTTTAATATTAAATGTTGATTTTACCTAACCTAATCACTAATATTGTGTATGATATGGTAAGTGAAAATAAAAAATAACTATAAAATGTGTGTCAATGTATATTATGTTGATGTTTTTTATTTTACTCTTATTAGAACTCCCTTCTCTTTTATTGAGGTCAAGAACTTGCTATAATTAACTATGAAAATAATAGCAAACTATAAAATCACTTGTGATAAAAAAATAAAATTAAAACTGAAATTTCATATCACAGCTAAATACAAATTTAATAATAAAAAATAGAGTGATAAAATGATAAAAAAAATACTTAGAAGGAATATATGCAGTCAGATGTAATATTGTCTGAAAATAAAAATGGTGGTAGAGAATCAATACTAGCTTCCATCAAATGAATCATTATGTGAAAATGGTGAGGTTTGGAAAATTACATGAGAATGATGATAGAATGATGGTAGAAGGTCAGTGCAGACCTTGAGTGAAAATGGTGGTGAAGGGTCAGTACTTTTCACAGAGTCAAAAAGAAAAGTAGATTTTTTGTTTTGAAATTATTTTTTTTAAGGAAGTGGTAGAATGACTTATAGAAAAGTAGAGAAATTATATATTTCTACTTCAAAAAGTTATAAATTAACTTTTCAAAAAGTTAGAAGTTTTTTTTTTAAATTGTGCCAAAATGCAGATTGTGACTTTTCATAATCCAAAAGTAAAAAAAAAAAAAAGGTAGCTTATGCTACTTCCCAAACGGGCTTTTAGTTTGATAAAGCTTTTACTTTTTTAAGGTAGCTTATAAAAGTTAACTTTTAAAAAGTTGTAGCATTTATATTTGGTAAATCAAATTAAAAATAGCTTTTAATAAATACAAGCAACATCAATTACTACGTTTGGTAAAATAGCTTTTAAAATTTAAAAATACTATAATAGACATAAATGTGAGTATTAAATTTGAAAATTAGTTAACATATGAAGTTATATTAGATTTTTAAATTTTGAAAAGTATAAGTTAACTATAAAAAGCTTTATCTTAGGTACTTTTAAAAGTATCCCAATCTTTTAAAAATTACAAGCACAAGTACCATGATCTTTTTAATTTACCAAAGACAAAATAAGGAGCTTGAACTTTTAAAAAGTACAAACACCTCTTCGAAAAGCTTTACCAAGCCAAACCTTAGTATTAGAATGAAGGTCTGAGTTAGTGTGATTGGTACAAGAGGGATTTATCTCCCACTTTCTTCTGCTTTATTTATCTCCATCAAACCTGATTGATATACAATTAAGGCTGAGTTTGGTAAAACTTTTTGAAGAGGTGTTTGTGCTTTTAAAAAGCACAAGTACCTCATTTTTCGTTTGGTAAATTAAAAAACCTAAGTGCTTGTGCTTGCGGCTTTTTAAAGTTAGGAGTGCTTTTGAAAGCACCTAAGAAGAAGCTTTTCAAATTTGGCTTATCAAAATTTAAAAAAAATCTAATCTTTATCTTTATAGTAATACAAATGGGGAGCTCATTTGCTGACGTGGCGCTCATACGTTGAGTTTGGGAGTTTATTTGCTTACGTGTCGTTACTAGAAATTTTTAGATTTATATTTATAAATTATAAATTATTATTTACTCAGGTTGTTATTTTCAAATTTTAAGTTTGAGTTGTTTTACTTAGGTTGTTATTTTTAAAATTTTAAATTGTTTTATTTGTTTGGATTATTTTACTTATGTTGTTATTTTTTAAATTTTAAATTATTTTATTTAAGTTGTTATTTTTTAAATTTTATTTAGATGGTTCTTTTTTATCTTTTAACACTATTTTTTAAAAATCTGTTAATTCTTTTTAGCATAATTTTTTAAAATTTTATTGATTTTTTTTAAATTGTAGCTATATAAATTCTTTTAAAGAAATTTAGAGTTTTAAAAAAATTTACGTTAACTATTCTTCGGTTGTTACATACTAATATTACAATAAATAAATATTTACGTTAGTTTAGAATTTTTAAATTATTATTTATTTAAGTTGTTATTTTTAAATTTTAAATTTGGGTTGTTTAACTTAGTTTGTTGTTTTTTAAATTTTAAATTAAAGTCAACCAAATTTTAAAAAATTTAGTTATGATACAACTATAAAAGGATAAGTTACGAGAGATGTAAAGCACCACAATTTAAAGTACATCAATCCCTTTCTTTACATATATCCAAAATCTCCCTACTTATTCCAATGGCTGATATTCACAAAATTGCTAACATCAATCCTACAATCTACAATTTGTGTGTACGTATACGAGTGATATGGTTATGGACACTATCAAGTTACGAAAATTCTCCATTGCCATACTCAATTGAGATGGTTTGACTCAATGAAGACGCGAGTTTTCTACTAATATCCTTTTATTCATGACGCCAAGGTTATTTATTTATTTATTTAAATTAAAGTCTATGTACATTGGATTAGATATTAAATAAGTCTATATTTAACTTTTTCTTATGTTATTTTCTTTTTTAAGCAGGTATCGAATAAAGCTTGGTGTCATTGATGATTCTGACTGTGCATGTTATGTAGTCTTTGACAATGAGGCAAAACAAGTTTTGGAAGAGAGCTGTGTAGAGATACTTGATCCACTCCTATTGGTAAGATCTAACCAATATTTATTTCTAAAAGCATTAGTGAAGATATTTTTATTGGTACTTTTTATATTATTTATTATTAATATATTACGTAATATCCTGTAGAAAGGAGATCTATCAGATACACCTACACTTTTACTCAACCTAATTGATAAGATCTTTCTCTTCATCATTGAAGTTCAAATATATGATATTTCATATTTTTCACCTTCTTATAAAGTTAAGAAGATGACTAATAATGTGGATCTCATAAATAAATTCAAAGAGACTCACCCTATTCAAATTGTGAGTATATATAAGTGTACTTCTATTAAAAATTAATTTATTTTTTGCTTTCTTGGTCATTAGTAGTATCTAATTTATAAATAATAATTAATTATAATTTTAGGATGTTGACTACACCGGTGCTTTGTTTCTAATTTCAAAGACATCCTTAATCATTGAAGGGGAGAAAGTAGAAGGTACTAAGGTATTTGTTCAAAAAATATTTTTTTTGTTTGTTCTCTCAAAATTAGATCTTAATTTTATTCAAAAATATTAGTGAGATAAAATCAAAGGTTAGAAAGAAGTCTTTAATTTAACGTGGTTTTTTGTACAGAATTTGTTGCTTGAATTCTCCATTGAAGTTGCGGCCAATGATGAATCTGAATTGTTGGAAAGTGTTATTACACCAACTAAGTGACTATCCTCGGAGTCGGAAGATTCGAAGGTGGAAGGAGATACCTCAACTTGCAAGAAGATCAAGATTGAGAAAGAAACTTGAGAATTTGGATGCACATGTTTTGGAATCTCTTTTAGAGTCTATCTAATAGAATAATGCCAAACATATGTTTGTTTTGGTGAAACATTGTCTTTTATTGAGTTATTATTTTTTTTTTTGTTCTTTTCGATTTTTATGTTTGGAATTTAGAATTTTTTTAAATATAAATAGAAGTTATTTAGTTATTACTTGTGATTTTATTTTTAATTTGATTCTCACCGTTAATATTCTGATAATTTTTAATTTAATATTTAATGTCATAAAGTTATAAATTTTTTCTTTGAATTAGTGTTGATACAATTAAGTTAGTTATTAATTTTTAATGTGTATTTATTTAAAAAAATCTAATTATAATTTTTAGTTAAAGTATTATGTTTATAATTTTAAATTTAAATTCAAATATACTTTTTTTTTTGAATTTTTACGTAAGCAATTGGGTTTGAGAATATTTTTTAAAAATTTATATAATTTATAAGTTACTATATTAATTACAAAGAATTATAATAAAATAAATAGAATTATCAATCTTATTAAAATGTGAAATTATTTATACTATTTAAAAAAAATGTAATACTGTTTAAATTTTAGAAAAAGTATAATAAAGTTAATATTGTTTATGATGAAACTAAAAAAATTATTTTTAAATTAACAAATTTCTATATTCCTAATGGATAACGGATGTTTGATTAGAAAATTTTATTTAAAAATTTAAAATTTATACTAGCTATAAATTGTTTTACTTGTCACATTTATAAATTGTTATTATTATCTTTCTAGATTGTCTCTCCACAGTAGAAATACTTTCATCTTTTTTTCTCTTTTTAAGTATTTTTTCTAAATTTACGTAATTTATAAGGTTATTAATTTTTAGATTGTATTTAATTTTATTTATTTTTATCGATAAATAATAGGATTGATACTATTTATGACGAAACTAATAAAAATTATTTTTAAATTAACAAATTCCTATATTCTTAATGAATAACAAACGTTTAATTAAAAAAAGTTTATTTAAAAATTTTAAATTTACACTAGCTAATTAAAAAATTCTATTTAAAATTTTGAAATTTAAAACTCTAATACTAATTCCTAATTAAGTGGCTTCTTAGCCATTTTGATTTTTAAATTTAAATTTTTTTTATTTGTCACATTTATAATTTTTTTTCTATTTACTTCGTTTACATTGTTATTTTTTAGATTATAACAATAGAGGTACTTTTATCTTTTTCTCTCCTTTTACTTATAAGTTGTTCATTTTCAATCTCTTTAACTATAAGTTGAATTTATTGATCGTGAGATTAAAGTTATATTTATTTGAAAAAAGATACTTTTATAAAAAAATATATATTATTTTTTGTAAAATATGTTTACGTAACTAAATAAACGAGAATAAAAAAGAAATTAAAGCAGCCATCGAAAATAAAATCTGTGCAATTTTACATAGACATAAGAAGGCATTAATTTCATATTCTATTTGGTAAGTTAGACATGAGAAAAAATTGTATTATATGATCTCATCTTTTTAATCTATAAATTGCATTCTTTGGTAATCTTTTATAAATATTATTTTTATACTTAACATGGTGAAAGAAAGGTATATTTTTATATAAATTATTTGTTGCAGATATAACTAAAACAATTTATTATCTTGGTGATTATTAGATGTGATAGATATTGATGACCCAGAATTTTTTGTCGGCATTGCGACGCCATGATATGGTATGAGGAGAGATCAGAGAAGTCCAAAACAGGATCCAATTTTGAGTTCTCAATATGTTGTATGCGAGGAAAGGTACAACTGCCGTTTTGAAGCACTTGATCGGACGCTCAGGAATCTTATGTCAGTTACCGATCAACATAAGACACATAAACCATTTGGTGGTAAGATTGTTGTTCTAGGAAGTGATTTCAGACAGGTACTTCCGGTGATTCCGAAAGGAAGTAGACACGATATATTAGCATCCGCTATTAACTCATCCCAGTTTTGGTCATTTTGTAAGGTTCTGAAACTGCATACGAATATGAGGCTTCTAATGTCTTCTTTGGATCAAGATGAAGGTGAAATGAAGATATTTGCTAATTAGATACTTGATGTTGGAAATGGAAATATTATCTCTGTTGTTGGTGATGAATCAGAAGTTAAAATTTCAGATGATCTATTGATTACAATTACTGATGATCCTCTCTCTCATTTGGTAGACTTTGCATATCCAAATTTGTTGCAAAACATGTCAGATTACATATATTTTCAGAGTAGAGCAATTCTTGCACCCACACTTAAGAGTGTCGAGAAGGTAAACGATTTTGTCTTGACAATCTTTTCAGGGATGGAAAAGGAGTATTTGAGCTCTGACACAACATGTCAAGCTGATGAGAATGAAGATGTAAAACAAGAGTGGTTCACATCAGAGTTTCTAAATGACATCAAATGTTCGGGACTACTCAATCACAAGTTGACTTTGAAGCCAGGAGTCGCTGTAATGCTACTGCGAAACATAGACCAGACTTCAGGTTTATGCAACGGGACAAGATTAATAGTTAACAAACTTGGCAGCAACGTAATTGGAGCGACGGTAGTGAGCGGTAGAAATATTGGAGATAAAGTGTACATTTCAAGAATGAACTTGATCCCTTCAGATTCAGGATTGCCATTTAAGTTCCAACGGAGACAATTTTCATTAACAGTATGCTTTGCAATGACCATTAACATGAGTCAGGATCAATCATTATCACATGTACGGCTTTATTTGCCAAAATCAATGTTCATCTATGGACAACTTTATGTTGCTTTGTCAAGAGTTAAGAGTCGCAGTGGTCTCAGGGTTTTAATTCTAAACGAAGACGGCAATCTAAAGTCATCAACAACAAATGTCGTGTTCAAAGAGGTTTTTAATAATATTTAGGTAAGAATAATATTATTTTCATTTTAATAGCATGTTATGATTTACACTTTTGTACAAATCTTTACTATAGATATAACTAATTTATCTATAACTCTTTTTTCAAATTTGAAATGAAATGTGTAACAAGGAGCACAACATCCAATGATTTTCTAATGAAGTTAGTAAGATATTAGGTTGTTGATAAATTTTTATTAGCTTTTTGATATAAAATTTAGGGTAAAATTAACATGCTATTATTATAGTTATATATGTTCTTTTTTTTATCTCCCTCCTTATGGTTCAAGAATATTATAAACTTCGAACTCTTCTATTCATATTTTACTTTGAATAAAGATAAAATAACATATTTAACACGTTTATTATATAACGATGATGATAGTGTTATACTAAATTTAAAAAATATATGATTATAAAATATTATTTTTAATTTAATTTATCAAATTTAAATATAAGCCCGTGCATCGCACGGGTTTAACACTAGTATAATAAATATTTAAAATTACCATTATTAATTATTAACACCATATTTCATTTATTTTCCCACACATATTTGTCGCCATTATATTGCTATTGAACTACTCATATATTTTTAATTTCTCAACCTAACCTTCACAAATTCTAACACAATCTTCATATATTTTTTTATTTTTCAACCTAATCTTCATAATTTCAACACAAATACATCTCTATCACGTATTATGTATGAACTTCTTTAGAACGTGAAAAAGGAGACCTGATTTATGAAAACCAATCATAAAATTTTCGTACACCAATTTCATGAACATTAGTCAAAATTATAATAACAACATATATATACATATTTAAATATAGATATATAATTTTACTTTGAGACATGTGTTCTATTTTCTGTGATATGTAAAAGTGAGTCAATATATATAGATGGGTAATGGACGTATCAGTACTAACATATTTATTTTTATCATGGAACTTGAGCATGTAAAAATTTTTTATTTTTCAAATTTAAATCAATCCAATTCGATTTATAATTTAATTTAAAATTTTTTATGTACTCTTTTTAAATATTAATTGATCAAACATATCCATTTTAATCTGTTTTACCAACCTTTTCAAATCCTAAGTGCAAGATAAAATTTAAATTATTAATTATTTTAATGTAATTTTTTTTATAATAATACACATATTTCGTTTATAGTGTAAATGAAATAAGCCAAATTATATAAATGAATAAATACGTTATAAATTACATATTTTAATAAATAACATAATTAAATTATTTATTTAAAAAAATTTCAATTTTTTATAAATATACACATGTAAATTAGCTATTTTTTAATTTTACATATCTCATTTCAATCAAGATAAAGCAAAAAATATCATGACGTATCGTGTTTGTATAACTAATATTACGTAAAATTTGATAAATACCTTTTAAATTATATGTATTGATAAATAAAATATTTAATTTATTTATATGAAAAATTATCTCATAAAATAAAAATTATTTTTGATAATATAAAAGTATAGTTCTTTGTAATGTTGCTTCTAAAAGTTAAAATGATTATAAGAAACATAAATATAATAATAAAATATATTTTTCATTTTCTTAACTTGTAAGTTAGAAAATTATATTAAACTTTCGGTATTTTTAAAATATAAATTCTAAATAACAATATCTCACAATACCACTGGATGGCTTATAAAAGTTAAAAACATAACCACATTGAGTTTTTATTTTTGTCATTTATCAAACACAAAATAATGAAAATATTAAAGCACAAATGGCAAACTCCTATACCATACACATTAACCTTCCACTAAAAAACATCACATTCAATTTCCTTTTGTTATCAGATCAGCTAGCCTTGACATAACTTTGTTCGTCTTCATAATGTCTGTAGGGCTGCAAAACAAAAAGAACCTTAAGTTATAAGGAACGAAGATATGAATAAATGCATTGAAAGCATCAATGAATATAATAGAATGTCTAAAATTCAAATTTCAATTCAAGTAATACTTTTTTTTTTTAAAAGTAATGTTATATTATTAATAAATATTATTATTTTCTTTTATCAATATTTGGCTATCAATAATTTGTATCCATATTTATAGAATATTTGCACACAAAAACATATAATTTATACTTATATTTACTAAAATTTTACATACATAAATCAATACAGTTTTTCACGTATATTTTTTAAAATTTATACACATAAATTAATAAAATTTATTTGTATAACTTTAATTGTATGTACCAAAAACAAGTCACCGTACACAGGCAATAATTTACTTCTTTCTTTTTTATTTTTTGCTCGAAAGAAATTAAGAAAACCATATTTATCATTAATAGAAAAATAATTCTTAAATTAAAGGATTTCGCTAGAAAGACAATGGACTATTTGTATAATGTATATAATGGGATATTAAATTACAAAATGAACATCCCTTATACTATGTAGAATAACCATCCAAATACTAGGGATAATAAACATCTTTCCAAAAGTTTAAATTGATTTTTGGGTTCACCAAGAATCAAACTTTTGACCTTTTAAATCTAGAGTTCTAATACTATGTCATGATACCACTCATCCAAAAAGCTTCAGTTGATGGAAAAAAATAACATTAATGATTATATCTCTAATACTCCTTAAATCTCTATTGTATACATTGTACAAATATTCTATTGGCTCCTCAAACAAAAAATTATACAATTCAAACCTGAATGTTGTTCTACTAAGCCAACTTGATATCATTCAACTTGTTTATTATCTCTTCTTCTAGCAACTGCTGTCAACATAAACATTTCAATTATTGGTAAAACAAAATTTGCATTGTAAGGAAAAAATTGGAGATATTTAAATTAAAATAAAATAAAATAAACAATGAAATAAAATGCGCAACGTGTAAACCTTATCATTAGGAGTAACATTATTGGTTGATGAATCATTAGCAGCTTCGAGGGTGACGTTATCACTGAACTCTTTTAATAAAATTCTTCCAGAAAATAGCTCTCTAAACATATCAGCAGGTAGAAGAAGTGCCGCAAATAGTGGATATAAATGAAAAAATTCAGTAATACTCTGTGGAATATAGAAGTCACTACCATCTAGTGATGGATATTGATTATCTTCAAATAATTCTTCACCAACAGGTGGGATATTTAACTCAACTTGTTCTAATGGAATGATTTCACATGGGGTATTATTTAACTCAACTTCTTCTAATGGAAACATTTCACAAAATTCTTCGTATGACTTAGGAAGTAGTGGCAAATCATTCTCACTATTTTCTTGATTCCCCATGCATTCCATTGTTAAGAATAAAATATAGCAAATTTTGAGTCACTTGATGTTATGTTAAAGAAAGAGGCAGAGAAAGGAAAGGAGTCAAGCACTTGTAAGTTATAAATTTTCTTATGGTGCGTATATATATATATATATATATATATAAGTTCTTTAAATTTAATTTTGTCGATCATGCAACAAAAGATATAGATAAAGATATGATAAGTTAGTCATAACAAATTAAACTAAAAAGATAAATTTTTTGGCTAGAATTTAAATTTATTTTATTCTAAAACTGATTTACTAAATTATCTTGTACATACAATTCATATGATATGATGAAATTAAAGTTTAAGGGTAGGTCTTTGGTGAGCTCAAGTATTTTAGAGCGTTTCAGTTACACTAAAAATAATAATTAAATTATGACTTTCTACATATATCAAATTAATTATTAAAATTTTAAATTTGTCCCAAAAATTTTTAAAATTAAACCCTAAAATCTAATAAAAATAGAACAAAATAAAAATAATACAAGAACAGAGCCATAAAACATAATCATAAACAAAAATTTCCCAAATAAATGTTATTACCAATAATCATAACAAATTAAAAATGATCATAACAATAATCAGAAAATTAAAACTAAAAACCAAGAACCAATAATCATAACGAATAGAAAAATCATCGTCACAACATAAAAAAAATTAGAAGTCAAAACAGAAAAAAATTCAAAAAAATCAAATTAAATAAGAAATCAAAATAAAAATTGAACAAATCATACACGAGGGCTGAGGCTAAGAGATTGAGAACGATGGAGCACAACTGAAAATGATAGAGAACCATGGCACTAAGGATGATGCGACTGCTGAGATCGACGGTGCCGAGACAACGTTGAGAGACGCGGCTTCTGGACGGCGTGAGGCATCGACGGACGTCGAGACGGAAACATCGGTTGAAAGAGAGTAGTGACTGTGACTGAGAGAGGAGTGTGCATGAGTGAGAGACAGTGAGTGAAAGAGAGCAGTCTGTGTGTGTGAGCATGAGAGAGCAAGGAGAAGCAGCATGAGTGTATTAGGGTTTAGCCGTTTAGGTTTAGAGATATTTTGTAAAATTAACTTTGGGAATATTTGATTTTTGTGTTACTAATTAGAATTTGTGTGAGTAGTTATGATTAAACCAAACATAATTGAGTAGTTAAGAAATACTCATCTTCTAGGAATGTCTCATCTTTTGAGACTGAAGATTTTTGCTGTGCAGTAGAAATAAATGCTTGACTCCCAACTCTTGATTTTGTACTCTATTAGCCTAAACATGCCATATTGTACCAAGTTTGTAACTAATAAATCTTCTAGTTTATATTTATCAACTTGCATTGTCATCTTTTCAATGTGTAGATAAAATAAAATTGATTTTTGATTTCTTCACATCTTAAACAAACAAATGTTATGTTTGCAGTGGAGACTCTCTTTTAAATTTAAATAATAAATTGTTCTTCTCTCGGTTAGTTTTGTTTTTATTTTACTGAATACTTGCATACACCTCAAGTTTTAATATGTTTTGAGCAATAGTATTAATATGTTTTGAATTATCTACTTGAAACTTTATTAGGGAATAACTCAAAATTGGGAGTGAATTAGCTTGCAGCAATGAAACCATCAGCACAATGAACTAGTAATGGAGCCTTTATAATAATAAATAACATGCTAGTAGCAACACTAAATGCTTCAGGAAGTATGATCATGAAACAGAGGTTTCTTAACAAGTCTCTTGTATTTTATGTTTTAGAAGCCAAAAAGATTGATTCTATTTTAGGTATCTTTCTAAAGAGACTCAATTTATGAATTTTTATCATCATCTGAAAACACATTTGATTGAAAGTTTGAAAATTTTTTAATACTATCAATGTATTAACCATTAAACAAATATGTTCTATAATTTTATATCATAGCAATAAATATGTTTTATAATTTTTATTGTGTTAATGATTTAATGATTGTTTTTTATTGTATTGATGAGAGTTGTTTTATAATTTATTTATTATTTTATTTTAAAATAGTTTTTTCAGTTGGATCATGGTTGGACCAATAAACTAATGAATCGGTGAGTAGAGCGGTTTGATAATGGGTCTGATTCTCAGAACCTTAGTAAATACAATAAACATGTAAAATTAATAGAAATAATCCAAATATGTTAAATACCAAACACATTAAAAACTAAATATATTAAAATTTAAACATATTAAAAGACATATAATATTTTAATTTTTTATTTTTTATTTAATTATTACATGGTCGGATTTACAGGTTAATTTGGGTTTTATACTTCCAGAACTGTTATCCAAACTAATTATTAAAGAGTGTTATTGATTTGGTTCAAATTAAACCTGATTATCGATTAATTTCAAAACAATTTAATTAATTTGGTTCAAATTTAAACGGATAATAAGTACCTAATATCCGTAATCATTCTTATTTTTTTGTGTCATACTAAATTGCATGCTCTGCACATGCACAATCTTATTATCAGAATCAGTTCATCACATTCATGCGAATTATTTTTGTTGATGCGATGTCGTCTAATTAAATATCGATAATTATTTTATAGTGTATTAAAAATATAAATTAAATATAACTTTTTTATATGTTAAATAAAAATATTAAATATTTATATTTATATTTTTTCAATTAATATATTTAAATATTCTTTGACTAAATCAAATTAAATTAATTTAATAATTAGTTTACTAATCTAATTAAGTAAGTATTAGAATTTAAGAGATATAGTAAGAAGCGAAAAAAAACTTTAACTAAATTCTAAAATTAATGTTAGATTAGAATTTACATAAAAATAAAAATAATTAATGGGTCTTCATAGTTGACCATTAATCTATTGTTACTCCAAAAACTGCAGATTATATATTTACTAATTACTATCATGATGCCAAAATATTTAATATGAAGTTGACTTATTTAATTTTATATGAATGTTCTATTGGAAAACACCAAGATAAAATGGAATAATAAAATTAATAATAACAATGGTTGAATCCAATTTGCAGCGAAGTATCATTTTAAATCTTTTAATTGAAAACAAAAATATTCAAATTTCATAAAACAATAAAAAATTAAAAGAACAAAATTAGGGAAGAACACAGCACTAAATCTCCAAATCCAATCCAAAATCAAGTACAGTAAAGAAAATCAACCTAAAAACCAAAAACCTCACATCTTGTGCATCCAAAAATTAAAATCCCGGAACTGAGTTTCCCCAAAAGGAGACATTCTTCTTCTTCTTCTTCTTCTTCTTCTTCTTCTTCTTCTTGCCATTGATTATATTATTATGAGACCCAAAAGGTTCCTATCTCTGCCAGTGTTGGCCGTATTGTTGTTGATGATGTTTGTGTATTACACAACAATCTTCGTCTTCATTGATGGCTCCTTTGATCTTCAGAGCTCCAATGGAACCTTCAATGCCGCCATATTCACTATTTTAGCCTCATTCTCCGTCTTCTCTTTCTTTGTATGCGTTCTCTCAGACCCTGGTCACGTCCCTTCCTCCTATGTACCTGATGTTGAAGGCCAGGGTTCCGCCAAAGATGTAAGCTTTTTCAGTTTTTTGTAATACCCATTTTCCCAATTTGCTCAATTTCCAATTGGGGTTTCACTTAATTGCTTTTCTCTCTGTTTGGTTTCTGCCCTTTTCTGTAATGTGCTTATAGCTGCATGGATTTTGTTCTTAATTGCATATCCTTTATGTAAATCAAGTAGGACTCAGTTAATTCTTAAATTGAGAATTGATCAATGCTACTAGTGTTTCAAATTAGCCATTATGATTAGCAAACAGTTTCAGTGCTTAAATTATAGCTGTTTTCAGTCATATCTAGATTTATGTGATTAGATTCTGTGGTATTTCCCCCATTCCATTTATCAATGCATTATCAGAAGTTCCTGGTTCATTTGTATAGAGCAAGTTGTTGATATTGTTAGCTTAGCTCTTAAGTGTATTGGTTTCTTGTTATCTGTTACCGAGTCCCTTATCAAATGCTGCAGAATGCAGAGCGGAAAAAATGTGACAAGTGCTACGGATACAAGCCTCCAAGGACTCATCATTGTCGAGTCTGCAAAAAATGTGTTCTGAAAATGGTAGGTTGGTTGATTATTGGAAATAGACGTAAATTTGATCTTCTGTTTTGCATTTGCAGGAATGAAATTTAAGTTTAACTATTACCTTAATTTTGTTGCCAAATTCGATGTAGGATCATCACTGCTTGTGGATAAATAACTGTGTTGGTTATTGGAATTACAAGCCTTTCTTTGTTTTTACATCATATGCTACCTTGGCGAGTATTCATTCCATGGTATGTTTTTGCCTTGGCATCTACTTGTTTTTGCAACAGACGGGATATCGGTTGACATAGGCTTTTGCAATGTGCAGATCCTATTTATATGCTCTGTATTTCTGATGGATATAGGGAGCTCTTCTAAAGTGTTTTATGTAAGTTGAATGCAATAGTTTGCAGATATTCCAATATATATCCCTTTTTTTTCCTTTATCGCTTTGGTTGTTGTTGAGGGTATTTCAAACTAAGAGATGTGAATTCTTGGGCTTTATTCCGGTTTGTATAATTAGTTTCCTTTTTCTTTTTTGGGTATGGACATTATTTTCCGAATAATCTGAAATATTCTCAATCCTCTGGGCCTACTTTATAGCAAGCTAGGAACCTTTACATACTGTTACCTACACACCAAACTAGTATAGTATTGGGTTTATGCAGTCAAAGTTGGTCATGACTCATGATAATTGCTTGTGTTTGTTACTGGCAGCCAGTCTAGATATCTGTTGCTTGTGTCACTCGTTATGTTCTTTTCAGTAGAAACTGTGGTGTTTGTAGTGAGGTAAACCATTTCCTACTCTGTTAACGCTCCTCCAAGATCAAGACTCAAGATACCTGTTCATTAGGTTGTTTTTCATTGCCATCACCATTGTCATGAGCAGAAAACTATCAATTTCGACATGTCGAAACAGTCTCAATAGGGATTTTGGTTTCTTTATGTATCTGTAACTGATTGTTTTGTAATCCCTCAAGAATATGCTTTGGCTATCTTTGGCATTGGTCTGCTACTACTTTTTGCTCTGTCTACACAGTTTCATCCCACATAACCCAGCCATTGGTTTTCTCTTTTAATCTTATTTATATTTATATTTAGAGTTAGAGAGGATAATAGGGGTTTTATTTCTTAGAATATTAACATGGTTTCCTTGCGAAAACATTCCAAAAAGTTGATTGACTCTTTATTATTTTCTTTAATACTATATATTTTTTTTATTATATTGTGAATTAACATTAAGACTTGTGAATGGTGTTTAGGTTATGTATGGGACAATGGCAATCGGGTTGACCACAACCCTGTTGACTCTTTTTGGATGGCATGTGTACCTCATCCTTCATAATATGACAACAATAGAGGTAGGTTTTTAGAAGATATTCAATTAAGAATAATTCTATTCTCTTTTTTAATCTCTCTCAATTTATCTGGTTTGGCGCATTTGCCAGTATTACAAAGGAAAACGTGCAAAATGGCTAGCTATGAAATCTGGGCAGAGCTACCGGCATCCATTCAACATCAGCCCATACAAAAACATCACTTCGGTCTCTCTTGCAACCCTTAATTGTTTTCATCATCATTGATTTGCATGTATGCATCGATGGTTCGGCAATACTTACTGAACATTTTTTCCCTTGATCAGGTTTTAGGTCCAAACATGCTGAAGTGGTTATGTCCCACCGCGGTAAGCCATCTGAAAGAGGGAGTTAGCTTCCCCACATTGCGCGATAGTTCTTAAACCTTTCTGATGTGACCATTCGGCCTTGTCCGAATCACAATTGACATGAGGAACAAAGACCTTCCCCAAAATCTGATGATACACATACAAAAATGATTCTTTAGGCAAGCTTTCAAAAGTAAGCTTACACGATACATTAAATAGATATCCTTAGAAAAAATGATTGAATGCTAGTCATTTTACCATTTAGGCTCCATAATAGATTGTTAAAACAAAGATAAGGATAGAAGAAAGAGTGTATTCTTTTGTTAGATTGAACTATAATGCAGAAATGAGTATTTGTCTCTATAAATATGTTACATTTTAATTTTAGACCCTGTAAAATTGTTAGCTAGTTTTTTGAAAGTGATTAAATTTAAGTTAAATTAATAAGTACTTATAGTTTCACTAAATTTACAATTAAGTATGTATAACTTTTTCCTCTTCAATTGAGTCCCTAAACATTTTAATATTTTTGATTAGGTCAATTAGGTCCCTATTGACAGTAGACGTTAATAAACATTGACAAGTTGTGAATTTACTATTATACCCATCCCATTCACTTTAGATAACCCTTGTACTTGTCTGAACCTAATCCCCTTCACCTTTCTCCTCATCTCTTCTTCTATTTGCTTCTGAAATGTTGTTAATTTGCATGGATCCAAGCCAACTTTTGTCAAGAATATCGAATTCAAGGAGCCTCAACATGTGCACTCCACTTCTACTTCATCACACATTCACACTACCATAGTTCCATGGTTACACCCTCAATTCTATGACGGCGCTGTATTTGTCGTCGTCTACCTCAACAACTCTTAGATTCAATGTTTCAATCTTTATTCCTTTAGTTCAAAGAACTGAATTTTTTCTTATTTTGTCAGTTTTTAATTTAGGGTTCTCTGTTTGGAGTTTTGGGAACATCAAATTTTGACATATTTGATTACAAAGTTCAAATCTTTTTTCAATTGGGTATCAGAAAAAAGAAAAAAATTGGCATGGAAATGATGGTTATAGTAAAAGGTTTGAGCTGGAAGAACAAACATTGGATGGTTTTGAAGCAAAAGGGCAATTAGGTCAATGAATGAATTAAGCTATGAAACTGAAGAAGACCCCTGTTCCTTGCAAAGCTATTGCACTGTGACACTGCGCAACTTCTTCTAAATCAAAACTCAAAATAGGGTTGTAAGAAAAAGGCGTGGGATGCATTCTAGTATGGATTGACACCCTAGATTTCTCCCAACACTTGTTGATTGTCTTTTTGTTTTCAATACACTGTCTAATGCTTCCAATGTAACTTCCAGCATTGATTAAAAGCCTTCATTCTGATCCTTGCCACAATTCCTCTTGGGTTTGAAATTTAAGGTTTCAAATTGCTGTTGCACAAATAGTTGTTGCCATTGTAGGCTCATTAGAACAATTGGGGCAGTTAAAAAGGGGTTAAATTACTCTGTTGAGAAAGAGAGGGGAGGAAAAGGACTATTTTGTCATTATGAAAAAAGAGACGGAGTCACATTTACGTATTTAGTAAGGTGGAAACTCAGGTACAATCAACTTCACGTAAAGTTGATACCTTGATACCTGAGAGCCGTTAGATGATTTGACTGATTTGATTAAATTTTTATCTAACGATTCTGAGGTATCAACTTCACGTGAAGTCGACTTCACCTGAGTTTTTACTATTTAGCAATTATTGATGGTATCTATAGTTCGAAAATAGAATATTCCATTATTCCAAATGGTTTGTGGAACTAATTAAAATAAAAATATAAAAATTTAGTTATAAATTTAATAAAATTATAGAGACTAAGATTGATTAAATTTTAAATTTAGTACTTGATTTTGTCAATGGTAGAGTATACAAATGTGCAAAACATAATTATGATACTAACCTCTTCTTGGAAGATGTTAATGCAGATATCAAATTAAAATGGATCAATGTATCTGGAAACAAGATACATGGGGTCAATGGCGTCGTTTGAAGATGTTAATGGCAGAGTATATATACAAATGTGCAAAACATAATTATGATCAATGCATATAGCGGGATAAGTCGTTGTTTTAGTATTTATTTTATGGTGGAGATATATATGCACGTATCTTCATATAAAATTAATAGTTAAAAGTTATTAAATAATAATTTAATTAAATATATTAAATAATCTAATCGTTTTTAATTAATATATTTATATAAAATAATTGTATTTTAGTTTTTAGTCTATTTTTTATCTTTCAATTTCACTAGTACATTGTAGTTTACCCAAATCAAACCAATAGAAATCCTTATTAAGCATATGAAAATCATGTGACTATAGTCAATAATTATTATTGTCTTAGAAAAAAATATAGTGATTCCCATAGAATGTTGGAGAGATATGATAACTCATTTAAAAGAAAAGTATTTGTTATAGTGTTTAAAAATATTATCTAATTATTAAAATAGGTTAAATAATTATTTTTAAATTTAAAAATTTAAAAATTTTATATATTTTAAAATTATTATAAAAAATAATTTAGACAAAAATTAAACATCAAACAAGAGACCCTATAAAATTAGCCTTAAAAAAAAAGTGAAGTGGAGCCAGGTATTATTTTTCCTGGCTTGAAAACAGGTAGGTCATGAATTTAGAAGTGAAATTAATAATGGGAGACATAATGATTACATAATAGAAATATTATTATTATTCGATTATAGTCCTTTTTCCTTTTTCAAAATTTGTCTCAAATTTGTTTGGCCTAATTTTGTTTATTATAATTTATAAATATATTTAAGGGATTAAATGTTCAGCCATGAAAATTCATCCCCTTGTAAATTCAAGAGCTCAACTCACAAAACTATTATTTATCCACTTTTAATATCCTTTTAATTAATTGTTTTTAAAAGGGTAAACATAACGAAATTTTACACATGAATTTTTTTAATATATATATACACGGTATAAATGATCATTCAAAATAGCTAATATAATTAAATAATTGTTTGAAACATTTTTAATGTAGAATTATAAATTTAAATATCATTATCAAAAAAGGAAAAGAAAAAAAAGGATTAAGAACTCCTTGTTAAGAAAAAGGGTCCATGAAAGCTCTAGAATCAACTTATTTTCAAATTCTTCAAAGATGTAAATTAAGCAATTTTCTAGAAGTACCAATTCATCAAACTTTTATTACAAGCTATATATTCACGGAATATATATGTATTAGGAACTTTGCTTTCAAATCTGACAGATGTATGTGATTCTAGTTTTCTAAATAAATGAGATAAGGATAGAGATGACGGTGCTAGAGCATTGTGTGTATAATTAATCAAGTAATTATCTTTCATTCTCTTGTTTAAGTTGTTTACATATATATATATAGGTTTTCTCTCGGTATGCTCTTTAAAAAATTCTATTCGTGTGGATTCTTTTTTCAACTAACAAAAAGATCTTAGTAAAATTACCATATATGAAATTGAGTATATTTTTAGATTGTAATAAATTACTATAATTCTAACTCGTCTACGGATCAATTTACATTTATATATATATAGAAAAATAAATGTTATCCTTTACTTATTTTTAATATAATTAACATGTCCTGTGTTCTATATTTTTTAGTATATATTAGAGTAATATAATTTAAAAATATGTTAGTTAAAATTTTAAAAAAATATCTAATAATATGTTAGTTAACCGTAATTTTGAAATACGAAAAAAAATTATATATATTCTTGTATAACATAAATATTATTTAAATTTTTTTGGTGTAAAAAATAAAAACTAAATAGTTTGTGACACTAAAATAGGCTTTCGATATATCATATAAAATGATAACTATGAGTTTTTTTATACTACTCTTTTGATACAAAATCGAATAATTTTTGAGAAAAAATTAATATCGAACTCGAAGTGTCATGTTATTATTACTTAATATTTATTTGGCAAAGACATAGTCTTCTTTTTCTTAAAGGACTCATTGGCGCCAAGTATGAGAGAATGTTAGACGTTTGGTAATTTCTCCTCCTGCCAAAAGAAAAGATCCATTAAAGCAGCTAATCCCATGCATACTGTATATATAACGGATCGTACAAATTGCATAATATCATAAATTACTATTCCAGATTTACCCATCCGCCCAAAAAATTTATAAACAGATACAAATCTTTGTTCTCGTTCTCCATACTAAGATATATTATAAGGCCAAAAACAATAATATACCAACCATTTCTTTTTTTTCCCCTTTGAATTATACAAATTCAAGATTGTATCCCGAAATACACTTTTGCTCGTAATAGTTTTTTTTAAGGTGAAAACTCAGGTGAAGTCGATTGCACGTGAAGTTGATATCTGAGAACCGTTAGATGAAAATTTAGTCAAATCAGTCAAATCATCTAACCGTTCTCAAGCATCAACTTCACGTGAAGCCGACTGCACCTGAGTTTCCACCTTTTTTTAATCAATTTCAAAGGATAATTATAAAATAAAATATTTTTCTCTTTTAAGAAATATAGGCCTGCCTGCCATTTACACCAGAATAAATGAAGTTTTCCGAAAAAATCTGCTAGTGGAGGAAGACCTCCTAAGAATAAGAGACGTAGGACTAAAGAGAGAGGCAAAAAAGGATCTTTCGTGTATAATCCTGTATAATCTCGAATGTTATCAGTTCCGGTACGTAGACCAAATAATACAATGCAAACAAAAATTTCTAGATTCATGGAGATATAAAACAACATATAAGTTATCATGCTTGTATATTCACCATTTGAGTCTCCAACAATTATTCCAATAATAACATATCTGATTTGACCTATGGACAAATACGCAAGCATACCTTTCATGCTTGTTTGGGTAATAGCAATGAGATTTCTCAATATCATGCTAAGAATAGTTAGGATTTCCAGAAGAAGATGTCATTCGTTTAATGAGAAATAAAAAAGAATATCGAAATTCGAATGGCTGAAGCTGAAGCAGCTACTTTCGGAGTAACAGAAAGAACTGGAGTGGGAGAGTCAGAGTCGAAAGGAGGATTCCTCACTTCTTTCTCTCATTCAAAACTGTGCATGATATAAAAATATTTCTATAGAATTTTGAGGAACGGGAGGATTTAATTGTAAATATCGATTAATTCTTACGAAATACAAATAAAAAAGAAGTCTAAAAAAAGATAAATTTTATCTATATCGAATTTGAATATCAGAATAGTAGATATAGTTCTGATTCAATGGGTTAGGTCCACTATTTTTTTTAATGTTTTCGAAATTTTATTTTTTATTATTGGAATAATCGAAAATAGCAATATAAAGAAGATATCATTATTCATTAACTAAGAAAAGAGACGAATAAAAATGTTCTACTTTATAAATAGACTAAGTAGAAATTATTCACTAAAATTCAAAAGGTTCCCATGAGATGGGAAATGAAAACTATTAACCCCACAGGGAGTTTATGAATAAGTGATTGTCTGATAATGAGCAAGGAATATCCGTCTTTCTGCTAAATAGGATGTATTGAACTCATAATTCATTAGATATTTTTTATGAATGTTAACTAAGTATTGTAAGTAAATTACTCCCAGTTGTTCAATCATTTAATAACCAGAGTTATTCTTCAATAAAAGATCACTATGAGTCAGATTCAATAAAATTTGATCAATTTTTTTTTGTCGTTAAGGTAGAGAACTGAAACAAAATTTTTTTTTTATCATCAATCGAATTACTGTTCGAGAATCAAGTTTCTATTTTATCATCAATCCAATCACTGTTCACGTTTTTTCTTTTTCTTATCAAAGAATAGATCGCTTTACCTGTATGACTTAGATGTCTCGTATTTTTCAAAAAAAATGATTTAATTGATAGGATTTGGTATGATACTTATGAGATCGAAGAAATTCTAATATTTCTTCTTTGAACGTATTGATTTGATCCTATAAACAAGATTACTACCTCCTAACATGTCGCCACGAGAAGCGAAATTTCGTATTTTTTTTAAAAATCTTTTAATTATTTCAGAACAATTAAAAAAAATTCTTTAACTAAAAAGTATTTGCAAAAAATTACGGTAGAACAGTTTATGAGTTTATACTAAATTATATATATATATATATATATATATATATATATATATATATATATATATATATATAATCTGTTCCGGAAAAAGGATAATTTAGAGCTTAAAGCTCTCAATTATATTCTTTATGGAAATGAAAAATCAATTCGTAAAATTTTTCACACAAGTATTCAATTAATTCGAATTTGTTTAGTATTGAATTGGTATCAAGATAAAAAAAAGTTCTTCGCTGTATGTGCCCGTGCTTCTTTTATATAGTGTGTGTGTGGTTGTTTCTAAAACCAGTTGCCAGTTACCCCAGAAAAACTTGTTAATGCGATGCGATGTCATAATCATTTGGCGAAAAAGTATAATTTATAGGTGAAGGTGATGTATGTTCTATACATTTAGTGTAAACATTTAAATTAAAATAATCAGAATTTACAAAAGATCTATTTTCATATTATATATATATATATATATATATATATATATATATATATAAATTATAATAGATGATCCAAAATTAAGATATTTATTTCCTTTTTCCGAAAATTTGAGTTAAATAAGTGATATAGATTTAGTCATGAATCACGCAAAGAAAAAAAATCAATAGAATAATAGCCTATGTGAATGATTTTTTTTAAGTTAAAAATAAAATTTAAATTTATAATTTTAAAAAAATATAAAAGAATTATATCATTTAAGTTATAGTTTATAAAAAATTGAATGAATAATTGCTTATCAAATATAATAAACAGTATATGGATTGCAAAATTGAACGAATCATGTGTTTACAGTACGTAGTGGAAAAAGTTTAATCTGTTTGATGATTCTATGGATTATTTAGTGGATCAATACATCATATTCCATGATAAGTGAAACATAAATTTATGTAATCATCACACTTTGCTAATAAATTAAAGCAATCGATTATTGGGGATACTGGAATCATGTTTGTAAAATAAACAATTAATTAATATTGGTGTCAACAAAAAGTAAAGAGCTGAACTCGCTGATTATTAGTATACTTCAAAATGATAACGAACATTCTGAAATTAGTATAACTCCTTTTGGTTTAATTTACAAATAAAAAAATAAAAATTAGAACTTGTAAAAAAATTTAAATTATTTATTCTTAATTATTTCAAAACAAAAAAATTAATTTTTGAGTAAATTTTAATTTTCTAACATTTCAAACAAATTTTAAAAAAATTTATAAAAAAAAAAAGAAATACATTTTAAATCTTTACCACATGTTTTAATGAGACATAGAAATGATAGAACACCTGAAATCCATGTTGATACCGACGGTTTACTTAGTTGGCAACCCAAAAGTGTTAGGGTTTTAATATTTTGGGATGTTTTTATAAAGGCGCGTAAAATATTTTTTTTGTAAATATACTTATATACTGTATTATTATTGGATGTATTAATAAATTGGTTATTTTTGAATTTCTTAATAAATTAGAATAAAATCTATTTTTTTATAACAATAACAATAAACTTAATTTTTGTAGGGATCTAATTGTATTTTTAAATTTTTAAGAATTTAAATATCTACAAAACAAAAAATTAAAGATATATTTGTCTTTTTATTAAAAAATTTAAAGATATTTGATTTAAATTGTGTAATTCGATCGAATTTTTTTTTGGTGACTAATTCGATCGAATTAAATCGGGTCTAATAATTATAATACAAATAATTGAATTTATTATTCTTGTTATAATAAACTGATTTTATTTTAGTTTATTAAAAAATAAATTATTAACCAATTTAATAAAAATATCCAATAATATAACACATATAAATATTTTTAAAAAAATATATTTTTAGTGTCTTTATTAAAGTAGTCTCTTTATACTTTTATCAAACAATCCCACTACGTTACCAACGACGTTTCTGCCAACATCTGCCAACTCTTATTTATAACTATATTTAATAGAAGTGTCTTTGTGAATGTGTCTAATAAAAATATCTTTTTTATAACTGTGTTTAATAGAAGTGTCTTTATAAATATATTTTTTTAGATGTGTCTCTTTATATATATATTTAAAATATAATAATTAATTATTGTTTACAATAAATTGACAAATAATATATTAATACCCTATATTTTTCCTTTATCAAACAACAAGTATAAAGGACACATCACATGCGTCATGCATCTCTTCCACTTTCCTCCCACCTTCCAATAAACAGTTGTAAGATCTTTTTTTTAACAGTTTTCTCCTTCCATACACATTTGACGTAGATGACGTTGAGATTGCAGCACCATTATGCATGGTCTAATTAGGAAAATAAAAAGAGTAAAATACAATAAATTTTTGTTGGTGACTAAAATATAATAAATTTAATAACTCATTCCTATATATAAAGTTTTACTTTGCCAAAAAAAAAAAGAAAAAAGAGCTTAATAGTCTTTGTAAGTAGTAGAAAAATTTTTCCAAACGGAATTGAATTAGACCTAACCTATTTAATTTCTTATTATACTATTAGTTTCAAGTTTAGTAGAAAAGAGAATTTAAATAAAAGAGATATACTTAGATAAAGATATTTAAAATATTTTTTTTAAATATTTTTTAATAATTAAAATTTAATATATATATATATATATATATATATAAATAATACGATTTAATCAATTATATATTAAATTTTAATTATTAAAAAATATCTTAAAAAAAGATATTTTAAATATTTTTATTCTCTTCAAATAATTGCTGTATATATATATGGTTTTTGTATATAGTCTACAATACACACATATAAGATCAAATTATAAAATACATAATTTCTTTGTGAAACATATATATAAATTATAATATATACATACATAGAAGACGAATTTGACAAGCTAAGTGTTTTGAATTTTGATTCATAAAAATATCGATTTTTTTTTAAAAAAAAAAAGGAACGTGGTCATGTGATTTCAACATCAAATAATTGTGAGGAGATGTGGCGGGTGGGTGCAGGTCAACAGGAAGGTCTCATCTCATTTTCTGTTCGAAACGATAGATCTTATCTGTATTCAATACATTTAGATATTTTTTAATTTAGATCATTTATCTCAATACTTTAGATACGTACATATACTGGAAACAAATTAAAAGAACCAAAGTCAAGAAAAATAATGTCACTTTATTATATTATTTTTTTTAGATAATGTATCTCACACATGCAAAATATATATATATATATATATATATATATATATATATTTAATTTTTAAAATATCATTATATAAGATATATAGCTTAGTTGCCCTTATTATAGAAGAAACAATACTCGATAACTTTTTAGAAAAAATATGGATCTAACTAAAGAAACAATGCTGTTGAGGGTTGACTATCTTAAATTTTAAATTTTTTATAAAAATAAAAAAATTATAATAAAAAATTAATTAATTTAAAAATTAATTTTTTGTATTTTTAAAAATTTTTATTAGAAGCTAAAATGTCTGAAAATTTTCTTTTGGGTATTTCTTCTAAGGAAAAGTATCGTATTGGCAAGTCCAAATTCTAGAGATAAACACAGATTGGGTTGGGTCGGGTTTTAAGTTAAATTAAAATTGAACCAATTAAATTGTAATTGGTTCGGTTTAGTTTGAATTTACGTTTTTTTGTATATGTACGTGAGTTAATAAAACAAACTGATTAAGAACGGATTGGTTCGGTTCGGATAATTTGGTATCTAATAAAACAGAAATTTACAAAAAAACAAATTTTTATCTTAAAAATTCTGTAAGTATAATAAACATGTAATATCAATAGAAATGATCTAAACATATTAAACATTAAATACATTAAAAATTAAATACATTAAAATCTAAATATATTAAACACTAAAGACATTAAAATCTAATCATATTAAACACTAAATATATTAGATGCTAAATATAAAAATATAATAGAAATAATATTTTAAAAGAATAATCTTTTAACTAATATATAGTCAAGTTTATGAGTTGATTCGAATTTTACATTCTTAAAATTGTTACTCAAATTAATTATTAAAAAATATTAATTTAGTTCGAATTAAATTCGATTACCTATTAATATCAAAATCAATTTAATTAATTTAGTTCGAATTT
The DNA here is from genome assembly GCF_003086295.3 of Arachis hypogaea. NCBI lineage: Eukaryota > Viridiplantae > Streptophyta > Magnoliopsida > Fabales > Fabaceae > Arachis > Arachis hypogaea. The sequence goes on along the minus strand of NC_092044.1, from coordinate 119,518,758 downwards.
GATGGTACCGCTATCCCTGCTCAGCCTACCAAATTCCTAGTTGGTGACAACATTTTGATATACATTATATATGTTGTGTCTAGCTATGAATATAAAAAAAATACGTATTAATAATGCGATGTCATGTGATGGGTTGGATTGTGACAAACTAAAACAAATCCCAACGTTCATCAAGTGATATTTAATTTTAATATTTAAACAAGAAGAACATTGTTGGACACTCTTTATAATTATATTTAATTTTAATAATAAAAATATATACAAAAAATTATAAATATCACAGTACATTTTAAAGATTACTTTGTTGAACATCTGCTATCGGTATAATATTTTTATCCGTCAAAATCAATTTTTGGAGTATACTTTTAATATTTATAGATTTTAATGTGTATTTTTGTTTATAATAATTTTTTTATATGTATTTTTGTTTATTCATTTTAAAAAAATAATAGAGCATATATATTATGTATGTGTGTCTGTGCGTCACTCTGTGTGTATATATATCAATATGAAATTAGAGTATTATAGGAGTATTAATTAATGTATTTGATGGAGAAAGTATATATAAACAAAAAAATACAATCAATTAATAATAATAAATCTTGTGTCAACGAGTTATAAATTAAATAACATAATTTTTTTTATTGGGTCCGAGTATCACTCTTAATAATAATAATAATAATAATAATAATAATAATAATAATAATAATAATAATAATGAACCTTGTATTACATTGTTGGGAATAAGACACAATTCCCCCTTGAGAAAACACCTTTGACAGAGAAATAAAATAGACACAATCACAACACAAGAATTTAACGTGGAAACTCCAATTACCGGAGAAAAAACCACGGCCGTTGTCAAATGACAACCAGAGAATATCACTATGTGAAAATTGTTACAACACATAGACTTCTTTCTCTCACCGGCACCCCAGTACACCCACACTCTTTCAAAGCAAATATCTAACTACACCTCACAACACTCTCTAATCAAAGAGTACAGAGGAAAAGAAAAATCAGATACAAGCTTAAAGTGTTTCTGACTGGTGCAAAAACAAATGGAGAACTTAGCCTCATATTTATAGCCTAGGCCACCCACTCCATTTGCTATCCTAAGCAATGTGGGACTAATTCAACCAAATCCTAACAATCTCCACCTTGATTGAAATAGTCACACATCTTCAGCTTCCATTGTCAACACCGACAATTCTTTGCTGCCATTGTCTATACCGACAATCATAGTTCAGAGAACTATCATACTCCACCATGAAAGTATACTCACTTGGAATTAGACCACTCCAAGCATTTCGCCTTGGTACAGATCGAAACCTTGCTGAAAATTCATGGTGCAACTTCCAAATTGGCTTTTCCTGGAAGTTCTTCAGCCATCGACCTAACTCCGCCACACACCTTGCATCTCAACGCCAACCAATGCCCGTGTGCAATTGTGGACCTGATTGCCACAACTCATCCTTATCCATGGCAGTGCGGTAATACCATGAGGATACTTCTTGTCTTCTAGAGAACATCATCTTCTCTCATAGAGAGAGCAACCAGAGATCTTCTCCTTCAACGCCTTGTGCAAACCTGATTGTATCAACACATCCTTGACTTGTACTTGCCACAAGCCAAAATTGATTCTTCCATCAAATTTCTCTATTTCAAGCTTCACAGCACTTGAATATCCAGACATTGTTGCAACCGTATACTGGAATATTATAACTCAACTGTAGACCGTGCACTAGGAAGGGTCCCCAGGAAAGAGAGGTGGGTCACAATGGACACACTTAAATACCAAGTTTTTCCTTAGCCAGAACCTTTTCCAAACTGCACTCTCACAGAGTCACACTGCCTTCCAGCAACAACAACAGCAACCAAAGAGATTAGACTAGGCTACAACCACAGAGCATACTAAGAATAAATCCCACCGAATCGAAGCTCTGATACCACTTGTTGGGAATAAGACACAATTCCCCCTTGAGAAAACACCTTTGACAGAGAAATAAAATAGACACAATCACAACACAAGAATTTAACGTGGAAACTCCAATTACCGGAGAAAAAACCACGGCCGTTGTCAAATGACAACCAGAGAATATCACTATGTGAAAATTGTTACAACACATAGACTTCTTTCTCTCACCGGCACCCCAGTACACCCACACTCTTTCAAAGCAAATATCTAACTACACCTCACAACACTCTCTAATCAAAGAGTACAGAGGAAAAGAAAAATCAGATACAAGCTTAAAGTGTTTCTGACTGGTGCAAAAACAAATGGAGAACTTAGCCTCATATTTATAGCCTAGGCCACCCACTCCATTTGCTATCCTAAGCAATGTGGGACTAATTCAACCAAATCCTAACAACATGGCAAGGAAAAAGAAGAGTATTATTGGATAGGTTGACAAAATGGGACCTACATTGATATGAAGGTTTCTTATGAAACAATGCATAAAAAAATAGGCTCATGTGCAAAGTAGTTACACTGAGGGGGAAGTGTCTTTATGTGCTAAGTTGGTGTTGATTATTCATGATGAGGTCTATTATAAATTAATTGATAACTATTCCTCACAAGAAGAGATAAGTATTAGTATGTATATATATATCTTAATTCTACAAATATATAACAAATGTGTTCCATACAGCATCATGATTAATAATTATTCTAATTATGCAACTTGTTTGATTGGGGGACAATTTTTTTGTCTCATAACATAATATGCAGTCAACATTCATAAGGCCACAAGACAAATCTTGCCAAGCCACACATTAGTGATGTGGCTCCTAAAGCTGCTGGTGGGTTATATATATAATTTTCATAATTTTTAATATAAAAAATTTTATACAAATAATTTAATAATATATTATTACATTAGAAAAACACTAGTTTTTAAATATATACTTAAAGAATATCTAAATATATAAATTTAATTAAATAATTATATATAACTTTTTACATTATTAATACATAAATAATTATATATATATGAGAATAATTTCGGATCTAGATTTTTTCGTAAATAATAATGGTTAAGCCTCATATAAAAATATGGCATGTGTATATATTATGTGGTCAAAACTAAGGATGTTTTACCATTCACATGTATATCTAACTTACATTTGGCTTTATTTAACAACTAACATCAATAGCTACTGCATATAAGTTTAAATTAAAAGATCTTTCATATCTTAATATTGTATGTCTTTCCTCAGTTTTAATGTGCATATAAATAAAAACGAATCACAAGTAATCCACTATAGTTCTTTTTTTTTGCAATTAAAAATTTGAAGCTCGCTGGGTTACACTGTTAATTAAATCTAGAATAATATTATAAAGTCAGCATAATTTATTATTTTTGTTTTAAAGAGATATTTTATCTCTATAACATATAAAGAATTCAATAATGCTAAAGAAATAAAAAAATTAGAATTTATCTTATTTAATATTTATTAATTATTCTTAACAAAAAATATTAATTATTGCGATGATTAATGAATATTAAATAAAATAAATTTTAACTATTTTTAACTAATTTATTTTGGTTATTAAATATTTTCATAAAGAATTATAGATGAGCCTAAAATTAGTGCTTCAACTATTAGTTTTCAATTTTTATTTGTTTGAATTGCACAACTAACCTGCTGGTAGATGTATTAAAAAGGAAATTAATTAGCATGCCATGGTTTATTTAATTTACACAATAAAGGAAAGAAATTTTTTATTACTACTGTACCATTTGCGTTTGTTAGATGGGTTTTGTTTTGAAGTATATGAACATGGGATGTCCAAGTTCAATGAATATTGTGGCACTGATCCAACTGCCATACAATATTAATTATACAATAATAATAATGATGTAAAAATAAAAATCCATTATATATATATGCATGATTGATGCTAATTAATTATAGAGTAATTTGAAATCATGACACATGATAAATTAATATAAATCAAAATGTGATGAAGAGATGGTCAAATTAAAATTAATTTAGGTTGATCCAGTGGTTAATTTACTCATTTACTTAAATAAGTGTTTAAAATTAAAATATTTAATTTATATATACTTGAATATTTGTGTAGTTTAACTTCTTTTTTAATTATTATATATATATACTTCATCATAATTTAAAAATTTTAATCAAATCTCCAATATTTATCAAACGGAATATTTTTTTATGGTTATTGATTTCACGAAATTCGATATCAATATAATAACAACACACTACAAATTATTTAAAAGTATAAAAATTGTAATATTGTTATGTTCGGTTTGTCGGATATCGGACAATTTGAAAGGATCTTCGGGTTGATAAATAGGAGTATGGCCTAGTTTCGGATTGCGGGGCCAAATATGGAGTAGCCGATGTCTCGAGTTCTACGTGTGGAGAGGGGGTGTTACTTGCAAAGACACTCTGACGCTTTAGTCAATCGTGATGCAGGCAAGAAATAGGGGTAAAGTGATATGTGTGGCGTACCTTGAGAGAGAGGTAAGACCCTTTTTTTATATACCGTGTCAGAAGTAGGTTTCGCAAAGACAAATCCACCTTTCTCGAAACTTTTCCATACAATTGTAGCAAAAAGCTGTGAAGGATACATGTCCGGATCGATGATTGAGCGCCTCGCATCCGACCGTGCGAATCGGGTGGTCTATAGATCGGATCGACTCGAGTGATATTTAAGTCAGGCCGTAACATGTTATAAATTATTCAACATATATAAGAATATAATGTGAGTAAAAAATGAAACTATAGAAATGTAGTTAGAAATTAGGTCAAATCATAAAGACTTGCAAACCCTGAAAAGAAATGCAATAAAGTATGAAAGGGGAAATCTGATTTGCATGTGAGGATGTGATTTGCAGAGATGTAGAATACAGAGATTGATCCCACCATGCATTCATTCACAGACACTTGGCAAGTACAGGAAGTGGAGAATCGACCACGCCCTATTATTCACATTAATCATTCATCTTACAATCCTTATTACTCCATTAAATTATTCACACCTAATCTCTAATTTCTAATCAATAAAATATAGTTTTTTTTCTCTTCATAAGTATTAATGAATAAATAATTTAAAAACTCCAACTCTTCAACTTTGTAGTTATTTGCAGTAAACATAGTAATTAATATCTCGATTTAATTATTAAAATATTTTAATATTATAATTTTTTAATGAATTAACTAATTTTATTAAATTTTTATTAGATCAATAATTTTATAATTTAAATTTATTATAATTTCATATTTTATATATTTAATTTATTATTTTTTAATTTAAAAAATTTCAATTTTTTTATCTTATTAGTTACAGAAATAAACATCTAATAGAAGTTATGATAATGAGATAACTCTGGGTGAAAATATTATTTATCTTTTTCAATGTGTTGTATATTGATTATTTAATGTGTATATATTGCATAACTTTTTATATATAAATATTCAATCATATATTATTAGAAAAACAAAAATTTGACTATAATAAAGTTGTTATTTAATTACTGTATTCGTTTTACTTATACTCTCAACTCTCTCAAGCCATTGATTCTGCAGTGTCAAAATATATATCTATCTTATATATGAAAATTACATGCGAGTAGTTTAGAATATTACAGTGATGCTGATTGATTCCAACATTGATCTTATTGTCTGCAATAAATTATGTGCAGTGCTCTCTCTCTCTCTATATAGGAAGGTTGAAACATGCTTTCAGGAAAATCACATGTTCCTTGTCCCTCATGGTTATGGAGGAATTATTGCTTTGTTCTTTCTTGAATTGGATCCAACAATTCAATAGTACTACTCAATCAAATGTCTCAAGGCCCCCTAGCTCCTCCTTTTTTTTTCTTAAAATTTATTTATTTAATGGAGTACCCTATCCATTAGATTTGAATTGAAATATACTTAATTTGGTTGCATTTTAAAATAACATGTTTATTTTAGAGGTCTAATTTTTATTTATTTATTTTTATATGTCTAGTCTAACCTACTTGGGAACAATTGGAATATCCACAAGTATCTTTCAGAAACATATGGTATATACATATAATAAATAGACCAACTTGCATAGAATGTTTAGTTGTGTTAGAGGTACACAAAAATCAGTAATTAGTATAAAATGTATGTTAAAATTATAAAATATATATAAAAAAATAAATTAAATAATATATATTTATTATAGTTTTAAAAATTAGACTGGATCAATTGGTCAAACCAATCTAATTGAGAACCGACGATGAAAACGTTTCGATTCATACCTAAAACTATTAGCAAAAAAATCGTTCAAAAATCGTTAAACTGACTGAGGAATCGGCCAGTTGAACCAAACCAAAAATTGGCCGATTCTTACTAAATGGCGCCGTTTTGTTTGCTTTAAAAAAAAAAAAAAACCAGGACCCCACGCGTGAGTCACGCCCCCTTCTTCCGACCTCCTTCCTTCGTGCGTTTAAGGCTTTTAGCAAAGAAAGGGAATCCAAAACGAAAACCATTCTTCAAAGTTCAAAACACCCAAAATCAAAATCCTAGCTTCTTCAAAGGTTCCACCGCCACCATCCATGGTTGTCGGCGCCTCCGCGACTTCCCTTTTCCCTCCATGGTTGTCTGTTCTAACTCGGTATGTCGTCCATCCTCTCATGGCTTTTTTGTTTGAGCTGCTCACCATCGTGTTGCCGCTCGCCGTCATCCTACTCTTTGTCGCTCTCTCCCTCGTCTAAGGTTAGTGACATTGCTTACAGGGTTTTTTTCCTTTTATGCTCTGTTCTGACTTCTAAATGTCTGATTTGAATGATTTGTAAATGTAAAACCATTGATATTATGTTGTTATGTTGCTGCTATTTTTTTTTGTTACTAATTATTCTTGATTTCTAAATGTGAAATTATTGATTTTTTGTTGTTATTCTGCTGCTACTATTTTTTTAGAGTAATTTTTTGTTGTTATTTTTTAATTTTTGTTGCTGATTATTCTTGAGATTAAAGTTTGTGAAGTTATTGAGGACTTGAAGCTTGACTCTTTAGTAATAGATAGCAGAGGCTTGGGAGCCATTCATAAGTACTAACTTTACTATTTATTGAAAACCTTTATGCTTAACACTGTTTTGTTTTTAATGAGAGCAAGTTACTGATAAACATGTTGATTGCAGGGTATTGCTAGAGAGTGTTACAAATTATGTAACTACAAATGCAACTTGTCCTGTAACAATTGTCAGAGATTTTATTCCTTTTATTGCTTGATCATGCTGTTTTTCTCTACTGATAGTGTTTTTAGCTAGTTTTTATAAATAAATAAGCTTTGTGGTGAACTACACATACATGATTTGGTGTCTTGTCAGAATTTTATTGTTAGAATGATGTGCAATATCTTTAGTTTATTATTATAAAGTGACCACCATTCACATGAATTTGTTTACTATCTGAGGTTCTCAATTATCTCCTTAAACTACAAGAAAGTATCAGAATAGCGACTAAAAAAATTGGTTGCTAATAGCGATCGATTTAACGACCGATATAGAATTTCTAGGACCAAAAAAATATTGGTCGCTAAATTATATTCAGCGACCGATTTTAGCGACTAACAAAATTGGTCACTAATAACAACCGAATTAGCAACCGATAAAATTTTTATACAAGTAACATAAAGTTGGTCGCTAAAATCGGTCACTATTTTTTAACTTAACGACCGAATTAGTAATATCTTTAGTTTATTATTATAAAGTGACCACCATTCACATGAATTTGTTTACTATCTAAGGTTCTCAATTATCTCCTTATTATTAAAGTTATTATAACTTTTTGGTTTCAAGACATTCTTTTATCTTGTTTATTATTTAACTATTGAGTTTGTATTTTGATAAGATTATATAGGTTTAGTTGATGATATTTTATTTAGTGTTTTAAATTTAGAAGATATTTTAAAATTTATATTAGACTATAAATATATTTTAATATGTTTATTTATAATTTATTTATTATTTTATTTTAAAATAATTTTTGTTGTTGAACTACAGTTGAACCAATTGGACCAATAAATTAGTAAATCAGTGACTAAAACGATTTGATAATCAATCTAATTCTCAAAATCTTGATATTTATATACAAATACATAGTAATAATTTTAGTATATTAAAAACATTTTTTATTATCAATATTTTTCGTGTATAAATATTTATAAGTAAGTGTTTCCACATATTATGTTCTTGTTTAGTATATGATAAATATTTTTTGAAATTAATTTTAAATTTAATTTTCATGTATTATTGTCGTTATAAAAGAGTTTTAATTAATCGTAGATTGCTACATCATCAAAATAAATAATTTACAAACATACTCTTTAAAAAGTTATTTAAACACATAAATTTATTTAAATGATTATTTATAATTTTTACGGTCTATGAAAATTAAATTTTTTATTTTATTCATTCAAACCATTTACAGATTTATATTTTCTATTTAACCGTGGAATAATGTGACTTAATTATTGTTTATCTAACTTTCTAGTTAATTCTATTAAATTTAAAAGATGGAACCATTCTTAATTTCATGAGTTAATCTCAGGAGGGTTCATTTTTTTAATTAAAAAATAATATTTGTATTACTTTTTGTATATATTACTTTTGTACATTTTTATAATATAAGAGATAATATTTTTAATTTTTTTTAAATTTAAAATATTTTTACTATTAAGTTAGAATCTTTTTGTTAAATTTTAGATATTTTTTTTAAAAAAAAATTAAGATAAACAGCACGACGCGAGCGGTTGAAGGCGAAATACCGGATGTGACTTTATTTATAAATTTAAAATTTTACTTTTTAAAAGTGGTTACAAATTTAAAATTATATTTTAAAAAATGTAAAATTTTATTTTTTAATATTTTTAAAAAATTGTTTAAGTTGACTGATATTTGAGTTAGTTACCTAATGGAATTGCTGAGTATTATTTGTATAATAATTTGTTACACAATTAGAATAACTCACAATAATGATATTCTGATCTGATAAGTATGTTTCACAGTTTGAGGCCAACATGTAATTATAATAATCACCACCTTCAACGTGTATATATATATTTATACACAAACAAAAAAACAAAAATGGGTCCTATGACAAAAATCAATGGTGATCAACTACTCTTCCAAAACAATGGACGCTCATGATTTTATTTGGCTGTTTAATTTTCACAGTAGAAAAAAAAAGGTACCTCTCTCAACAAAACAACAATGATACACAATAAATAGCAGAGAAAGTTCCTTCTGTTCTGTGTCAATGTAAATAACTGTTCTTTCTTCATATATATATATATATATATATAGTAGTATTAATAAGAAGTAATATAATAAGCATTAGTGAATGATCATATAGAGAGAAAAGCAAAGTAGAAACTTGTTTCTTTCTTTTCTTTTCTCTTCTTGACAGAAGAACACTTAAAAGGTGCTTAATTACTCATTCACTCATGTCATATAATTTCTGGTTTCAGAAGAATAACACACCTTTTCAGCTTCCTTTTTCTTTTTCTTTCAGTTTAGTTTTGTATTTATCCCAAAAAACATGGTTTTTGGAAACAGTGATGTATATATATATACTAGGAAGTACGAGGTAGCAACTTCCCTTCCTTAAAATCTGGCAAATTTTATGTAACAAACAGATTATTAGGCCTTTGAGATTATCCTATAGAGAGATTTTATTATTTTAAAGTTAATTAAATTATAAAACTCATTTAATGTTATTTATTTCCTACCATATATGTAGTTTTCCAATTTGGATCATAATGAAGAGTTAAAGATTTTGTTTTTGTGATAGTCAGAGTTAAAGATTTTGGACACATACCAAGTTGGAAACTTAGTTAATTCTAGATTCCTTTCTGTTTTACATATAATTCAGGGTCAGGTTTTGATTGTGTGGTGGTTTTGAGGAGGAAAAGATGAACAACAATTCAGTTTCAGAGAACAGTTTCTACATTGACAGTGATGAAGAAGATGAGGAGAATAAGAATTTGAACAAAGTAGAAGGTGGTGGTGGTGATGGTAATGATTCAGATTCTTCAAGTTACACAAATAATGAAAACCTTCCACAGAGAAAACCAAGCTCTTACAACATCTCATGGCCTCAGAGTTACAGGTCAACTCTTTTCTTCTCCCTTCTTCTCAGTTTTCTTTGGATTTCTGCATTTTTTTTCTTCTTTGTCTCCTTGTCACCTCAAGTTCATGGTTTAAGCTGTGGAAACAGCCAGCCGCCATAGATGTAATTATCAGGTTAGACTGTGTACATTATACTTTTGGGTCCGGCCCTTCCGGACCGGACCCTGTATTAATGCAAGATGCTTATGCACCGGACTATCTTTTTATTCCATGAGTCTTTTTTGTTAGTGTGCCTTTTTTATTTTTTTCAGTTCATTTGTTTAACTTTTCTAGCTAGTTTCAACTAAAAGGAAAAAGAGAGAATCTAGCCTTTTACTTATTCAAGTAATTAAGCCAAAAGAGTTGAAAATTTATTAAACAACATTGGCATTTGTTATTGAATGTTGTGATGAATGTTTCAGGCAGTCAATTGATCTGTATAGCAGTGTTCCATCACCAAACATTGGATTTCTAGGGACACCTTCATTGTCAAGACTAAGCAGTTCTTTTCTTTCAACATCTCTAACAAGGAGACACACTCCTGAGGCACTTCCATCAGTTACAAAGCCATTGATACAGCCGGTGGCCGCCGAGGATGAGGCCGTGCGTCGGCGTAGCTCTCATGCCTTGATTCCTCCAAGGAGGTCTTCTTCTTCCCTTAAGAAGGAATCAAAGGTCTCTCATGAAATTCCAATTTCAAGACACTGTTCTTTTGGACAAGCTGTGCTTAATGGTAAGTGCTTGAATTGTTGTTGTTTATTCCATCAGTTTCCTTATATATATGTTAGCATCACCTTTTGGTATATTATCAGATCAATGTGTCTAGATACAATTTAATTGATTTGATAAGGTACAAAAATAGATTTGCAATTTTTTTTCTATTATGGGGTTGAAAGAATTTTTTTAGATCCAACTAAAATTTGGTTTAAAAAAGTAAAACTAAAATGTTTCTATACTTAGGTTACTTTTCGCTCGGTTTGGTTAGTATTTTAAAATACTAGTGTGATTACTTTCGGTCTCTTCGGTAGGACTGAAAGGAATCACACTAGTATCTCTCTCTCAGTGTCACATCTCGCCCTATCTCTTGTTCCAAACTCGGCCTAATTGAACTCAGTTCTAAAGAATTGATGATTGTTCATTGTTGAAAATTGAGATAATGTAGGAAACATGCATAAAAAAGAGGTAACAGCCTGGATAATATGCAAAGAACAGTGTCCACAATTGCAGATGTGAATGGATAATTAAGGAATATACTAGTGGTATCTTTTTTCTCTTCTTATTGGATGAATTATGGAGTGTATCTGTTTGCTGCAATTTGTAATTCAAGAAGTTCAACAACCACAAAACTCAACCAACCCGTCCGAATGATTGCAGGGACCACATTAGCCAATGATATTTATCACTTCTCAGCATGGTTCATAATCATTCCACCTTGTCAACATCATTTTCTCCTAACATTTCTGAAACATTGATCTGAAAAATTTGAATAGTAAAACTAACTCATAAACTAGTAAGAATTTAAGAGTTAATTCCAAAGTTTGAGTTACTTGAAACAGAATAAGATGTGTGTAAAATTGAGACATGTTGGTATCAGAACATGCATATATATGCAATGCATAAAGCTATATAAACCATGGACTCAAAATCTTGTTTTGGATTTTGCAGGCATAAATGTCCTTTGTGGTGTAGGAATCCTTTCTACACCTTATGCTGCCAAAGAAGGTGGATGGATTGGCCTTTCAATCTTGTTCCTTTTTGCAATTATTTCCTTTTATACCGGGATGCTCTTGCGTTCCTGCTTGGATAGTGAACCTGGAATTGAGACATATCCAGACATTGGCCAAGCCGCTTTTGGAACCACCGGGCGTATCGCCATCTCAGTAAGTCTTTTAGATTCCTGCTGGTGAATTTGGTTAAGATAAGCAATTATGGATTCAAAATTTTTAGATTCACTAGTAAGATAACAGAATCTTAGGTACAAAATAATATCTGCAAAGTATTAATACAAAAGATAATAGTCTAGTTTAAGATCTGTTACCTCTAATCTGATGCTAACTATTATTTTTTTTCCCTTGAATGCAGATAGTACTGTATGTGGAATTGTATGTAAGTTCATAGCAGATAGAAGCTACCTTCAATTCTTTTCAAATAGAAATTACTTTGCCTACTTTAATATTCCTTCCTTCATGCAGGCATGTTGCATTGAGTATATAATTTTGGAGGGTGACAATTTGTCTTCCTTATTTCCAAGTGCTCACTTGAGTTTGGGAGGAATCGAATTGGATTCGCATACTTTGTTTGCGCTGATTACCACCTTGGCCGTTCTACCAACTGTTATGCTCAGGGACCTAAGCATTCTCAGTTACATCTCAGGTGAGACTTGCTTTCCAAGGAATCTAATTACAGTCATTCATACTTGAAAAATCATATTGTAACCTATGATTACCTTGTTTGTTATAGCCGGTGGAGTTGTTGCATCGGTTTTGGTGGTTATCTGCTTGTTCTGGATTGGCATTGAGGATGTCGGCTTTCAGAGCAAAGGGACAACACTCAATCTTGCAACTTTTCCTGTTGCTGTTGGTCTCTATGGATACTGCTACTCAGGACATGCAGTGTTTCCAAACATTTATACATCCATGGCAAATCCAAATCAGTTCCCTGCAGTGCTCTTAACATGGTAAAAACCAAGGATTTTCTTTATCAAGTTATATAATCTATGATTCTTGAGATATTATAGTGTTTGTTAGATATAAGTTGGTTAGCTAGGAATAATGAATTCATTCCTAACTAACATACTAATGTCTTTAACATACGAATAGAATAATGTGTTCTATGAAGCAGAAAACAGTATAATCAAGGTATGTTATATATCTGTTAAAGGAGTAAAAGTCTCAATCTGTGATCATTATTTTGTGGTGAAAACTCAGGTGCAGTCAAGTTCACGTGAAGTTGATAGTTGAGAGCCGTTAGATGGAAATTTAGTCAAATTAGTCAAATCATTTAACGGCTCTCAGTTATCAACTTCACGTGAAGTCGACTCCACCTGAGTTTCCACCTTATTTTCTTGATAGTTTTGGTATCTGTACTGCGCTGTATGCCGGAGCGGCTGTCATGGGATACACAATGTTTGGAGAAGCTATTCTGTCTCAGTTCACTCTTAACATGCCCAAAGAAATGGTTGCTACCAAGATTGCTGTCTGGACTACAGTATGCACACTCTACATTCTACTCTGTCCTTGTTCGAAGTCGATTTCATCGCATATCAACTGCTATGTGCTAACTATCTTATCTGTTACTTGTACTTTTGCAGGTGGTTAATCCATTTACCAAATATCCTTTTACATTTTCCATATGAATATTTCAACATTTATGCTTCTTAGGAAGCCCTTTAAATTTCGGATTTATGATACTTCACTTCTATTGCGTTTTCTTGGCGAAGAAGGATGTTTTCGCTTAACTCGCATCACGTATGCATTGACTATATCTCCAGTAGCAATGAGTCTAGAAGAGTTGATACCATCAAGCCATGCCAAGTCTTTCCTATATTCCATCTTCATCAGAACAGGGCTAGTAGTTTCAACACTCATTATTGGCCTTTCTGTTCCTTTTTTTGGTGAGTCTTTATGCTTCCTTTACTACCAAGAGAATTTGCTTACAAAACCAGGCCTATTTGCTTTTCAATTTCGCTTTCTGTGTCTTCTGCTTTCAAGATTTTGTAAAGAAAAATTTCATAACAGAATCTAAGCAAGCCAACCAATATGCATAACTAACAAATAAAGGGAAAATGTGATTAGGATGAACTGCATTAACTTCTTAAATCAACAAATCACTCTGCTGTTAATTATGATTATCTTGCAGGTCTTGTAATGTCATTGATTGGATCTTCACTCACAATGCTTGTTGTAAGTTTTCTTCAGTTTAATCTGTTCCTTCTCTTTGTAATAATAGCTTGAAGCATTAAACTAACTGGAATTAACATTGGTGACAGACTTTGATACTTCCCTGTGCTTGTTTCCTACGAATCTTGCGCGGCAAAGTCACGCGATTTCAGGTATGATGATGATGATACCATAGTATCATTATATCAAATTCACTCACGACTCTCAGTTATCAACTTCACGTGAAATCGACTCCACCTGAGTTTCCATCTGATGATAAACTATTGGATTGATAACACTATAGGATTCTTTACAAAATGCTAGCATAAACATACTATATTGATTAAATGGAATTTGATATAAACATACTATGTTAACAATCTTAGAAGAAACATCATCAGATATTTTTGTCACACCACAAATTCACTCATCAACTCAACCTTTTTTTTTGTGTGTTTCTGCAGGCAGTACTCTGCATTACAATCATCTCAATTGGTGTTGTTTGTGCTGTTTTCGGTACATATTCTGCACTCGCTGAGATTGTTAAGAGTTTAAGCGGATGAAGTTTTCTGGAACATAAGATTTGAATATGTCTGCTATTGTCATTTGTTCTATCTATTTTTTCATTTGTCACACCCAATTTTGAGTTTTTTTTTTTGTTTGTGAAATTTCAATTATTTACTATTGTTTGTGATTATTGTGGCTACTTGTTACTCCATCACAAGAAAGTTTTGGTCATGTTTGATTGTTTGAAGTGAAGGCAATAATAATGGTAACTAAAAGATTGTGGAAAGAGGAACCAGTTAAGGAGGGATGAATGAATTTTAGTTTGAATGAATGAACTAGATTCTCACACATTGAGATAAGCTTGCCATTAATCTTTTATCTCACTTCTAACCATAATACATATATATTATGGTGATGCTATATGTATAAGCATTTTTATAATAAGTTCAATCAAGTTAGCAAAAATTTGCGTATATATCACTATTATTTTTTTTTTCGTGCTTCTATAGTACAAAAATTTTTGTTAGAAAATACAAAAATTTAGTGATATAACACAAATTTTTGCACATAATACATAAATATTTGTATATAATATAAAAATTTTCATATATTGTATATAAATTTTTGTTGCAAATATATTTTGTTAGTGAATAAGTCAATATTCTGGATATGTTGATTGTCAATATTTTAAATAGTAGTCTTTTAAAAATTTTTGTGCTAATTTTTTGAATATATATATGAAAAAAAGATTATGAAAAAGGAAGTGATGATAACAGTGATGACGACGATAACGACACTGAAAGAAAGAAGTGCACAAAAAAAATGAGGAAATGGCAAAAAAAAACAGCAATGCATAGGAAAAAAAAGGTTTGGTTGAAGACTTTATTTAAATAACGTTTAGATGCTTAATTTTATTATATATATTATGGGTTTAATTTTCATACATTACACAAGTATCTAATTGAAGACACCAAACTAAGATTTGCTAAAAATATTTTTTTTTTAGTTGGAAAAAATAGTGTTATTTAAATGCTGAAAATTTTTTGTTTTTACATCTTTAACAATGGTCTCAACTCTTGAGAATTGAATACACATGAACAAATCTGTAAAAATACAATAAGATGGTATATTTTATGATACAAATATTAATATTTTAAAGAAAACAACATTTTCATTTTTTTCCATCAACAATATAAATTTATTACATACCAATAGCATAAATTTATTATTGTGAAATTATTACTTTCCCTTCCACAAAACATCTACTTTATTTAAAATCATGCTACCATAGTACCATTCATCCAAGAATTCATAATTTCGTTCTGTTTTCTATCATCCAATGTATACTAATAATTACCTGTGAAATTAATTAATTATTTATATAAAATATATATTAAAATATAAAATATATATTAAAATAAAATAAATAATAAATATATAATAATTAATTTAATAATTAATTTTTTAATTTTTTAATATTATTTTTATAGATATTTATTTATTAGCCAAAACCGAAGGGATAATCCCTAATCTTGTACTACTATATTTTTATTTTTTTAGGGTATTCTGCAATATCTTTTAGTTTTGTAGGTTAATGACTATTTAGTCGATGATTTGTACTTTATTTTAAGAGTTTGTCCCTAACCAATAAGAATGAGTTACTATATTCACAAGAGTAAATTTAAATCAAGCTTTTTTACTCAAATAAATGAAACAAAAACTAATTTTACTTGATTTCCTAAAACAAATTTTCAAATGTGTTTCTCCTCTTTCATATATTATGTAAATTGTCTTAGGGTGATAAGGGTTATATAATATGTTAAACATGACACCCTAAGACGATTTATGCATGTATTGGCTAATTCAAAATAGCCATAAATCGTGCCAGGGTGCCCATGATTACAACTTGAGTATAAATCGTCCCTCCCTACCATGATTCATGTGATTTTGGGCTAAAGCTCAAAGGCCTGCCACGATTAATGTGTTTTCTGAACCCTAACAACCCTGGCGTGATTCATGTTATCTTTGCTAAACCTAATAGGCCTCCCACGATTCGCATGCAACGTTATAACCCTGCAGAGCCTAAGACGATTTATGATGAAAAAACTCTATAAATAAACGAGTTTGGCGCAAACAAATCACACTCGAAGTTTTGTGAGTTTAGGAAGAGATGGCTGAGAGTATATTTTTATTAGTTCATCATCGAGGGAAGATTGATGAAAATACAAGTGAAGGTGTTGTTTTCTCTAGTGAGAAACAGATAGGTGTGTTTGTAAATCTGTCAACGACTTTGATAGAATTACATAGTAGTATATTACAGATGGCAGGAAAGTGTGGCAAAAAACGTGTCAAGCAATTATTTTTTCGTATTCCTACATATCACTGATACAAGGTTTGTTAGGTTTGAAAAGTACGAGATGCTGGCGATGACGACATGTGAGTTATATTCCACAGTCAAGCAAGATCTTTTGACTTGGGCGCTATGGAGTTGTTTTCCAGAATGGTTGATGTAGAGGGTAGCTTTGGTGGATCTGCTCTGAATCCGCCAACTGGCGTCATAGAAGGAAGTTCCACCACCATTCCAACTGGACAACCGGTGACTCCCTTTGTTTCATCCCCATCATTTGCGGCTGATTTGCCCGTTCCGGCAGATGACTTGGGTGATGGGCGTAGCTTCGGACAACTCGCAGTTGCAATGGGAGCAGCACTTGCAGTAGACGGTGCACCAGCATTCATGGAGATAAGAGAGAGAGAGAGAGAGATCCATTTGCAGAGGCTATAAGCGAACAGGAGCAGCCACATTCGGTCCCTGTTGCCTAGCAGGTGCAGCCACATGACCCTGAACAGGAGCATCTACGGGAACCCCAACCTGGCGAGGATCTATGAGTAGACGATCATGTGAAAGGAACCTTCTTGCTACACGAAACCATCAATTAAGATATTTAGCAGATGGACTAGGATCTGGGGCCAACTGAAAGGAAAGCACGCTCTGTCGTCTCTGGTCCCAATACTGCTGCCAGGTGTCGAACACCTCATCGGTCTTCTACCATCCTTCAATAACAAGAAGTCAATGTTGATGGCTGGATCTGGGATGTGCTGAACTCCCCCGAGTTGAGATAAAACCCTATCAACCTGGTGCCACTCAATTGATGCAAAGTATATCAAAGCAATGGTCGACTTCCATAAAAGCGTGTGTTCAGGCCTGAAGATGTCAGGATGGACTACTTGGATAACCTCAAGACTGTTGTATGGCATTCAAATGAACTACAACATGAGAATCAATTAAAATTTACCGAGATACATAAGTATATACATGCAAGGAAAATAGCAAAATAGACAATCAGACTTATATCATCCCTACTCAGCCTGTCTAATCTGTGTCGGGTTACAATGACCCGGGGACCCTTCTCGTCCGACGATGGCAGAAACCTATCCACATGCGAGATACAAAACGATTAACATTCAACTTAAAAAACAAGATACAAACAAGTGCATAACAGACATATTCTACATGAAAAGGTCAAACTAAAGGATTACCATGTGTTCATAACACGCAGTGGAAGAAAAGAAGGTAATCTTAAAGATATATTTTTGTGCTTAAATTTTATTCTAGAAATAATATATAGATCAGATCTAAATACCTTTAGATGCTTTAGTAAAAATCACTTTCTTCTTCGATGGTACTAAGGCGTTATGCGTATCCACACCGAAACCAACCTTTGCTGTCAACTCATTGACCAATGGACATCTGGTATAAATTGAAAAACCTCTTGCAACTCTTTGCACGCCATAAAATTCTTCTCCAAGAATCTGGCTCACATACGTTTATGTGTGTAGAGATAAAGGAATAAAATCCTTGTGTTTTACTCTCACCTCCTTTCCTCTACTCTTGGCATTCATATATATAGTATAAGATTTGTTACTAATTTTAAATTTGATTCTCAATTTAAATTTAAATCATATATTAAAATTCAAAATCTGAATCCTTCAAATTTTATGAATCATATCATAACAATTTAAAACAGAATTAGTTAGGATCTCATCCAAATTTAGAAATAGAATAACTAATTATTCTCAAATCTCATTTAATATTCTCAATTATCATACTATTATTATATTCTTGGTGCTAGCAAAAAATATAATAATATTCCATCTGAATTAATATAATTATTTATTTGATCAAATCAAAATAATAATTAAATAATTTTACAGCAAAGATTAGAACACTCGTTAGTGTGTGACCCCATAAGTTCAATACTAAGCGGGTAGTAAATTAGTCATACTAAATCTACTAATCAAGGTTGGCGTCTAGCAACACTCCTCAACGACCCGATAGTATGAAGTAATATAGTTTTTACTAAGAACCTTAGAAGAACAAAGTATAATTCCTTCTATCTTTCCAGCTCTTGGTTAACCCTTAGAGTATGGTTTAATTGTCAAACTCTAACTTGTTACCATTATTATAATGAACTGTGAATGACTTAAGAAACTCATTTCTTCATTCATTCAATCTCCTTGGCCAAGGTTTCATTCATCTCAGTCATTATAATCATAGAGCTCAAACTCTTTATCGAGAGTTGACGGATTCCTTATTGACAAATCATTAATTCTAGAAGTATTTAAATCATACCCAATATCCATTCAACTAGCACCCTAGGGTATTAGGTGTCCGAAATCAAAGTATAATAAATACATTGTTAATTACTATGAAAGTCGCAGATCAAAGGAAACTCTATTACTATGTTCATCTTGAGATTATCCTATTGACAAATATACGGTAATTATAACCATTAGGAATTCTCAAAGTGAGTCAGTTCAATGGTCATAATATATCTATATGCACCATCTATATATATAATTTAATAAATGAGATATATTAATCTTCATCCAATGAAGACCATTATATATATATATATATATATATATATATATATATATATATATATATATATATATATATATATATATATTGATCTTTTCGGATTATTAATGTCCTTTTTAATAATCTTATGACTAAGAACAATTTAGATTAAATTATAAAAGATTTATCTCTCAATATTATGATAACTATCACACTGATAAATATCTAAATTTAATCAAGGACCTTATTATATTAACATTTTAATATAATAACAATAACAAATTATTTGACACATGATTGATTGGATTGTGATCATACTCCTTATTCCCAACACAAACCTCGCGGCAAGTGGCCAGAGAATGGCATCAAACCCTCTAGGCCTAAACGTCGGAAAATGCCAAAAAAATCCAAGACTGAAGCAGTGCTAATGGCCCAGCTAGGTTCTTTACATTCCGGTTAGCAATCCTGCACAAACACCTATACAACCAGGACAAGGTGGCCGAGCTCCAGCTATACTTGCCGAGCCCATCGAGGTCCGCAACATACAGAAGCCACCATAAGTGAACCCTAGCACCAGACTTGTCCGCAAAAAGCGTCGTGGGCAATAACATTATAATGTAACCCCGTGCATAGATCTGTACCGTTGCCTCCGATGCATTGGCAAGCAAGACTTTGAACTTGTTTTGGAACCAGCTAAAAGAAACCGTAAAGTCATCGATACAATCATCTGGTGGAAATTCTCCGAATAGCTCTCCAAACCACACCCAGGCAGCCTTCCCCCCTCCATCAACTGCTCGAAGTCACTGAGACACCCGCTTACCGCATGTCCGCCAATATGGAGGCCAAACTGATATGTCACATTCTGTAGTATTATCGTGTACTCCCCGAATGGCATATGAAATGTGTGCGTCTCAAGACGTCATCGCTCTACGAATGCACTGATCAACGGCTCATCAAACTTGAACCAATAATCATTCAACCTCGCAACATGCAATAAATTGGCATGATCTAAGTACGGCAGCATGCGATCATGCAGGATCATCTTTTGTTGCCTACGAAAACTCCGAATGCATCAAGTTGGCTGATAAAACATAAATATTGGTGAAACAATTTAACGGGTCATTATATAGAAAAAAATACCTCAATATAAAATGTTTATCCAACAAGCTTCTGAAATTAAAAAGGCCAACTTATCTCTATTCATAAAAAATATCACACTTCAAGCAGCATAAGAAAAAATTTATCACCGCACTAACATCACAACCATAAAATTATCTACCACTTTATCCATGCCTCATTAAAATTTCGAACTCTAACATCTT
Organism: Arachis hypogaea; assembly: GCF_003086295.3. Lineage (NCBI taxonomy): Eukaryota > Viridiplantae > Streptophyta > Magnoliopsida > Fabales > Fabaceae > Arachis > Arachis hypogaea. Next base: position 119,498,075 of record NC_092044.1, on the reverse strand, counting down.
TTAACCCAACCAAAAACCTACGAAATCACTAAACAGTAAAAATTGCAACACTAGTATTAAAAAATGTTCTAACATGCATATTCAAACTAATATTCATCAATATATGAGTGCATCCAAAATAGCCATGACATCAACCAACTCAACTAAATTTATTGTCCAACTACTAACCTCATTGTCAATCCGACAACATGCGCAATACCCACCGCTCTGTGCCTTAATACGCCGGACAATGGTGGATCTGGCCTCGCTGTCGCCACACCGTCGCTGGTGAATGCCAGAAGCCTCTGCTCATTGCCACCTCCTCCACCAGTTTGGCCTGCCTTCCTCCCAACTCTTCTCTCCCAAATTTGGCCAAATATGGTGGCTCCTCCCTCACTAACGTAAGTCGCCGCTGTGTGTTAAGAGAATACGTCAAGCAATAACTCATTGTAGCCACATTAGGGTTACTCTTCAAGTATTAATCGTCTCTGGGCTTTGAGGGTTACATTTTTGCACGTGAATTGTAGCAGGTTACCCAGGGTACGCTTTTGAACGTGAATCGTGACAGGTCTTTGTGCTTTAGCCTAACTTCACGCGAATCATGACACAGAAGGACGATTTATGTGTATTTATAACCTCTCCTATCCTGTGACGATTTACATGTTTTTCTCCTATATAATACATACATAAATTATCTTATTTAACATATTTTATAACCCTTATCATCTAGGATAATTTACATCATATATGAAAAAGAAGAACACCTTTAAAACTTTGTTTTAGGAGAATCAAGTAAATTAAAAATAGTTTCTGTTTTATTTATTCCAGTAAAAAAGCCTTTAAATCAGACATATGTACAAACAAACCAGAGAGTTGACTGGTCGACCTCAACCAGCCAAATTAATTCTGGTACTGCTACTATTCACAGCAGTTTGAGTTGTACAAATATGGGCATTGGAAATGGAAATGGTAGGTAGACGATAGATGCTCCAAAAAGGGAACAATCATCTTCTTCTATACTTTGATTAATTTCTGCACTCAACAATCATGTCACACCCTCTTCCTATTCTTCACTACAATCCTCCTTATTCCTTCTTCTTCTCTTCAACTACTGCTTCTCATTCCTCTCCCATTTCCATCTCCTTCAAACCACAAAGACCGCATTTTCTTCTTCTTCATCTTCTTCCTTCTCCCCTAAACGCCTTACCCCAACGCCAACACCACCACCAACTCGGCGACTCGCCCCTTTCCATTCAGCTCACGCCAATTTCTACCGATGACCAATTTGATCACCTCCTTCACCACAATCAACATCCTCTCATCATTGTTTGGTTAGTTTTCTCTTTTCTTATATTACAAAGTTTTTTGATTTTTTATCTTCATGATTTCGGATTCTGATTTGGGATATTAATTCATAAAGCTAGCTAGGTTGACTTAACAAAGTCCCTTCTTTTCAAATTTCTTGTCTTATATCGGTTTCAGGGACGAACTCAAAACCAAAATTAAAATTTTATATTATCAATTGTGTTGGCCATTGATGACTTATGTTTGTTTTAAGTTGAATCTGTTATTTCATAGTATAATCAATTGGCTTCATTTGCGTATTATGCTTTCTTAGGAGTTTAATTTTATTTAGCTTAGATTGTCAAACTCATCATTAGTGACAAAGAATTATTGGTTTTGATTCTCTTGTCATTGGTATCATCACAGAGTAACCTTATAATTAGCCCTATGGAATGGTCCACCTGATATGACATGATCAATCAACTGTTCTGGTTTCTGTTTTATGGTAATTTATGAATATTAGTTATACTTTCTACTTTGTTTGGTTTTATAATCTGTACAAGTTTTGTGGTTTGCTTAAGCATTATGTTGCTACACTTTATAATGGGCATTACATTTCCTTTAATGTTTCTGATTACTGAATACCTCCTTTTAGCACATTCTGGGTTTTGAGGTAGGGTTATAAATGTGGTTTGTAGGGTGGCAAATTGGTGTAGAAAATGCATATACTTAAAACCAAAATTGGAAAAGTTGGCAGCGGAATATTATCCAAGGTGAGATTCCTTTTGATACTTGAAAATTTGTGATGGTTTTGAACTTTTGATGATATTTGGATTCTTATTTGGTCTAATATATTTGCTGGTCAGCTCTTTAATCAAGGATATACTTACTGTGATTTTGTGTAGATTATGTTTCTACACTGTCGATGTCAATACAGTTTCGCATAAACTTGTTGCTCGGGCTGGTGTCACTGTAAGTTCTTTCTGTAATCCACTTATAGAATTATATCCATTCTGTTCAATTTGCTATCTTTGTTTGTGCTGTCTTAAAACTTTAGAATGTATGCTATGTCCATGTTCTCCTAACTTTATCTGTGCAAGGCACTTTCCTTTGTCTGAAGGAATCTCGCCACATATTTGTCATAAATAATGGTTTGAGGACACAAAAGATAATTCAAAATTCAAAACTTTACGTGTGAACAAGTTGTAAATGAAGGAATAAGTTAGAAACCTGTATTGATATTCTGTGTTATAGTTTATATGATACATGTTTCATTTTTTAATCTTTTGTGGCTTGTATTTGTTAAAGATGTTCTAGTATCTTATAATGAGTGCTTGACATTTTAGCTCCAACTGTTGTAGAAAATCACTGTTTGAGTTTCTGATGATTGTGTTACAGATAGTCAGAGCATTGCTACTAGTTATATATCCTGAGGGAACAGAATTTTTTGAATTGAGCATGTAGAGCAAATTCATGAAAATTTCTCACAAATTTCTAACTTAGACTGCGGTAATGTATTTGTATCTCCGACATGCATGATTGAAAACTTAGTTTAAAGAGGACTATACATTGAAATATGCATCCTTTTCTGTTTCAAACGATGCATCGGTAGCCGGTATTCTGTGGTTATGATTCTGCTCTTGCTGGGTCGTTTTGCTATGTTCTTGGATTGTTTAACTTCAGGACGAGGCTATATAGTTAAAGTTTAATTGCCATGCATTAACATCGTGAAATGGTTGCACACTATCATTTAATCGAATACTTGTGTTTCTATGATTTTGAGATATAGTTGAGTCAAACACTTTTGTTTGTGTGGCAATATAGGATCAGATGTTCGTGTAAACTAACAATGCATATAAATTAAATCCTAAATAACTGCAATGCTTCCTACTTTCTGAGCCTATCATAAACAGCTCAACAAATATAATCTGTTAACACATCACAATTGAATCATACACCAAGGATTTAAGGTTTATTGTGTGTGCTACTGTGCTTAATTGCTTTTGTATTTAAGGTTTTTTTTTTTTTTCATTTTTATGATCTTTCTAATCATTTATATTGTTGTGTTTGCTTTAACCAATTGCCGCTTTCACTTTTTGTCTTGATACTTGTTATTTATCTAATTTTTGCTCTCTTTCTTTGTACCTTTATGCTGTGGCCTCAACATAGAAAATGCCAACAATACAAGTAAGTGTCATTGTATATGATTATATCAAATTTTCTTTCTTCTGCAGCAAGTAATGGTTTGACAACATGTTATAATTTGTGCAGCTATGGAAAGATGGGAAGAAACAAGCTGAAGTAATAGGTGGCCATAATGCATATTGGGTAATAGGTGATGTTCAGGAAATGATTGAAAATGAGTGCAACACTTGACATGAAGATCATAACATGCACCAGACAATTTTCTTTTTCTTTTCTCTTCTTTCTTTTCTTTCCATTTTTCCCACCAATATCTTAGTCTAACTTGAATGGTTTTGAGGAAATTATTTTCTTCCCTTCATAAATACCAAAAGGGGATTTTTGATATTGCTGTTCTGTTCTTTCTCTAGAAGTATTGGAGTTTTTAATTTTCTACAAACTTTATGTGACCAACTTTGATTTTCTTTCTGTACAGTCTATGATTGCCTCAATTATAAGTTAATTTGTCTCTATACATATATGATATGATTGATCCTCTGAAAATATTCAGAATGTCACATATAAAAATAAAATATTAGAAGATTGGTGCCACGTTGCAGGCAGAGGAATTCCGTACACTGGTTTTCGTAGTTTCCATGAATCATTGCTGCTCAGAAAATCCTGGTTGCATTGAAAATAGTGATGAAATATAAGAAGCGCCAACACAACAACATTTGTACCCATCAAAATGAGGACCCACCAACTTCAAACATTTGACAACCATCGTTAACTACTATTGAGGCAAATACTTGAACATCTATGTTTCCTGCACTCATTATTCTTAAATTTACTATGATATTCAATTTTTTTGTTATAATTAAATTAAATTGATGGTTAAATAAATACTTTTTTTAAATATTAGAAATAACACAACTATTGACACTACTTATTATCACACTCCAAAATACAGAGTTTTTATGCTTCCAAAAGTACTTTGTTGTTGAACAAACAAAACTATTATACAAAAAGAAATTAAGAAATTAAAGAATAATATCATATGCCTGAATTTACTATGTTGATTGATTTTTCGGAATTGTAGGAAGGAAAACAGAACATATAAAAAAAAGAAGAAAAAAAAAGTAGAAAGCAAATAGTATCGGATGTCCCCGAAGGAACAGAAAGCAAATAGTAAGCAATACCTTTACTCATGAATGATTCATTTAATCATTTACTTTCTCACCATTATCTTAAAAAAAAAAAAAAAACGGGTCAAAATCCAACCTAGATATTTTTTTTGTTCACTTTGTTACTTAATAGGATTTTTTTCTTATTTAAACAAAAAAAATTAAGAAACTTTTTATGTTACTTACCTATTGTTCGTACCTGACCCAAATAAACAAAAATTAGACCCGATAAACATGAAAGTCCACCTAGAAAGGTGGCCTCCGCAAACGTACCCAACCTCTTTAAAGAGGTCGGACATTAACAAAGAGGTCCAACTCTACTTGGTCTAAACGAGTAATTGCCTCCAAATATTTTTCTGTCACGTCTAGAAAGAAGATCTTAACAGACTCCCAAGATAAAAAGAATAGTTATCTATCAGAAAAGATAGAACTACTCCAACAAAAGTGGTTAGCAGCTCTACTATAAATATACTAGAACCTTCAAGTATAAGACACGTTCTAATATGCTAAAAACCTATTTAAAGCCCTTACTAATTTAAGCATAAGAGTCTCTTGTAGGTACTACCCTCTACCTCCTCACGAGGAACTCGGATAGACAGCCCATCGACACCAAAGAGGTCGGACACTGCCATCAGAAGGGACCTGGACCTCACGTTCAGGCCCAAATCAACGTTTCAGGTAACCCTCGAAACACATATATATCTTGTTTTTCTTATTAGTAAATCACAGTGAAATATTGTATTTTTTTTAGCACGGTATTGCTAGAAAGATAAAACATAACTCAAACTTATTTTATTTAGTATTTATTAATTCTAGCAACAATTAATAAAAGTTAAATAAAATGAATTTTTATTCTTTTTAGCTAAACCAATGCATAGGTTAATAGTTAGTTTTTCTTGTTGCGGCTACTAATAAATTGCATTTTCCAACACGGGTGAAGACGATTACAACTTATATGGAGGTATAGAGTTTTGGGTTGGCCACAGATTCAAAAGCAGAAATGCAGTAATGCAGGGCATGAAGAATTACAGCACTCGCAGAAGTGCTGAATACCGAGTAGTGGAGTCGAATCGATTAAAGTACTATGTGCGTTGCCGACAAGATGAAGCAGGCTGCCCTTGGAGTCTTCGTGTTGCTCTCCGACATAATCTCGGATATTGGTAAGTTGAAGTTTCATTGTGCTCTATATTTTCAATTGTCATTGTTATGGTTGTTGTACTTGTCAACTACAGTTGTTCTATTTCTTAGGGAGGTGTATAGGGTGGGAGGAGCGCACACGTGTTTAATACCCCATGTCGTAGGACCACTGACAATTGGACAATAGTCTCATCTGTCGTGTCATCCTCCCATTGGTACAATCCAACCCGTCTGTCAGCATCTCTGTCCTACAATGTTCAGTTAGGCAAAACTATCAATTCAAACCCTCGTATAAAAAGGTCTGGATGGCGAAGTAAAAGGTGATTATGCAGTATACGGTGATTGGGAGGAGTCGTACAATAAAGTACCCAGGTTGCTGCAAGTCCTGCAGAGTTCTTATCCCGGAATGATGTGTGAGATCAATGTTGTACGTACTATAATGGCCATCTCATGGTGCATGATTGCAGCATATTTGATAAGGTATTTTGGGCCTTTTCTTCCTAAGTAGAGGCTTTCAAGCATTGCAAGTCGTTCGTCTCCGTCGATGACACACATATATATGTCAAATATGGTGGTGTTTTGCTCATTGTAGTGACACAAGACGGTAACAGGCTAAAAACAATATCTTTCCTGTAACCTTTGTAATTGTTGAGTCTGAAGCGACGGAATCATTATCTTTCTTCCTTACCTATATAAGGCGACACGTCACCACACAAAAAGGTCTGTTGATTATTTCTAATAGATCTCAAGCGTCAAGACTGCACTGAGAGCTGAGGATAGTGGCTGACATCCTCCTAGAGCATTTCATGCTTACTGTGTCCGGCACATGACAGCAAACTTTATGTTTCGTTTCAAGTCTACTGGAGGCTTCGCACCGAGTAGCTGCTCAACTAACTCCCAGGCCTCGGTCCCGGACTATGTATGGAAGTCATGAGAGTAACAACCACGGGCTCCCCATTAGCACGCAGCTTGAGGTGGTATGTAACGTCTTATAGGGTGATCGTGCACTCATCCCACGGCAGGTGAAAGGTGTGGGTCTCTGGACTCCAGTGCTCAACAAATGTCGTGATCAGGGAGTTGTCGAACACAAAATTCCTGAGTGGCAATGCATCTTTGAACCCAGCCTCCCTCAGGTACGGGACAATGACGTTCAGTGGTAGGAATGTGTGACTCACTCTTTTGAGAAGAAGAAGTAGGCGAGGCCTCTGACAAACAATAAAAAAACTGAATCAGAAATGCATAAACCTATAAAATTATAAGAATTTCAACGTAAAACATTCTACCGACAAACATATACTTAACGAATTCATTTGACTTATAAGCAAACTATTTTAACAAATAATTACAAACATTTAAATTATAAATTTATTTAAATAAAAAATTTACTTAAATCATAAAAATATTTAGTAAAATAATTAAGGGTTAAGTATGATTTTGGTCCCTAAAGTAGGAGCTGAAAATTTTTTTCGTCCCTGGCCTTTTTTGCCTACAAAATAGTCTCTAAGGTTTAACGTAGTTTTAAAATCGTCATTCTTACTAATTTTTTAATTTTTATTACTAAATTACCCCTAATAAAAAATATAAAATAAAAAAAGAAAGAAAACGCGTAAAGGGAAAATTTTGGAAGGGAAAACGCGTTAAGGGAGAAGGGGGGTTCAGGGAAGAAGAGGGGGAAGGGAAGGGGAAGGGTCCTCGCCGCCGCCGCCGCTGCTTCTCGTCGTTGCCGCTGGATCTCACCGCCAGATCTCGCCGATGCTCCTCTTCCTGGCTCGACGTTGACGCCAGCAGATCCGCGAGGGTGGACGTCGCGCGCCGCTTGTCGTTTCTACTCCTCCTCCTCGCTCGGTCGCCGGTCGTCGCTGCTTCTCGCCGGTTTTTGGTTTCTTCTGGTTTCTGGTTTCTTCTGGTTCTGCTTCTGCTTCTGATTATCGATTCTTCTATTTTTTCTTATGATTCCATTATCCATTGTTGTTGTTATTCTTTTGTTGTTGTTGTTTTTCTGATTCCATTATCCATTGTTTTTTCTGAGTTCTGAGTTCTGGATTCTTATTTTTTTTAGTTATGGGTTCTGAGTTTTTATGATAATGATGATTTTTTTGAGTTATGGGTTTATGTTGTTATTCTTTTGTTGTTGTTGTTGTTGTTCTTCTGCTTCTAGCTGCTTTTGTTGTTGTTCTTCTTCTGATTCTATTATCCATTGTTGTTGTTGTTGTTCTTTGCTTCTGGTTGTTGTTGTTTCATTGGTGTTGCTTCTGTTCTGCTTCAGCTTCTGGTTCAGTTTATGCTTCTAGTTGATTTTGGGAAAGAAGGGGGAAGGGTATTTTCGGCCGAAGGACGATTTTAAAACTAAGTTAAATCTTAGGGACTATTTTGTAAGCAAAAAAGGTCGGAATAAAAATAAATTTCACCCCTATCTTAGGGACCAAAATCGTACTTAACTAAATAATTAATTTAAACATCTGTATAATATAATGCAAATAAAAATGTTTCGTAAGATAATTAATAACTAAACTAATAAACATATATCTTATTTAATTTAAATAAAATTATTTAGTTAAATAGTGAATAATAAAATTTATATAAGTTAGATTAAGTGAAACTATTTACTTAAATAACCAACAAATACACCATCAACTTGATAACTTAATTTAAGTAATAAAATATAAAAAAAACTATTTACTTAAATATTTAGTAAATAAAAACATAAATATTTTGCTACTTAATTAAGTTTATTAGAAATGGTTAATAACCCAAATTAATAACTAAATTAATATACATATGCTTAATAATTACTTAGAATAAAGAAAAACAACCTAAACAAATATTTAACTAACAAATCCATTTTAAAGTATGCCTAACATCATACCCTAACATTTAAACCATTCCTAATTATATATTTATTCGCCTAACATATACAACATGTCAACATACTACTTTTATAAAAGTACTCTAAGTATGGTAACATGCTTTAACATAAACATAAAACAAAAAGCAACACCAATTTTAAAGTCGGTGACTTCTGTAATGTGCTAAGTCGCATTCAATCTGTTAATTTCTACATCCTGATTATCAGCACACGCCATATTCTTTAAGTAATTCGAAAATATGATTAAAAAAAAGGTAAAAGTGGGAGAAAATATCAAGAAATAGAAGTGAAAAGCTCTTAATGGTAGCGGTGGATGAAATGCTTATATATAGGTCTGCTCCACTTTTATCTGGTTTATAGTGTAAATGAGATAAGATTATACCTATCTCGTTTATATGAAATAAGGATTTTACACAACACGTGTATAAACGTGATACAGCCACGTCGTCTCGTGTATTATTTAATTTACAATGTAAATGAAATATGTGTAATCTTATCTCATTTATATTGTAAACGATATATAAAATTCGATGCATTTTGGTTAAAATGCTATAAATTATTTATTTTAGTAAATAAAATATTTATTTATTTAAAAATCTATGCAATTTATTTTAATTTTCATCAAATATTAGTAACTAGGGTGCACATGGCCCGGCCCGGGTCTTCTCCCGAACACTTTAGGGGCTAATTTGGTGTGATTTCACTGGGTCTAAGGTCGGATAAGGGTCTCAAAAATAGACCCGGTCATTATTTCGCGTCGAGTCCATGCCACAGCCCAGGTCGCCCAAACTCGGCCCGGTGGTCCGATTACAATTAATATTTTGTGTTATTAATAATGAATGATGACTATTCTTATGTGGAATTTAAGTTTTGTAAACTTTAATATTTTGTGTTATTAGCCATTATAAGACTATAAGTTAATATTTTATGTTTAGAATGCATAAGACTTTAGATTAATGCATAATATTGTGTTATTTGTATTGATTTAAATATTTGGTGTTATTAGACAATATTAGTATTGATTGTGGTTATACTTTAGTATTGATTGTGGTTATGCTTTAATTTTAAAGAAGGGTTGGTTCTTATTATATTTTTCTAAATGAATTTTATCATATTAAATAATAGTTGAGTCTTAGAAATTTGGATATTTTTACATGCTAACTTAAAAGAAGGTATTAACGTAATGTAATGTGAACGGCCCAATTTTCACCTGATTTTTATCTAGTATAATTATGATCCAAAAATGTGTTGGTTTCTTTAAATCTAAAGTCGAATTCGAATCTAATAAATAAACTCAATATATATTTCAAATCAAATTTAAATCACATCAAATCTAACTTAACTTCACCCAACCATATGCACCCGTATTACTAACTATAAAAAAAAGCAAACGAGATATCAGAAAATTATTTTGTTGTTCACCATAACGGTGAAATAACAAAAATTATAGAAGCAATTTTTTAGTCAGTACATCCTTTTATTATAAGAGTACTCTTTTTCCAAAGATTTATTATAAGAGTACTTGCTTATTAAAGGATGTACAAAGATGTACGTCAATATGTCATAAACACATCACCGCCCAATAGGAACTTAGTCAACAACATATGTCATGTCATGCCACTTTGAAATATAAAATTTCAGTGAAAAAAAAAACACCAAAAAAATATATGCACTTTTTTTAAAAGACAAACAAATTTAACATATTCAATAAAGCATATAACAATAAAAGATATGAAATAAATTTTATATTATTTTTAACATAATTATTAACAACATGAATTATTTTTATATTATTTTTTTAAATTATAAAATAATCTAACAATGTATTTTATATAAATTCATTTTTACATAGACAGATATTTTATATAACTCAAAAAAATTTCATTAACCATATTTTACGTTAGTCTTTTCATAGGCATCATAAATATAGTATTCACTTATTATTTTATTATATTTGAGTTAAGAAAAAAAAATCTAAATTAATATATGTTTTAAAATCATACTTCATTACATCAATTAAATTTTGGTTGAGAATAAAATGTTGGACCCACAAATTTTGTTAATAATCTTGTCATCGAAATCTCCACAAGTGTTCATTAGAAGTTGGAATAATCCTAATTTGTATAATATCCCATCCTATTAAGCTAAGTATCTCATTATCACAAATCGATAAACAAATTTGTTGACATTACTATAACTATAAGGGTGAGCTTAATATATGGTTATGAAAATGTGGGTGAGATTTAGGAGTTAGTTTTAGAGCAATAACCTGATATTTTAATAATAATGTACTTTTCTAATAAACTATTTTATGTGCAATTTTTTTTATGACCAATATATAAGTTATTAATAAATACATATTACAGGTATATATCATAATATATCTTTTATGATCATTAACAAATATATATACATGGATTGAGAAACACAATAAAATATATATATAAAATCTACATCAATTCTAAGTAATCCTTATTAATATTTTTTGAGTAGATTTAGAATGATATGCTAATATATAATTAATATATTAAAAGATACAATTTACTTGTAATCTTCTCTAATACAAATTTCTATTTCTAAGATGAAACAAACCCTTAAACCAAAGGAAAAAACCCAATAAAAGCAGGGAAATCTACTTGCCTTTTGAAGGCTTGATTTGATTTGGTAAAATTTTTATTTTCTGAAAATAGTTTATGAAAATTATTTTTGAAAAAACAATTTTTTAAAAGGTGTAACACTTATATTTGATAAAATTATGTTAAAAATAGTTTTTAATAAGTACAAACACTATAATTATATTTGGTAAAACAGTTTTTAAAAATTAAAAAATTATAATAAATATATTTATAATGAAAAATAATATTTTTTTTAAAATTTTAGAGACTAATAATTTAAATATTTATTTGATTTACTTTCTGTATTAATATAAATAGAATTATTATTAGTCAATAACAAAACATTAAAACTTGTATGTAATATAATGTTAGTACTGATACGTCTATTATCCATCTATGTGTATTGACTCACTTTTACAAATCACGACAAATGGGACACACATCTTAAGTAAAATTATATATCTATAATTACATATGTATATATATGTTGTTATTATAATTTTGACTAATGTTCATGAAGTTGGTGTACAAAAATTTTATGATTGGTTTTTATAAACCTGGTCTTCTTCTTCACTTTAGAGAAAAATAAATTTCTACTAAAAAATACAAAAATAACGCACAAAAAATAATATAAATAGATAGAAGTTAATACTTAATACGTGATAGAGATGTATTTGTGTTGAAATTGTGAATATTAGGTTAAAAAATAAAAAATATATGAAGATTGTGTTAGAATTTGTGAAGGTTAGGTTTAGAAATTAGAAATATATGAGAATTCCAATAATAATATAATCACAAAAAATATGTGTGAAAAAATAAATAAAATCTGGTGTTAATAATTAATAATGATAATTTTAAATATTTATTATATTAGATTTTTTTTAATTTGGATAACCACAACTAAATTTTAAAAAGTTTTTTCTTACGTTCTTTTAAAAGCATTCATAATTTTTAAAAGTCGCAAACATAAATATTTGGACTTTTTAATTTACTAAATACAAAATAAGAACACATTTTCATTACATCATGATATATTACATCATGATATATTTGGACTTTGTATGATATGTTACATTACATCATGATATATGTAAACGCATCCATCCCATGCAGCACGTACCATCATTCATTCATTCATAGATTGATTCATTCATTCATTCATTACATAGCCATCTGATTTTGATCTCACTGAGGCCCACGCCATCTCTCTTTTCTATCTATCTATTCTGATTTCTGCATAACACACAACAATTCCATCCTCTCCAAAATTCCTTCTTTTTCGGATACAACAAAAACAACACAACGATTCTTCCCAGCTTCCCCTCATTCCTCCACTCCCTTCAAAAGGGTAACTTTAATTGCTCTTTGATTCTTCAATCACCCAAAAAGTGTTCATTTTTATCAGAAAAATTTTATGGGGTTTATTTAATTTGTCTATTTGATGTGAAATCTTTCAGGCTTTTTCGTTTCTTTTGCTTTCTCGGTTGAAATGTGAAAACTTTGTGTCTTGATTTGCGCCTGGATTGTTGCAAGTGGTTGTGATTTTCCTTTTTTTTTTCTTTTTATGATGGGGTTTTCTCTATTTTGTGTTTCAGAAAGGATCCAAAATTTTTGGGTTTTGTTTCTATTCATGTGAAGGTTCCTTTTGAGCTGCGGAGTCTAAGGTATGCCCATTCTCTCTCTCTCTCTCTCTCTCTCTCTCTCTCTCTCTCTCTTTCTCTCTCTTTGTAAATTGTGATTGAAGTTTGTTGATTGATTTTTTGCTCTTATGTATCTGAGGGTAAAAGGGGTAGTCAGAAAAATGAAGAGATAATATAGTGATTTGCGTCTGATGTGATTCTGAGCAACTTATGGTCGTATTTCAAGTTTGTTCTAGGCAGTCTTTTAACTTTTGGAGGATATAATGAAATAGAATGACCCAAGATTCTTGCTTTTGTATGTTTTGTTTTTGTTCCCTACAACAATAAAGTGAATTCAGGCATGTGGATTGTGGTTTTTTCTTAGTTATTAATTACTTTAATGGTTATTGTTTTGTGCAATTATAATTAACCGGTTTTGGTGTCACTTATAGGTGACTTCTAGTTTTGAGATGGACAGTGGGAATAAGGTAGATAATGGTTTGCAGCATTTGTTGAATGGGACTATCGAAGACACGCTGCAGAGTGAGTTGGAAAGGATACTGCAAGAGCAGCGCAATCAGCAGTTTATCAATCGAGAAAGGGATCTAAACATTTATCGAAGTGGAAGCGCACCCCCGACTGTGGAGGGATCATTAAGTGCTTTTGGTAGTCTAAGGAACTCTGATTTTGGGGCAATAAATAGTAGGAGTGGTAACAATAATGGGATTTTGACTGAAGACGAGATTCGTTCGCATCCAGCGTATCTTTCTTATTATTACTCGCATGAGAGTATAAATCCTAGGTTACCTCCACCACTGTTGTCGAAAGAAGATTGGCGTGTTACACAAAGGTTTCAGGTTGGAGGATCTCCATATGATGGATTTGGGGATTGGAGGAAGAAGATGGTTGCAAATGGTGATAGTTCATCGCTGTTTTCGATGCAACCAGGATTTCCTGTGCAACAAGCAGAGAATGATTTGATGGAATTGAGGAAAGCCAGTTTGCAAAATTCCTCTAGGCAGGGTTCAGCTCAGTTGCTGGATCGGCATATGGATTTGGCTAGAATAGGGGCCGGAGCTGGTGTTGGTGGAAGGAGAACACCTATTGCTGATATTCTTCAGGTAATTGATTAATTCCAATCCCAATTGCATGTGTATTTTGGTTCTAGGTGAGACATTTTCAGTGCATTCGACTTTGAGGTGTCATTTTTACTTGCAACTATGATTCAGTTGCATAATTGGTCTTTACATGCTCTTGCCTTATCCTTCAATTTCTGACAATATCCTTGACCTTCCATTAAGGTGAAACTGTTTGTCACTTCCATAATTTATGGCTTGTGCTTGTTAGTGTTTTAAATTTTAATGAAAAGAAAAAAATGAAGTGCTACGAAAAGCTGTGTTTGCTATTTATTAGTGTTCAATCATCAGCATTTTTGTTATGCTTATAACTGAATTTAGTGTTTTACCAGGAAGGACTTGATCAACCTACTTCCTTGTCTAGCAATATGTCACGCGCAGTGAGTCACAATACATTTGGCGATATTTTGGATTCAAATGGCATTGTTGATCGCGAGTCTTTGGAGGGCTTGCGTTCTTCAGCTTCCACTCCTGGTTTGATTGGTCTTCAAACACACGGTGTCAATGGTACTCATAGTTTTTCATCTGCTGTGGGTTCTTCTTTGTCAAGAGTTACAACCCCTGAACCACAGGTTATTGGGAGACCCCTTGGATCCGGAGTTCCTCCATTGGGTGGTAAAGTTTTCTCTGTTGAGAAAAGTGTTAATGGCTTGGGGACCCAGATTGGTCATTCTTCTAGTATGACTGATATTGCCGATATAGCGTCTTCATTATCAGGGTTAAGTTTGTCTGCTGCTAGGCACGCGGAGCAAGAGAATCTTTTAAAAGCTAAGCTACAAATGGAAGTTGATAATCATCCCAATGTTCTGTTAAATTCACAGAACAATGTTAATTTGGCCAGACATAATGGGCTAGTAGCAAACTTTAACACATTTGGTTCAAATGATCAAATCAATCTACTGAAAAAAACAGCTTCTTTTGCCAGTTTGCGCTCGAAAGTGCACTCTAGTGGAAATATGACAAGTTTGCCAAATATAGACTACACTGGCCATGCTACTGCCTCATATCCTGTAAACTCGAAATCAAATGCTGTATACAATAATCAACTTGAAACAGGTCTCTCTCTCTCTCTCTCTCTGTGTGTGTGTGTGTGTGTGTGTGTTCTGTGTGTGTGTGTTGAAATTTAATTTAAGCCGGTGTAATTTAGTCTTGTTAATTAGCATTAACAGTTCAGTGTTTCGGTTCCAGCTTTGAGGAGTTGCAGAGATGGACAAAGTTTAGAGGCACTGGCAAATCAGATTGGTCTCGACCTTCATTGTACAAATATGGATCCGCGCTTAATACAATGCTTGCAGCAAAGTTCTGATTACTCAATGCATGGGGTGAGTGGTTCCAGTGATCCTTCTCAAATGAGGAACTTTTCTGACACCTCAAATGGAGAATTAGAGGGATTTCGGAAAGCATATCTTGATTCACTTCTAGCTCAGCAAAAGCAACAATATGAACTCCCACTCCTGAGCAAATCCGGGCTTATGAATCCTAGGTTCTATGGCAGTCAGCCGTATGGTATTGGGATGCCATATACAGGGAAACAGCTTGCAAGTTCCTCACTTACTTCCCTTGTATCTGGAAATCCATTGTTTGAGAATGAACGTTTATCTCGCTTGAATTCTATGATTAGAAGCTCAATGGGAGGTTCTAGTGGCTCATGGCATGCTGATATTGGCAATAACATGGACGGAAGATTTCCTTCGTCTTTACTGGATGAGTTCAAGAACAACAAGGCTAGAACTTTTGAACTTCTAGACATCGTTGATCATGTGGTTCAATTTAGGTATGAATGTTGCTCCTGAATTGTTGTTCCTAATCATATAACGCTCTGTTAGTCTGAATTATAATCTCTTACATAATGCAGTACCGATCAGTATGGCAGCCGATTTATTCAGCAGAAACTAGAAACAGCTTCGGTAGAGGAGAAGACCAAGATATTTCCCGAGATCGTTCCTCATGCTCGTACCTTGATGACTGATGTCTTTGGAAATTATGTTATACAAAAAGTACAATTAACTTCTAATCGAGTACCGTCATGAATATGTTCCTTTGGTTTGATTGTTCATTCTATTTTATCATGCTTGACATTGCAGTTTTTCGAGCATGGTACGGAAGATCAAAGAAAGGAATTAGCCAGCCAGCTTACAGGTTATGTTTTACCTCTTAGCCTGCAAATGTATGGCTGCAGAGTGATTCAGAAGGTGCCTTTCAAGCCTTAAATTCTCATTTTCCTATTCATATGCTTTATCTAAGTCTAGTTTCCCCATTTTTTGTATAAGATATGTGCTGGTTCAATATTTCACATGTCAAGTTGTATCACATCAATCTTACATGGTCCTTTGGTGTATAATTGGTAATCGCTATGATTTGAGAAGGAAGTTGAAGTTCTTAAGTGGTTTGCAGTGAATATTGGTATTTATTGTTACATGGAAATAGTTTAAAGAACCGAGCCCCCAACCTGAACGTTTTTGTTCTGTTTATTGTTTGCTCTTTAGATATGCCGGATAAATCAGTGCATTCTTTCAAATCTCAGCTAAATTTGTTAACAGGCCTTGGAGGTTGTTGATGTAGAGCAGCAGACTCAAATGGTTTCAGAACTCGACGGTGCAATAATGAAATGTGTACGGGATCAAAATGGAAACCACGTTATTCAGAAGTGTATAGAGTGTGTCCCTCAAGATAGAATTCAGTTTATTGTCTCATCTTTCTATGGTCAAGTTGTTGCACTTTCTACTCATCCCTACGGTTGCCGTGTTATTCAGGTCAGAAAATTGCACGTGGTATTTTATGTTTTATTGACCTAGTGATGAGCTTATCTATTTTATAATCGTATTGAACATGTGGATGTTAACAGAGGGTTCTAGAACATTGTGATGCTCTAAATACACAACAAATTATAATGGATGAAATCATGCAATCTGTATGCACTTTAGCACAGGATCAATATGGAAATTATGTTATTCAGGTACGAAGCATTCAACAATGTGTTTGTTCGATTAGATTATTTTGAATACACATAAGCAGGCTGTGTTGTTATCTTTTGAGTACTTTATCTTATGCATATTACTTAATTGTTGTGTACTTTATCTTTATTTTGTTACTTCTAAATACCATGCTTCTTTTATAGCATATCCTCGAACACGGTAAACCAGATGAAAGGACAGCTATTATTAGCAAGCTTGCAGGACAAATTGTTAAAATGAGTCAACAAAAGTTTGCTTCTAATGTTATTGAGAAGTGCTTGGCTTTCGGTAGTCCCGAAGAACGCCAGATTTTGGTGAATGAAATGCTTGGTAACTCTGATGAGAACGAGCCGTTACAGGTTTGGCCCCTTTCATCTCTCATTAACTAAATCTATAAACAGATATGATAGAAGTAAAATTATCAAATCAGAGGCACTTCCTGAGTTGGATTATGACAATGAAATCGCAGGCTATGATGAAGGATCCTTTTGGTAACTATGTTGTTCAAAAAGTGCTCGAGACTTGCGACGATCGAAGTCTTGAGCTGATTCTTTCTCGCATCAAGGTTCACTTAAATGCCCTGAAGCAGTATACCTACGGCAAGCACATAGTTTCGCGCGTGGAGAAGCTCATAACCACTGGAGGTAAAGAATTCAGTTACTACTTTTTGTGAATTGTTCAGGAAGCAATGGAATTTCTAACAATTCGATTGGCCTCATTTGCAGAAAGGCGCATAGGGTTGTTAGCCTAATCTACTAGCTCCTCCTCAAGCATCATAATTGAAGTCTTGATGACAAATCGTCCTCCTCCTCGCGCCACCACATAAATCCGTTGTACAGCTAACATGGATGTTAGCCTAATTTACTAGCTCCTCCTCAAGCATCATAATTGAAGTCTTGATAACAAATCGTCGTCCTCCTCCTCGCGCCACCGCATAAATCCGTTGTACAGCTAACATGGATGTTAATATATCCCTAAGTTTTGATTAAGCATTGGAGGGACAATTGAATAAATTAATTTTTCTTACTATGGTTTGGTTTTGTTATTATTAACTCCATAAAGAGAGTTGAGTTAGGATGCAAAGATTAGGGTGATGGCAATGTGTCTTTTTTTTCTTTTGCAGTGTACATGAAAATCCATTGTTCTGTAAAGCAAATCAATGGTAAAAGATTCATTGCAATAACTGGAGTCTGTAGTTGAGACTCTCAACTTCCACTTTAAATGTGTAAATAATACTGCTTCTCGGCTGATATTGTCTTTTTATCTCTGGCTTCTATCTTTTAACTGCATTTATTCGTTTGTGTAATGTGTTTAGACTATGGATTTAAATTGTTCAGAGCTATAAATACAATAGATTAGGAGTAGAAGGTCTTAATGAAAGAAACATGAGTTTTCTAAATCTTAAATACATTCGTTGAGAGATCTAAATTTTTTAGGTCAAATTATTCTGGTAGTCTTTGTAATTTTTTTAAATTTGTAACTAGGTCTGTACATTTTAAAATTTTTTAATTAGATTTCTACATCATTTTTTAAATTTGTAATTAGATCTTTATCTTTAGCATATTTAAAACTAGTTAAACGATTTAAAACTAGTTAAACGTTTTTGGAATAACAACGAAATTTATAACTATGTGAAGATCTCATTAAATTTTTTTTATAAATTTGATAAAACTATAACTACTAATAGAGTAATTTAATCAATTTTTTACTCATGTATTATTCTTTTAGCTCAAACCTTTGATGAGGTGCTTAACTTACTTTTGACAAAAATATGAAGTTATTTGATCCAAAAGAAAAGTATTTTGTGTATGCATAAATATAAGTTTAGATCTATAAAGATAGATTAGGAAGAGAGATTGAGATTAAGAGACTGAGACTGAAAAATAGATATTGAAATAAGTCTCAGTATTGTGTTTAGTGTAAAGTGAGACAGAGACTGAAATAAAAATGAAACTCTAATTTAATTTGCACAAAGAATAAAGTTGAAATTAATTAATTGAATGTGGTATTTTAAGTATAAAATGTTATTAAAGTTTCAGTCTTCATCTCAAAAAATTTCAGTACCCTGTGTCTCCACTTTTTGTCGATACTGAAATATTGAAATTTTAGAGACAAAGACTGAAATTTTAATACCAGTCTTTAGGCCAACAAACATTATACTGAATCTCAGTCTCTTAGTCTTCGTTCTAATACCTCAAAACAAATGCTACTTAAGAGATGATATAAAGTAATAAACTTCAGTTCAAATACTAAAAAGATCTATTTATTAGAAAAACCTATTCAAGTAATATTTTAGACATGCATGTTTGGTTCTGCATTTGGCCTACTCATTGGGATCACAATATTCAAATACTTTCATATTCAGATGTGAATGACTAGTTAGTCTTGGAAAAATATATAAATAAAATAAAAGATAAAATAAATGTTCAACTCAATTTATTCTGCCGAGAACCAATTGCAAAGTAACAAGTATCTTGGCAAAAATAGGCTTCACCAAATCCACCAAAAAAAGAGGTTTTACTTGTTTCTTTTAAGGAACCTCGTTATTTATGTTTGTCAGAATCTTGGTAAATAAATTTATAAGCTTCATAAGTTAAAGAAGAGCATTGAGATCAGATAGTGAATTCTGAAATAACGCAGCAATTAATTTGTGTAGATACTAAATAGTAGTAGTAGTTAGTTATTAAAATTATAATTAACTATATTAACTCACACACATTGCACATTGTTATAACTAAAATTGTTTAGTAAATGTGGAAAGATTTATGAGTTTTATCTCAACATTTTTTTATATTTAATATTTGATTAAATTATTTTGACAATCATATGTGAAAATTTATATTCAAATAAAAAAAATAATGACAAAAGTATAGTTCACTGATGATGTGGTTAGTTGTTCAAAACTTTTCTTGTAGAGCACGTAGCAAAAGTGAAGTGGTGACTTCAAGCTATAACTTGGTTGAAAAATTCTTTGTGAGAAGCTCTTCCATAGTTGTGGTCAGAGTTGAACTGAGAAAGGTGGGGTGTACCTGCAAAAGACACTCCGACGCTCAAGTCAGTAAATATTTAAGAGATATAATAATTCTATGAATATAGAATGTTAAAAATATGACCATAGAAACATAAAATATGTCAAAAATATTATTTGAGTAATGGATCAAAGTATATATTTTGTTAATATTAATTATTATATGTCAAAATATGCATATATAAATAAACAGTAAAATATATCACAGACATATTATTTGTGTGCTTGATTTGGTATATTAAAATGAAAACATGATATGAAAGAAAAAACATAAAAATAGAATAAAAAGAAAAGAAGAAAAAAGAGGCTAAGATTTATAAAATATAATGAAAAAAATAAAAACAAACATAAAAAACAACTGACATTAATTTTATAGAAGCATCCATTAAGATCATGTATATATATATATATAAACACAGACACACAAACTTATTATATAAAAAAAAAACTATAATACACCAAGAATTTTAGTAATAGGAATGTCTTCGTAACTATACATTATTTGTGCTTTAACTTTTAAACTTTGTTAATTCATAACCTTCAATTAGTTATGAAGATGAGAAATTAATAATATCGTTTAATATAAATACTGTCACAAAAATTGTAATTGAATAATTATGAATATTAACAATAATACTCACTTAAATAAATAAAAAAAAGCATTTTCTCAAAGTAAACATAGAGTAAAAAGAAGCAACAAAAAAAAGAGAAATAATTTTAAGTTTAGAAATGAGTTTTATATTTATCCTCATATCTATTTCTCTTATGTTTTATTTTTCATTATTCTTTTTATTTGTCAATTTTAAGTCACCACATGCAATAGATAAGTACAAAAACCTCAACTAATGTAAAATCTTTTTAAAAAAACTAAAAAAAAAATCTAATTTCTAGTTCTATTTGTCAAGAATCATAATACCATAACATTTTTAGTTTAAAAAAATAGTTATAAACTATCAACTACCATTATTATAATTGTATATACATGTCCGTGTGAAAATGAGAATTATATCGCAAAGGAGATTGAGACATTGAGTAAAATATATTTGACAAATGACAAAATTTATATATACTTAGTAATACTTACATATCCGTTTATATGTCAAATTAATAAGAATATGTGATCAAATTGTAAAAAAAAAAAGGACACTATAATATGAGAAGAAAAAATGGGAAAAAAAGAGTGAGTTGGGCAAGGAATTGTGGAAGAAGAAAATAAATAAGTGTGAATGTGACTTCATATAAAAACGATAAATAGTAAAAATGAGTAAAAAGAGATAATAAAATAAGTTTTATAGCTCAATTACACTAAAAAAAATTATTTAACATTAACAGCACAAAATAACCTAAATGGCTAAAACAGATAAATGTCAAAAGAGGCAGATGAAAGTTAAGGAAAATCTTAAATTATAATACAAAGAGAAAAAGTAAGTTATGCCACACTGGTAAAAAAATGATCCGACACAATAAAGAAATGTTAAGTATTTGAGAATGAATGTTAAACTACCATGGTTTGATTGGTTTCTCTTTTTATATTTTATATAATAGATATATACATAGATTCTCCTCTTTAGCATACTGTTTTTCTTTGAGTTTTAATATGGAGAGAGAGAGAGAGAGAGAGAGATCACTCTTCCTGTAAATGAGATGCACTATAAGAATATAGGACTGTACAAGGGGGGAAAATGAGGATATGTACAAAAGAATAGAAGCAGAATAAAGGGGAAGAGCCAACTGGTATAAATATGCAACTTCAATAAAAAAAACTCATAACCACAGCCGAGTGAAGAGCCATAAACAAGAACAGATGATAAAGTAGCTGCATGCATGAAATACTTCAATCCTAACCACCAAAATTCCACCATCTCTTCTTTCTCTTTGCATAGGGTGCCGGCAACTCTGGTTACAGTTAAATGAAGAATATCATTAAAGGCAAGAGTTACAAGAAAATAGATCCTCCTAACTTGAGCAAAAACTAAAGAAAAGAAAAAGCTACATAAGAAAGTCTAATCTTCCAATCTCTTATCTAAAATATGTTGTGTTGCTTTTCTTATGTTACTTGCCTTTCCTTTTTCCCCAAAAATTTGAGGATTATGCATAGAAGCTAATCCGCAATTATAACGACACTAGAACAATCTGTCTGAGGTACAACAAATGAATCCAAAATGCATAAAACAAAATAACATAGGGGACATCTCAGCAAGGTTGTATAGCTTAATTATAACTCAACTATCAATAAACTTTGCCACTCCCCTCATCATTCCTTACTCTCGTACAAAAAAACACCCTTGAATTGCTTGCTTAAAATTTGTAGCTGCATTTGGTAAATAGGATACATATCACAATAATTAGGACATGGTAATGTGAGAAATGTTCTGAACCTTCCAAAGGACATTATAAAAGTAAGAGACTCAATGGAGCAATAAAGTCAAAATTAAATTTTTCTACGGTACTTGTATGGAATTACCTCCTTCGGGATAAATTGGGTTGTAATGCACCTCCGCCCAAAAGCTCAGAAAGATCACTGCAGTAGTTACGATGGAAACTCTCTTAGCATGTCCTTAAAACAGAAGTTAAAATACTATAGGTACTTGTCATTTAAGATTATGCATCACAGTTGACAAATTACTTTCGAATAGATAAACAAAATAATACCAATTTAAATTTCGCTCATTTCGCAAGAGTCAAACAAAACCACTAACAGTAGTAAGAACCATTTTGCTTCTATATACAAATCTGCATGCCTCTGTTTCACCATAATAGAATTTTATAGATATAGAATAATAAACTCAATGTATACTAATATAATCTTACCTTTTCCAGACTTCTGTGTCTGTGGAAGAATCTCGATGTAACACATATCCTTAAATGATGTAATCACAAAAATTTTGACACCATACTGAAATGTAGAAACAAAAAGACAACCTCAGCAAATCATAGAAGTGATTGATGATGTAAATCAACTAAGATGCAAAGGTTTTCCTTCAACATTTCAAATCATGAGATATGCTAATTGGATTGAATTCCATCCACAAAAATAGTCAACTATGGCATATAACAATGATATATCTTAAAAATGTCTCGGTAACAAATCCTTCTACGCATCACATGACCTCCCTAATCATTTTTAAGTAACTAGCATTCAACAGTTGTCTTTTTTCAAGCCAAAACAATGTTTTGTTTAAACAAAGATTATGGTTCAATAGAATAAGTTCACTACATAACCATTTGAACTTTACTAGAAAAATGCCCTAAAGCTGCTACAGCTTTTATAATAAACCATACCTGCTAAGATGGCTTCTAAAAGATACAAATAATGCTTTACATGAATCCAATAGACTAAGCATCCAATGCAATGCATCAGACAGATAAAGAACACTGACTTTGAAATCTCAAGCCAAAAAGAAGGATATCATAATAAATACAAAATGGAAATGGTATATTTCATCATACCCAATCGGCAGCAGCCTGCAATGTGACATGATCACCCCATTCACCATTCCTAATATCAGTGAACCATGAGAACATCAATAAAGCCATACCATCTGAAATCGCATAGCCTAGTCTTTACATAGATATAATGCTATAAAGTATAAACATACTTGCTCATTTTCTTTAAGTAATCACTATACTCCATTGGAACATAGCCCCCATATAGTTCTGGATAAGACTTGAGCTGACACCAAACACAGCAGAAAACAATATATCAATAACAAGAGATAGATTAAGGTCGCCCACTCAAAAATAATCTGTTGTTAACTTGCCACAAACATGAACAAACCTGTTGAACAATTTGCTCCCGCACATGTTTGTGATACTCTGGTGAGCGATAGAGTTGATCTGACAAAGAACGAAACTGGAAAAATACAAAACCAATAAGACACTTTTTAAACAATATAAACTACCATTAGAAAAAGGAAGTTATGCATCATGATCCATTGCAAATTTCTCAAAAAAACAGCCAGTGAAGTTGAATCCTTTCAAAAAAAATGATATTAGTATAATTCAGATGCTATTCATTAAATCTTAAACTATCTTACAAGGATAAATTAAACCTTAAATAAAGGAATTGTTATAATCCAAAAATAATGGATAAAGACCCAACCTGGCAGTTACCATCTCCTTCAACCTTACGCTCAACCACTTCATACAACTGCAATCTAAGAAGGATCAAATTCATTAAATTAGATGAATCCTAAATAACCAAACAACCAAGTTAAGATATATATTTTGCTCTAACTTGCAGATAGGAAGCTGACGGAAAATAAAGAAAAAGGAGAATAAGCCAGATATTACAATATAGTATCTGCTAGTCCAACATTCCCTACCTCTTCCTCTTTGTGTTGCATATTATCAAACGAAGGAGATTTGGGTCTATAAAATCTCATTTCTCAATTTATTGCCGTGGCATCCATCTAGTTAGCTATGGCAATTTCTTTTAAGATCAAAGTCATCAAGGAACCAAGTATTCAGAAATTAAGTCATTATGGCACCAAGTTATTCAGAAAGTAATTAACTAAGAGTGCAAGGAGTGTTTTCCCTCTAATATGAAGAGAGTGTGGGGTGACCTAATGGCTGTTCACCTGTTCCTACATCCTTCTGCTTTGTCGTACTGGCTACTTAATGGTTGTTCACTACCTATGCTGTACTAGTATACTAGTAAATTTTAATGAGAGCTGCAATAAGGTTCTACCTTTGTGGCTAAATAGTATTCCCATTTTAGTTACACTAACAAATCATTTGCCCATTTAGGAGGAAAAGGGGGGGGAGGGGGGTTAGCAGATAGAATTACAGGTTAGATATGCCTTTTACTTTTTACCTAGAAAACAACTTACACTAAAAAAATTATAAATCATAAATAAACCAAGACCTGTCTAGTAGCCTTTGGTGATCTGATACTTCTTCATCATATGATGGAATTTTTTCATTGGTTTTAGGAATATGCTGCAAGTACAGACAAGAGACATTTGTATTAATATCCAAATTGGAATTCTATAGCTACACTCACATATAAAGTATACATCACTAAGTATTACATATATAAGAAATTATAGAAAGAAGAAATCCAATGATACTAAATACAACAGAATTTGGCTGCACTAAAAGGCTAAACTTACAGGGATTGGGACCATCTGGTTTAATATTTTGCCTACTTCACCGTCAAGAGAAGACTCATCCATTATTTCCAACGTATGCCACATATCATCACTAATAACTGGAATCTCTCCTGACCCAGAAGAGGAACCATAAACATCAATGTCATGCATACCATTTTCCCTTCCACTTGAATCATAATTCTCTGCTTCTGGAATGTTGTATGGCTCACTGTTAGAGTTCTGGCAAGTTTCATTGCCTACATGTTGTTGACAATTTATCATGACAAGTTTGAAAAATATCCAGCACATCAAAAAGATAACAATAGAGTAGCCAAGCTTATACCACCAAAATTTCTGCTTCCATCTGAGTAAGAATGCCAATCCTGTGCAAGTACGGCTGCCCGCGCTTGATCATTCCCAAATTTCGACATCCCAGAAGCTTCCAAGGATTGAAGTTGTGATAATTCTTCCTGGTAAGCACGAGCAACAGCTTCATCATTCTCCACGTACGAAGGCTGACAGAAGCCTTCTCTAACATATTCTACGCTGCTACTTAAATCCGGATCATATCTAGTTATGATACTAGGAGAACCATTATTGGAAAGTGTGCAAACATCTAAGAGATTATGAAGGCCCCAGCGAACAACATCAGGATCCATGTCATATGCTGTCATGATCCTTCAAAACAAGGAACTCTATCCAATCCAAGGACTAGCTGTCTTATCCCAAGAGTTCAATATCTGAAACAGAAAAGGTGCAATGCATTCAGACATCATATAAACAATAAACTTCAGAAAAAAGAAGCAAAATATTAAAATGGTTCCTAATCAACCTAACAAGATCAGTTCAAAATGAAAATATAGACAAGGAATAAAGCACTAAATTCAATATATTCAGTTATTCACTACATAAACACTTGGATCAGAAGCTACAATCCTTCAACTCAAACAGAGTTACCCAAACAGTATATCATATACACTTAGACCAATACAATGCTTCTTCAACATGAAATTAAATATCTAGTGTTGTTTAACCTTGGAAAAAAAAGAAATAACCATGATATCCAACCCCAAAGCATTAACCTTGGAACATGCAAATCTTTGAATCACAACCTTTTTTCCCGTGAAAAAGAATATAACACCTAAATCCATATCCCAAAGCACAGAAAATCCCTAGCCAACCAAAAGCGTAACCACCCGCTCCTCCCAAAAAAAGAAGAATTTTTTAAAAATAAAAAAAAAATAAAAATAAAGAACCTGAGGTAGAAAAATAAAAGGTAAAGAAAAGACTAAACCAACCTCGGATTAAGCAGAAAAAGGAAGATAGGGATTTGGGAATGGAAGAATGAGAAGAAAAGGGGAGGGTAATTGAATTCTTGAAGAAATGGAATGCTAATGAATTGGATGGATTGGAAGTAAGAGAAAGTGTGGCGCGATCTCAATGAATTCCCCAAAGGTTAAGAATCATTACAAATAAAAAAAAAAAGAAAAAAGCGCAGTATATATTACTATAGCTTAAAACGACGTCGCTTGTAACGTCTTTTCTTGAAATTCGGCATCTTTATTTCCACCACGGTATGAATCAGAAAACCGTCGCCGGTTATTTTCACGTGACGTGTCATGATATCATTATTTTCGTTCTATCCATACGGCTTAGATTCTCTCTGAGTCTCATGCTATTTTTATTTTTTAGAGTATCAGTTTTATTCAAGAGGAATAGCCTTAGACAGTATACACTATATAACTCTATATTAGTTTCACTTGTTTGATTTAGAAAATGAGTTTAATTTTAATGTAGTGATAGAATTAAGTTGTTTCAAATTATATTTGTTTTATATATGAATATTTATATCATAGTTATAAAAAAATATTTTTAGTAACATAACAATAAATAATTAAATATATTTATATTAATTTACATTTTTAAGACATTAAAACTAAATTTTTAAAGAATCTTTTGTATCTTTAAAATTATACAGAGTGGGATATTTTCAACATTTTTTTCTTTCTTTTTTTCAAACAACAATACATTGAGTTAGTGAAATATTTTTTAACATTATAGATAGTATTATAGACATCAATGTTTTACTTGCTCACTTCAGAAATAACTTGCACTTTTGAACATTATTTTCATAAAATGAACGAACTCAAATATGCATATTTTCATAAAATATCTTTCTAATTATCCTCTAGTTCCTAAACCAAAACGTTTTGAATTTTTTTTATGCTTTCAAAATAGTAGTTCATTCTTTCTTTCTTTTCTTTAGTCTATACAGATCAAGATCAAGAAAAAAAACTGTATATTATTCAAGACATTCATAATTAAGAATTGTTTACCCATAATATTTGAATCCGTTTGAAAAGTAGCAGAAGCTATTTTTTCTGACTTTTAAATTATGAAAAGTGTTTGGTATTATTTTGAAAAAAACTTTTAACTTTTCGAAAAGTTAATTTATAATTTTTTAAAAAAGTTAAAATATATGACTTCTCCTACTAGATAAGTCATTCTTTCATTTTCGTAAAAAAAATGACTTCAAAACAAACAAAATCTACTTTTATTCTTGGTTCTCTAAAAAAATACTAGAAATACTGCCCCCACCACTATTTTCACTCAAGGTCCATATGCTAAAAGTATTGGCCTTTTACTATCATTTTCAGGTATGATTTATCTACTAAAATATTGATTCTTCACCATCATTTTAAAACAATGTTTCATCTGAACCACTTATTGCATATATTCTTTCCATTGACCCACCATACACAATAGGTTTCATCGATTCACTAATGGCTTGTGCTCGTGTAGAGATTATTGGTGACTGAAAGTTGAAAAATATGTTAACCATATGAACAGAACTGCTTAATTCCAGTGTGCTCCCTTTTCACTTAGTTTCAAGAATAATACTGAAGTTGTAATGATTTCTTTGATGTTTTAAGTTCTTAGCATGTCATTGACAAGTGGCACCGGGAACCAACAGTCATCCTTTTTTGACAGAGATGCATGGCCAATCTTTTTCATGTCTTAATTCAAATGTTTATAATTGTAAGGAAAGCTTCCTTTTAACGTGACGAAATCAACCGAGATGAATTATTTTTAGTTTTTTATGTGATATGTTTTACAACGCTCTCTCCCATTGACCCACCATACACATATTCTAATTTAAATTAAATTCGATTGTGGCTATGTTGTTACAGTATTCAGGATTTATAGTTGAAGGGTTATTGTTTCAAGGGCATCTGGAAAGAAATGACAATCAAATATGGAAGTGTGGAAAACATCAGAACCATTCACACGTACAATGATACAAAATACATGCATAACCATTGACAATTAGTAGAATGCGATTTTCGCATCCAAACGCTGGAGTTCCCTGTCAACTCCCAAAGAAGGAAGAACGACGTGCTTGATTTAAGAGTCTGGTTCTGGGAGAATATGAAATTTTCTTAACCAAAGATGTACTGGTTAGTGCTAGGCACGCCTTGTAAAGATCTTCCATTGGATCAAATTAGGAATTTTTTTTATCATTTTACCACTCTATTTTTATTATTAAATTTGGATTTAATATTGTGTGGTATAAAATCTCAACTTTAATTTTATTTTTTTCCATGTAATTTTATTTTTATATAGCTCCTATTATTTTTATAGTTAGTTATAGCAAGTTGGAAATTCTAATAGAAGTAAAAAAAATAAAAACAGCAACAAAATATACATTGACACACATTTCACATTTATTTTTATTTACCACACAAAAACACCTTATGGGTGAAGATGAAGTAGAAGAACCGGTTTTTATCAAAGAATGGGAACTAATAAGAGAGCAAATAAAAAATTAATTCTCTAAACAATTGTAATATTAGTGATTAGGTTATAGAAAAATCAACATTTAATATTGAAAAGTATTTATTATCATTGTTGTTTTAATATTAATTTTTTGTGAAAAAAATGATATTTTTTGAGTTATTTATCCAAATGTTACAACTTTCAAATAAGTACTTCTATAACTAAAAATCTAAATACAAAATAACATATTTATAAGCTATTATTAATAAAAGTCCTTATACTTTAAACTCTTTTAAAAATTTAAGTTGTTCACCCAAAATGAATCTTAGAACCATAAATCAACTTATAAATCTACATCCAAATCTTAAGAAGTAAATTAAATTACTCTCTTTATCAAGAAATAACTGTTTTTTTCACTTTTTTAGTTTAAAATTAATGTATCATAAGTTAAAAGGATATTTCTTTTCAAAAAAAAAATATTAAGGATTAATCTCAAAATCTGAACCTCATCAAACATTATATTACCAAGCCTTCAATATGCATTTCAATCTAAAATCTAGAACTTTATTTTTCAATCACTAATTTAGAACGGTTGGCATCCTCAAATTTTTAAATAACAATTCTGAAATTTAAAACATAAAAGAAGTTTCATGTTACCTTTTCAATCTTCACACTTCCTCAATGTGGTTCTTTGTGAATAGCTAGTAGAATAGTTGAAGAAGACTTCAATCTTGATGAAGAAGCTGTTGCAAGTGCTTATCGAGAAAAACTATCACTTGCTAATCACCAACGCTGTCCCGAAGAATATGAAGAAGAAAAATAGAAAGAAGTAGGTGGTAGAAGGAGGGAATTTTGTATTGATTTACTAATGATATGTGATTTTCGTTATATAGAGTATTTAAAAGACTATTTATGACTGAAATAAGTCAAATAACAGAATATCGTTACATTAAATATTTGATTGGTGGTAAAATGTCCAACATGGCTAGATTTTGTACATGATTTGGCGCCTCCCAAGTCTCTCTTAATTGGGCCAATGAAGAGTCAACAACCCTTCAGGAAGTCTTGGAAGCCCTTCATGGCACTCTCAATCTCCTCTTCAATTGTTGCATTTGTTCCTTTGAATACCAGCACACAAAACATTGCTTTCCTTTTCTCATCTAGCTTTTCCAATAAATTAAACATCCAATTTTTCAGCCCTTGATTTTTTGTAGGTTTATTTCTTAGTGTTAGAGGCGACGCAAACTAGAATTTTCTTGCGTACCAACAGTCCCTCACCACATGGGCTTCTGATTCGTCTTCTTCTACGTATCTTGGACAACTGGAAGCAACATTGATTCCTCTTCGCTAAAGAATTTGGTTGTGGTTTCATTAGTGGTGTTTTGGCTAAAAATAGATGCAGTACGTGAATTATAAATTGGTGGAGCTATCAGATAAAAGATTCAACATGAGGGGCGTGTTGAATACAGCATGTTTGTTTGGGGGGGGGGGG
The DNA here is from genome assembly GCF_003086295.3 of Arachis hypogaea. Classification (NCBI taxonomy): domain Eukaryota; kingdom Viridiplantae; phylum Streptophyta; class Magnoliopsida; order Fabales; family Fabaceae; genus Arachis; species Arachis hypogaea. The sequence continues at coordinate 119,467,790 of NC_092044.1, read as the reverse complement.
GGGGCGTGATTGCCATATGACAAAGTCTGGTTGCATGAACTACAGTACATGGAGGGCGTGTTACTAGTGACAACTTGTCATTGGCTGATGAATCAAATAGGGTGTGTGTGCTTAATCAGCACATGGGGCGTGTTGAATGTTGAATGCTCTCCTATATATAAGGTAAGAGAAAGTATAGGGAGCCAATGGCTTAAGCGTACAATGTGTACAATGGAGGTTTAGGAAGTATTAGAGATATGACCATTAGTGTTACATTGTCTTGTCAGATTACACTTTTGGGATGAGTGGTTTCAGATATGGTATTAGAGTTCTAGATCCGAAAGGTCAAGAGTTTGATCCTTAGTGAACCCTAAAATCAATTTAAATTTTTATTGAGATGTTTATTATCCTTGGTATCCGGATGGTTATTCTGGATAGTATGGTGATGTTCATTTTATTCATGAACCAAAGATTTAGCCCATTGTACACATTGTACACTTAAGCCATTGGCTCCCTAGCACTACCCATAAGGTAAAGCTCGGTATCATTTTTATTGCGAGAAAGAGTATTCTTTAAGTGTGTTGCTAGTGTAATGAATGGTACTATAAATTTAGTAGTGTATTACAACGATGAGATTATTCGGAATACAGAGTGATGTTTGTGTGTCAGAATCTATTTTCTTTTGTGGTTCCATGCACCATAACGTTGATGGAACTTCAAAACGGTCTCTGTCAAAGTATGAAAAATGGTATGTTGACGAGAGTGAGCAGTATTTTGTATCGGAATCCAGTTATAGTTTTTTGTGGTCTAATACAGTTTGATATTATGGCGATTATTGACGAAGTAAGTATGCAGAATATGTTCCAAATTCACTGGCAGAATTAGATGCGACAGTCACAGATTAAACTGTATGTTGAGTTTGAAAACGTATAGGCAAATGAGATTCAAAATGATTTAGATATAGAGGATGATAGAGTTGCAGTGTACGAAGGAATGAACAGTGACAACGAAGAAGACTTTGAAGCCACGTATGAAGCTGGCGACGAAGACGAGGATGGTGATGTGGGAGTCGAGACAACAGCTGAGAATGTAATGGTTCATCCCATAGTTAGTCAACCGATGAACATCCCCACTTTTTATGCGCAACTTGGAACTTGATGCCATGAATGCACCGGAATTTACGGAATATGCAAACATAGGTACGTGATGAGTGAATAATACGTTTTTGTGTTTTTATATTTTGAATGGATCAATGAATGATGATATCTGGTTTCTTTAGGTGTTACTGACCCTGAGAATGTGGAGAGTTCAGGATTAGAATGGAGTATAGTTCTAGAAAGTCTGTCGTCGCAGCAATTAGAAGTTACACTATCTTTAGAGGAGTCGATTACAATGTTTATGAGTCCAAACCACATACGTTCTATGCAGAATGCAAGATGTATGGGCGTGGGTACGACTGGATTATCCGAGCTAGCTTGATACGGAAAAAAGGTTGTTGGAAGATACGAAGATACAATGGTAGGCACACGTGCACCATAGGAACGATTTCACAGGACCATTCCAAGTTAGACTCGAACACAGTTGCTGAGGCTAAGGCCATTGGTTGAGACTGACCCATCCATCAAGTTCAAATCTATAATTCCGGAAGTCCAGTCAAGGTTCAACTATACCATCAATTATCGAAAGGCTTTGTTGGTAAAGCAGAAGTTCATAGGCAAAGTTTTCGGTGGTTGGAAGGATACTTTCCAAAATTTGCCATGGTGGCTCTTGGTTATAGTTCAGAAGATATCAGGCTCAATTATCCAAATAGAAACACAACCCCTGTATATAATATATAAGTAGGTCAAATAATATAAAATTTGAATATTTATAACCTAAAATTTGTTATAATTAATATTATTATTATTATAAAACTTTTAATGTAAATATTTATTTTATTTTATATTTTTATTGAATAATAGTATGTAACAAATTAATTAATTATGGGGGTTATATTTAGAATAGTTAATTGGTTGATTTTTAAGTTTTTGTCAATTAATTAGAACTGCTTATCTGGTATTATTAGAAAAAAAAATGGTTTAAATTTAAAATAAAAAATTAGTATCAACTTTTTATATAATAAAAAAAATAGATAGACAGGTAGAAACCAAGGTTCCATTTCTTTGAAGCTGAGTTATACACATGATGCTTTAGTACATAAGGTGGAATTGATATCATGGATTTGCATTTTGAAGAACCAATCTTTTAAGTCAACTTAAATCAAATGGACAACTAAATATATAGAATACTGAACAGGAAAATTGTAAGAATTGAATGCTTCAGGCTTAAGGATTTTCTCTATCTTTTTTTAACAATTGAAAGAATAAAGTGTGATCTCTCAGTATTAGTTTTATAAATGGAACCAAAAATAAATATGAGAGAGAACGATGGAAGGTTAAAGATCACACTTTACACTCTCAATTTTTTTTAACAATTGAGAGGATCCATTCTCCAAATATACAACAAAGTGAACTAGAAAATTTAATAACAGTAAAATTTTAAACATGGCATTAATTTTCATCACTATAATACAAATGTACAAGCTCTAGATAGAGATTAAAAAATGACATGATATATTGTAAACTTTGTGATAAAAATTGGCACTACTTCTTTTGGAAGGTAACCATACAGAAAAATGCTGTTGCCCTGCCAATTACTCCCATAAGAATGAGGATTGATATGCACAAATTCCAATCATGAAGATTATAGCCACTTTTCATTAGTGAACCACAACGAGTTAAGAGCCAAACTCCTTGATACCTGCATTATAATTGTAATTAACATCATGTTTAGTATCATTCATTCTGAGCATTTTCTCAATGAGACAAATTATCTTCCGTTCTCATAGATTACCTTTCAGCATTTGCAACTACAAATGCTTGTAAAGCCCATTTAGAGTAGCATAAATTTGCTATACCCTTCAAAATTTTACTATCTTTTGGTTGTGTTGCAATCAGAGTTAAAACAACAGGAAGTAGTACTGACCACTGCAAGAAACAGAAACACCTTAGAGAAATTAAAAATGTAAGAAAAAATTTATTATTATTATTTGATGGTAATTAATACTAACCAACTGAGCTGCACCAGGTTCAAAAATTATGGCAAGTGCATATGCTATGCCAGTAACACAATACACAAGACAAAGCAGCACAACATAGTTATCAGCAAAAGAAGATCTTGGATTGGTGAAGAAATAGAACATTGAAAGGTACACCACAGGCTTGATCACAGTATTGAATTGATCAATTGTGTCTTTTGAGAGAAAATAAGCCAAGCTACTCATCCCAGAATCACTCTCCCTCCAGTAGTGTAACTTGTCCAGAGAGAATGATCTTAAGGCAGCAATTTTGCACAGAAGTGCTGCAATTAACACAAATTTAGCAAGGTTACTCATTCCTTTGCCATATGAAAAATGATATATGATTAAGGGACTTGTATAACTTACATACTGCAATCACTGTATAGGTGTATCCAGCTGCACCAAACGTTTGATCACTTGATTTGGTAAGAGTTCCTAAGCATGCTCCAGCAAGTAACAATATCAGATAATCTATGGCTTGGATCCTAGCTTCCCTTAATCTCTGCTTACCAACCCTGATAAGAAAGTACTTATACTGCTTGAATATGCCGGGTGTTCTTCGGTTGGATAAATCCTTGGATTTCAAGAAATTGAGTTTGATCTTCTCCCCCTGCAGTTCCACATTATTTCTCACATCATGCCACAGATCTCCAGCAAAGGTTTTGTCCTCATGATCATATCCATTGGCCTCTATAGCTGAATTTATGCTCATGGACGAGTCGTACTGCTCGGCGCTCTGCTGCATATCATGAGGTATTGGATATCCATTATGAAGCATCCATCTAACTGGTAGCTCTTTATACCTCACTCCTGAACTACCACCAGGTTTTACTATCCCCTCCAAGATGTCAATGAAGTAATCCGGAGGATTGATTCGCTCCGGTATATCTATCCCCAGGCCTAGAAAGTATTCTTCAACTCTCTTGGCAGGTCCATGATAGACAGTAAGTCCACCTTTTCCCAGAAGTATCAAGTCATCAAACATCTTGAACAATGCATAGCTGAAGTATCAAAATCAGTCATCAAATCATTGTAAGGGAAGCATAAGATTAATCAGCAAAATGTTTTCTCATGCAGATTTCAACTTGGATATATAATTTAGTAAGAAGTTACCTGGGTTGGTGAACCACCATGCAAATGTTCACTCCCTCAAGCGCTTCGCGTCTTAGAGCTCTTAAAAGAAGCTGAGATGATGCACTGTCCAAACCAGAAGTGGGTTCATCCAAGATCAGAAGTGAAGGTTCCATAACCATTTCTAATCCGACATTTACACGCTTCCTTTGGCCGCCAGAGATCCCTCGCTTTTCCACAGTTCCAACCAAGGAATTCCTCACAGACTGAAGCCCCAAGAATTCAATAACTCTTTCAAGAACCAGAACTTTTTCTGGTTTTGACAAGTCAGCTGATAACCTTTAACATTAACAAAAAAAATCACTTGAATAAGTACATTTATAGCACTCAAAAGTAGCAACATAGTTCAGTTAGAATGTGCAGCAATATAATGTACCTGCATTGTGCACTGAACCAGAGATTCTCTTCCACTGTCAAGTTTCCATGAACTACATCATCTTGTGGCACAAAGCCAATAATTTTCTTGAAGGAGTGGATTGATTCATTCCTTCCATTTATAAGAATTGAACCGCTCGCGAAGCATCCAAAGGCCTTTCCAGCTAGAGCTGACAAAAATGTTGTCTTGCCAGCCCCTGATGGTCCCATGACAGCCGTGATTCGGCCGGGTTTAATTTTCCCGGTAACACATCTCAATATAGGCTTGTTTTGAGCTTTCAATGTAAGAGTCAAGTCTTTGAAAGAAATCTCAATCAAAGGCCTCTTTCTTTTTTCAATGTTGGTAGCCATTTTAACCACTCCTGAGAAGGTAAGGGCCTTGTTTTCATGCTGCTGAGCCTTCTCCTTTTCAAGCTGAGCATATGCATAGTTAAATATTTGGCTATGAGTATGCAATTGTTTTCCTTTTGGTACATTTTTAGTTCTAGCTTCCATTTTCACATTGAAGTTGGCCTCAACATGAATGTCATCTTCAATTTCATGTATGATCTGCTTAAAACCACTGGATTCTTTACCCTTTTCATTCAACTTTGCAGATGAACTTGTAGTAGGTTGTGAGTGTTCTAACAATTCAACATCTGTTTCAGAAGTTGCTTGATCCAAAATTATAACTGTTTCATGAGTTGTTTCTTCCCTCCTACGCGAGAATTTTCTTGAAAGTTGAGCTTGTAGCCCGATTGCACCTTTCTTAGCAGCATCTTTTGCAAATTTCCATCTTTGGCGCGCAGTGGCAGTGCTTCTTGCATTTCTAGCAGCTGCTTCTCTAGATTTGGCCATTCTCCTTTCCTTAGTAGTGAGAACTTGATCAGAACAGTTGTAAATTATGAGCAGCAAAGTACTCAATGCAGCCTGCATAAGAAATCAAAGAGTGTTAAAATCTACCATCATGGTCTCTATGGCCTTGTTTGGTAAAAGTAAAAAACTTACAATGAGCATGATTCCATATGCATGCATATTTTGCGTCGCAGTGTTTGAGCTGCAAGAAGTCAATCTGAAGCATCCTACAAGATAATCAAGAAAATTATCATATATACTTTGCATGAGAAAATTCATCAGTAAAAATGGGACCTAAATATGATATCTAATCTTACTTTTCTCAGAAGTGGAACCCATCCTGCAGTAATGCCTGAATTCGCCAGAGAAAATATTAAGATAGTTCAGCTTTCAGGATGATGATTTTATTTAACAATCAAAAGCATAATAATAGAAAGAATTTGTTAAGAAATTAAGCGTGTTTTTGTGCTTCATATGTTGAGTTAAGGAAACTAATCTTAGATTTCATTGCAACTATGCAATGCACGGCACTAGGTGGAGCCGGTTACATGGATCACACGATGCCATTGAGTTCTATCATGTATCATGCTTATAGTGAGACTGTTTACACGTAGGTAGCGTAATAACGTGTTTAGTTCATATCATGAAGATTCAACAAAGCTTTTAACTTGGCTGTCGAGAGCCTAACACAACCCTCCTTATTTATCTAGACTTGTAACCAGCTATGTAACATAGACGGAGTTAGGGCCATTTCCTCCAAAAGCTTAAAAAACATTAATAACTTCTTCTAGGATCCAAGTTTGGCATTTTATAAGAGTAGGCAAGTGTTGAAGAAAAATAATACCCACTACTACAAGGAACTGTCTTTGTTGTTGTTGGACAATAGGATCCTGCTGAGCAGAACATCTCACTGCTGCTACTAACATCAGCCCATACATTTGCACCTCCACAGCTATGGTTTGGCTGCATTGGAGGCAGTTGATAAAGATATCTGCATAAACATATCAACCATACATTAATTTCACACATTTTGTGCAAATCAGCAACTCAAGAAAGCTCCCAACTTAAGGGATAGAAATAGAACTCACGGTTCGCATACGCCGGTTGCTTTGTTTAGTTTAGCAAGAGGGCAGTAGGAACCTAAAGGGCAGGCTGTGAGAGAAGAATTTCAAGTAGAGAGGAATCAGACACAGATTTAGCAGAGATAGGGAACAATTAGTGTTACTAATTCTAATGTTATTGTACATAGAAACTACAAATGATTCATAAAGATTGTTGTTTATACTTACGGATCATGCAAGTGATACCATGAGGGCAGAAAAATCCTTCACAACAAGGTTGGCAGTTAGAAGTTCTTGCAGGAATCTCCTTTGAATTTCTAAGGTCAACCTTCTGGGATGAAGGAGCACTGCAGGCCCAACCGGGCTCGCAACCGGCGAACCATGAAGTTAAATTGCAGTTCTTGTTAGGCTTCAAATAATTGGAACTTGTAGATCTCTCCAACAAACTGCTTAGGTAAAACTTCACCTCTGCTGCTGTACACAAACGCCTTGTGACATCTCCTGTTTCAATAATCAGATTCAAAATAATCAAGAATGTTACATTGATTCATAAAAGGTGTTGTGATTCTTAGCAATCATACCTTTAGTCTTCTTAATGCAAGAAGCCAGGAAACTCAAATCTGATGAGAAATTAAATGCTTGGTTCCAATCAGCATCCCTTAAACAATAAATCTATAAACCGTTATAAAGATCAATGTCTGTGCCCCAATTGAACAAAAGAACTCAAATTCCATTTTTCTCTCATCCATGGAATTCCTCTTGATTGGTTTAATTCTTGTTGCAAATAAAATTACCAAGTTGTGAACATTTTTCAATTATGCACATTTAAAGCATATACAAGACTTAAAATTTGAGTATAACTAGCTCAGAACATTACCAAAATTGAATCAATAATCAAAGAAAGAAAGTGCTTACGGATCTTTGACACAGAAAGTGGAGTGAGTGGTAATTTCCTGGCTGAGAAGTGAAGTCAAATTGGAAAGTCTACTATAGACAAGCTGAGTAACAAGTGGAAGAACAGAAGGGTTATCAATTTGGTCATAGTCATTCACTTCTTGGCATTGAACCACAAAGGGTAACCAAAGAAACAGCCATAGCAGATGCTTTGAGCTGCTCCACTTTCTCATCATTGAAATGGAACAACCTGATTGATGCAAGGGAATTATGAAAGGTCAACTATTTATGAAGAGCTTTTGATTCATTTAGGAAGAGAGGGGAATGAATTTGATGCTATGCTTACATTGAAGGGATGCCAAATTCTTGTACACCTTCCCATTCATGCATATGTTGGTTCAACCTATCAAACTTGTTTATACATATTCATTATTAAATTGTTTTAATATGTTATTTATATATGTTAGAGACAAAAAATGTAAGTTATGTAATATTATAATAACCCATAAAATTAGGAAATGAGAAGTGCACATGAAGAAGTTATCACAATAAGAATTAATATGTGGAGAATCTGAAGAGTGTTAAAAGGCCAACAGAATTTGTGATGTTTAGCCATTACATAGCTATCATCAATATTTTTAATAATGTGAGATGACATCTAATGATGTAAGATTAATTATTTTTTTTTTTTGATAATTAAATACTAATTAAATTTTAACAAAAATATTCACTCCCCAGACTTTCTCATACTGAAACAAACAAAAAACTGTGCATATGAAAACTCAAATTGGTAAGTAGTTGGCGAAGATATTAATGTCTTTGACTTTAGATGCAATATAAATTTGGTAAATACTATGGTGCCTATCACTTTGTACTTAAGTTACTAAAAGAAGTAAATAAATAATATTTAATAAATTTTATATGATTTACTTTTTACTTTAAATATTTTATTTTTTATTTTAAAAAAAAATTAAACAATTTAGACACCATAAGAAAGACACCGTAGAATTCACCTATAAATTTTGATGAGAATGAGAAGTGAGGAAGTGATGGTGGGTCCCAAAAAGGATATGAGATCACGTTCGAACGAGGAGACAACATACAAGTACAGTGAACTCAACACAACATTGTCCTTTAAAACCATCATGAAGACAGCCGTTTTATTGTCCGAAAATGAAAGAAAGTCCGTTAATTTAGCCTCAAGTTTTGGTCAACTTATCGGATTCCGTAGTCATACTAAACTTATGAGATTTTTACATAAAATTAAAAATAAATAATCATTTTTTATCATAAAAAATTCAAATACTAATAAAACTAACCATTAATCATTCAAATAAGTATGGTATCTATGATTATATTCATTTGAGAATTCTAATTAAATATTATTCTATAAAAATATTAAGAATAATAAACAAATCAAAATCCACCGGATCAGCTTAATTCGTACCACTTAATTCATAAGTTTTGGTGGATTTCGGCGGAGCAGGACAGACTTATTTATTGAGCCTGTTATTCTAAAAAAAGGAAAAGATGATAATTGAATTTAAAATATTATTTTTTTGCTTATATTTAAAATGTTTATCCGTTTTATTTTAAGTTATAATTAGAATTATGTTTTTTTTTGTGACTAATTAGAATTATGTTTGATTGATTAGAGATTTGGACAATGTTTAATTTAATTATATATTTTGGATAATTAGACAATCTCGGTTGTATTATTTATTTTAAAAAACTTGGTTAATGATTATGTTTATTAGATATTTAGAATTATAAAAACTTTAGTATTTATGAATTTAAAAATTATAATTTTTTATCTTTAGAAATTATAAATTTATAGAAATGTTTGTAAAATTATATATTTATTTTAATATTTAATAACTTAATAATTAAAAAAATAAAAATTGACCAAAAAAAAAACGAAAATTAACTGACTTAACCTGCCAATCTGCTATTAAGTCGGGCGAACTAGTCCGTTTGCCACTTCTATAAATTATATTGTTAGTGTTTGATTCTAGTCGATTGTTAACTCTCCGATATAAGCAACAATTATTAATTCTTTTATTTGAATCTTTTATGATCATAAATAATCATTTATTCTAAATTAAATTTAATAAGTTAATAGTTTATTCTATGACAAATATAAATTTTTATGAAAATATTTTATTATTTTATTATAAAAAAGTTTAATTCTTTTAATAGTCAATTATTTTATTAAAAAAATATGTACAAATTATATAACTATATAATAATTAATAAATAATTTTTAATATTTATAAAATATTTTTAATTATATTTATGTACACACATAATCAATTTTATCAAACAAAATCAACATATATAAGTATCATGTCCTAGAAGAATAGGATTATGTTTGGTAAGAGGCATTGTAATTCTTGATTTTATTTCAATTTTATTCTCGATTTTATAAGATATTATATAAGTATTTGTAAAAATGCAAATTTTTAAAAATTTGAGTTAAAACACAAAGTTTAGTCATTATTCATTTTATTAACTTATAAGTATTTTCTTTTCAAATTGGAGTGAAATTTTGTCTAATGAATGAACAACAACTAACTTTAAAGAAAAAAAAATACAAATATTTTAAAATTTGAACTAAAATATAAAATTTAAATTTTATTCTTATTAATTTTGATTTTTGTTTGAATGTAAATGGAATATTTAATGTGCCAATGAATAATAGCTCAAATGGCATAGTCTCTCCATACTCAATTAAGAAATTGTGGGTTAAAGTCTCTTATCTTTTGGTAAAAAAAAAAAATTGGAATATTTAATGTAACTATATTCTGTTATTTCAGTTATAATTACTCTTTTAAATACTCTATATAACAATAAAAATCACGTATCATTAGTAAATCAATACAAAATTCCCTCCTTCTATCACCTACTTCTTTCTATTCTTCTTCTTCCTATTTTTCAGGATGGCATTGACAATTAGCAAGTGATGGTTTTTCTCGATAAGCACTTGCACAGCTTCTTCATCAAGATTGAAGTCTTCTTCATCGTTTCTACTAGCTATTCACAAAGAACCATATTGAGGAAGTGTGAAGATTGAAAAGGTAACATAACTTTTTTTATGTTTTAAATTTCAGAATTGTTATTTAGAAATTTAAGGATGGCAACGGTTCTAAATTAGTGATTGAGAAATAAAGTTTTAGATTGAAATGCATATTGAAGACATGGTAATATAATGTTTGATGAGGTTTAGATTTGAGGTCAATACTTCTTATTTTTCTGAAAATAAATATCCTTTTAACTTATGATACTATTTTTTTTTTAAAGATTCTGAATCTTTGGGGAATTCATTGAGATCTTGCCACACTTTTTCTTACTTCCAATTCATCCATTCATTCGCATTCCATTTCTTGAAGAATTCAATTACCCTCCCTCTTTCTTCTCATTCTTCCATTCCCAAATCCCTATCTTCCTTATTCTGCTTAATCCAAGGTTGGTTTAGTCTTTTCTTTACCCTTGTTTTTTTTACCTCAGGTTCTTTATTTTAATTTTTATTTTTAAAAAATTCTTCTTTTTTTTTTGGGGGGGAGGGGGGGAGGGGGTGGTTAAGCTTTTCGGTGGCTAGGGATTTTCAAAGATTTGCATGTTCCAAGGTTAATGCTTTGGGGTTGGATATCATGTTTTTTCTTTTTTCAAGGTTAAACAAAACTAGATATTTAATTTCATGTTGAAGAAGCATTATATTGGTCTAACTGTTTATGATACTGTTTGGGTAACTTTGTTTGAGTTGAAGGATTGTAGCTTCTGATCCAAGTGTTTATGTAGTGAATATATTGAATTTAGTGCTTTATTCCTTGTCTATATTTGCATTTTGAACTGTTCTTGTTAGGTAGATTAGGAACCATTTTAATATTTTCCTTCTTTTTTCTTAAGTTTATTGTTTATATGATGTCTGAATGCATTGCACCTTTTCTGTTTCAGATATTGAACTCTTGGGATAAGACAGAAGAGTTCATTGTTTTGAAGGATCATGGCAGCATATGACATGGATCCTGATGTTGTTCATAATCTCTTAGATGTTTGCACACTTTCCAATAATGGTTCTCCTAGTATCATAACTAGATATGATCCGGATTTAAGTAGCAGCTATGTTAGAGAAGGCTTCTGTCATCCTTTCTACGTGGAGAATGATGAAGCTGTGCTCGTGCTTACCAGGAAGAATTATCACAACTTCAATCCTTGGAAGCTTCTGGGATGTCGAAATTCGGGAATGAATGGCATTCTTAATCTATCTCTTGTTATTTTTTTAATATAATTTTGTTATCAACATCTGCTGACCTTGATTTACTTTGTTGATCCAGTAGAAATTGAAAACCCGTCAAGATATTAAAGGCTAGTGACACTGACACAATGCCAAGAAAATAAACGGTTTATAGATTTTTACCTAAAGCTTCGATAAGTTAGAATTACTTTCGAATTCCGACTCATGCATGCAAAAACTCATTGATTAGTAATAGAGCTCAAATTCATGGTAAAATATTGTGGGCAAAAAAAAAACAACTTCCACTATTGCATTTGCAATTGTTGCTCCAATAACTGATATTTCTTGCTAGTATACAGTGAAAACTTACACATGATTGAGACCCCCTCCCCCCTCTCGTTTTGGCTCTCTTCCTCAAAATAATGATCAAAGAAAAAGATTTAAAGAAGATGGAAAATTTACACAAGTATTGACAAGTTGTTTTCAGTTTCTGAAGCTCTAGCTTGTATAAGTGTTCTAAGACAGTGCATTGCATCTAAAGGACTTCCAGTACCGGAACTTTTACATCTCGACCGGAAATCGGAAATCGGAAATCTGCAACTTCACCCATAAAAAATAAAAATCTAACAAATCTTGGATTCAAATTGATATAACATGACATAGTTGATATTAAAGAACAGAAGAAGAAATGCTAACCATTGCATTTAGAACTATGTTATAATCATTTCCAAATAATGTCACCCAAAAATTTGAGAGCTGGAACGCCTCTTATCTCGACATCAACAAGCGGTGCCTGGATCATTGTTAGGCTGGCTAGCTCAGGATCATTCTGGATCATATCAAGAGCTCGCATTTGATCCTGACAAGTTTGTTTTCATTAAGTTTTCACCCTTAAAATTGAAAGAACAGCAAATACAAAAGTTTTTTCTCTCGCAAGTTTTTTCTTCAGACACTTTGCTATCAGTTGTTTCGGATGTGACAACAGCCATATTAATTATAAACTACATTGTAGTTCATTCTGATGACAACTGAACCAATTCAAGAATAAAGGAGCAAACAGTTAACTCACCTTTCTTTTCATGGCACAAAACTTGCAATCAGATGCTGAGGGCGGCAGAATCTGATTGACGATAAGTCTCTTAACGGGAACATTTTCCTTCTTCAAGGAGGCACTCAGTCTAGACGATTCACTAACTGCCATCACCTTAGGGAGTAGAGACAAAATATAAAGTTACTTAGACAGTTTTAATTAGTAGTAGAATTTTTTGGGAAATTTAGATCTTCACACTTCACAATACAATCAATTCCACTTCCATTTTATGCATGATTCAAATATTAGCTGTGGAATGCATTCCGTGTCCATACCGTGGGGATTGTGACAATAACAAATTCTGTTGCATCAGTGTCACGAAAGAGTTCACGCACTTTTATCATCCTCTCCCTAAGTTTCTCCAATTTATCAGCCTGAACCATTAAATATAAAACAAGTGGTAAGAAAATTAAGATGACAGAAAATGCAAAAAAGTACGAAAATGTCATCTTACGGCGGCTTGTTGAGTTTCCTCTTGACCAAACACCGATTTAATTGCTGAGGTAGCAGAAGCTATCTTTTGCCGTAGCTGCAGCAGAATAATTGGTGTCAATGACTATAATTATCACTGAGAAATGTATATAACTGTAGGTTCCCCCTGTTACCTTTAGTATCTTCCCAATGGATGCATCCAAGAAATCGGGCAAGGAAAGGAGCCGTAATGTATGACCCTGATCAGGAAAAAAAATGCATAAATCTATCAGATAATGTCCAAAGACAAAAGAGACATTAATAATATATTAGCTTTCGGCTCACCGTGGGTGCCGTATCAAATACTATTCGAGTAAACATACTATATTCCTGTGATTCAAGAAATTGCATAACCTGGCAATATTTTTAGTTGTTAGGACTTGGGAGTTCCACAAATGAAGGCTGATTGCATTACTAATTAATTAGCAATGAAATAACAAATAAGTAACCAAAGCACATAAAAATTCATGCCTTGGAAATTGCAATGGCTTCATCCAATCCAGGAGGTGGTGTATCCAACAATTCTCCGAGTTTTAGCTCTCCTAACTTTCGTAACAAAAGATGTAACAAATAGTATTAGAGAAGCAGGCTTCTAATGAAGCAGAATGAATTAACTACCAGTATTTCCAAGTTATAGTAACATTGATATTGCATAACAAGCTAATTAAAATTTAAACAGCTACAAATGTGCAATCAAGTATGCGATTTCTAAATTATAACATAAGATGATGAAGTGGAAAACAAACTTGTATTTGATGTAGGATGACATGAGCATATTGAGCTTAATGCATATTTATATACTAGCAGTGGGATTAGTTAAATACTCACTGTAACGAAGTCATTATGGTCTTAACATCTATAATGATTTTAACATTTAACTGATCTTAGCCCTCTATATCTGTAAACAAACAGTTTCCTCCCTCTATGATATGCATTAGTCAAAATTATTGTAGGTTGATCACATATTGAAGTATTGAACTATAAATCTAGTAGAGCTCTTTCGCTTTTAGGAAACTCATCAACCTGTGAAAATTCACATGATGATTGCATAAACTATTCACACACAAGAAATATTTATAAGTAACAATGCTGGTACAATCCTGATAAAGCTTTTACCTGCTCTACAATCATTCCAAGACCCATGCCATCCATAAAGTCTTTGACTCCAGTTCCCCCATTTTTCTTGGTTGCATTGCGAAACTCTTCCCTAGCCTTCTCTGGGTTTATCTATAAAGGAAGTAAGGAACTAAAAACTTAAGCAAATACATAACATGGAGTGACAAACACATTTTTTCACGAAAAATACCAATCCTATCATCAAGTAATCTAGATAACAAATGCCAGCTAATTTATTCAACATCATTTTCGGCTTACTTCAAGAGCAAAAAGTGGATAATCAGGTCCTTCCACCGGCACCAATTGTCCCCCAGTCAGATCCTACAGTAAATTTATAAACATTATGTTAGAACAAGCACAAACGACATTAAATCTTGAAGCATCTAGCATATAGGAACCATCAACACCAGAGGCACTAAATTAACCTGAGCAAAAGAATCACTCAAAGAATGTGCTGGATCAGTGGAAACCACGAGTGTGGGGTGTCCATTATTGGCGAATTTTACAGCAAGCGAAGCGGCGCAGCTTGTCTTCCCGACTCCCCCTTTCCCGCCTAGCATGTAATACTTCCTCTGAGTGCCAGAAACCATGTCATCAAACCCTGCTACAGATTCTGTTGGAGCAGCAACTGACCTCACTGACAATAAACGAAGGCAATAACCATTAAAATCTGCAATCAAATCCTCAACAGGTTTCTCATAATCTCAAACTGCCCAGGAAAATTTCTTAAGCATAGCAAAAAAACAATTAAATGATCATGACCCTACCAATTTGATTAAAATGGATAAAATAATTAAAAATAAATAAACCGAAGCTAGGTTGATGCACTAAAGATGATTCCAAAATTCACGAAAAATTCCCCTTTTCCTTCCCTTACTAAATTATTCTATATCTCTTTATCTTACTGAATTCTAATAATTTGTAACCTTCTCTTCATTTAACCCCGCTAACACCCCAATAACTTGACATGCTTAAACTAGACGAATTAAAAGGGAAACATATCAATTTATGGGCAACACAAAAATAACAGGAATAACAATAACATACTCATACAATCTAACAGTAGCAACTAAAAATTCAACACATGAAATAGAACAGAAAAACCTGAGCCACAAAAATATAAAACGAATAAGAAAAAGAATAAGATTGCATCTTGAAACAAAAGAAGAATAATTGAGTAGTGAAAAACCTTGGAATGATTTAGTAGGGATTGTTGTTGTAGTTGTGGAAAGAGAGAGTGAGAGAAAGGAGAAGGCTTTAGTGGGAGTGAAGGAGGAGGGAACACACTTGATGGGCATTGAATTTGTGATGCGAAGAGAAGAAGAGGATATGAGAGTGTGAGAAGCCATGAGTTGTTGAATACCCAGCAACAATTGCATGCTCTGCTTTTACAAGTTCGGTACTTCCACGCTTAACTCACACCGCCACCAGCACTTCATAGAAAGTGATACTTGAGTAATTTCCCAAATCGATGCTAAAGATGATTTAATTATCACTAAATTTTAATGTCTAAATTAGTTTTAAATTTTTTATTTTATTAGACAAATTCTGCTATTTAATTTTGATTAAAAAATTAGATAAATTAAATTTTTTTTTTTGACTAATTTTTGTCGTTATTTAATAACAATATAATGATTTTTATTTTTTTTTAATTTTTAAATTAATTTTTTTATAAAGACAAATAATATGATATGGAGATTGTGTAATAAAATAAAATTTTAAAAATTAATTTAATAATTAAAATTTATTAAAAATTAAAGTATTTGACTAAAATTTTTTTAGAAATTTACCTTTTTTTTTCTAAAGTTAAAAGCGAAAATCAAATTCACAATCTTTAGATGAATATGAAAAATTATACTATTTAAATTATAGTTCGTTAATTTTTAAAAATTTATTATTATTATTATTATTATTATTATTATTATTATTATTATTATTTGGCTAAGCTCGAGTTATAATTCAAATTAACTTAGCTCTATTCGAAATTATATATTATGGGTTAATAGTCAAAACTTAAAGTTTAAAAGAATTTAATTTTGAGCACTATCAGTTTAAAGTAATTTAACACGTGCATTTAATTATGTAATATCATATTAATAAAAATAACTACTTTTTATATTGACCACATGAATAGTTATCCAAAAGAACAGATGTGATTGTACGATTATATAAAATATTTTATACTGTCAGTACATCAAAATTAAACTCAAGTTCAAAATAATTCTAAATGAGAGATGTATGGCTATGTTAATTTGGTCTTTAAAATATTAATGACTTTAAAATTAATTTTTGAAAGATATAATTCTGAGTTAAATTATTATCAGATGAAAAGATCAACTTAATTTATTGTTATGTCTTTTTGAGAACCAATTTAAAATGTGCAAGACCAAATTGATGTATACAAGATTATTTAAGAATAATTTTGATTATTAACCACATATAATATAGTATAATTTTATATTTTATTAAAAGTGTATGTTTATTAGAATTTTACTCTAGTTGATTTTGTGTATTATTTTGCATTAAGGCTATGTTTGGTTGAAAGGAAAGAAATAGAAAGGAAAGAAAAGAAAGGAAAGAAACTGAGTGGATTTTTATTTTTTTTAGATGTGTTTGGTTGGAAGGAAAATAAGAAGGAAAGAAATGTTATAAAAAGACAATCTTATCCCTATATTATAATATATATTGAAAAAAGTGAACGGGTAGTATTGGAAGTAGATAGAGAAACATTAGTTTTCTCTCCATTTTCTTTCCAATGTTGGAGAGAAAAAAAATTGGTGGGACTTTTTTTTCTATCTATTTTCTTTTCGCTCAATTTTCTTCTCCAACCAAACAATGAAAAATAATCATTTTTCTTCCTATTTTCTTTCCTCCCTTTTCTTTCCTTCCATTTTCCACTCAAACAAACATAGCATAAATGACTCATTTTAGTTTAGTGCAAGACATTCGATTTTAGGAACTAAAATGAATCATTTAATGTAAAATCAAAAACTAATTTGGTGCATCTACGTTGATGACATAACAAATGACACATAGACACATACTGTTGCGACACGTGGTCAAATAACATTGTGACACGTGATACAATCGTCCACGTCGACATGCCACATGTCACTAGTTAACATATCATCATACCATTACACGTGGCCAAATCATTAAGGTAGTGTTCGTTTTGAGGTACTGAGACAGAGACTGAGAGACTGAGACTCAGTATCGTATTCGTTAGTTTAGAGACGGGTACTAAAATTTCTGTCTCTGTCTCTAAAATTTCAGTATTTCAGTACCTCCAAAAAGTAGGGACATAGGGGACTGAAATTTTTAGAGATGAAAACTGAAACTTTAATAACATTTTATACCTAAAATACTTTTATTTTAATTAATTAATTCCAATTTTATCCTTTGTGCAAATTAAATTAGAATTTCATTCTTGTTTCAATTCATGTCTCCCATTTTGCACCAAACAGAATACTGAGATTTATTTTAATTCCTGTCTCTTAGTCTCTGTCTCTCAATCTCAGTCTTTTCGTCTCTGTCTCTCCACCAAACGCTACCTAAGTGACACGTGCCACTAATAGTTCCACATCATCAAGCTATGTCATCACGTCCTTAACAAAAAATAAGTCGGAGACTAACATGGTGCACTTTTATCAATCCTACGACACCAATTTCAGAGACCATTTTAGAGCTTAACTCCTCAAATCTACATTAGATTAAGCCCAACAGTTCAAACTAAACAATGCCAAGAATCTAGGCAAGCTAATCATGATGATCTCAAAACAAAAAACATCCCTGCAATTGGCAGCGAGAATAATAGATGAAAATAAGAGTAACATTGAATATGACACTTTTTAATACAATGAAAACCATAAGACAGAAGAATTGCGATTTCAGAAACTATCTATAGTTACACTTCTTTACCCTTTTAAAGTCTCATCAACTACACTAATCTTGGCAGTGTATTTGGCAAAATTTACCTTCTTAAGGCTTCTTTCCAGCTATATCTTCCAGTGTGAGATTCAGTGTATCAATTGAACCTTTCTTAACTTCTTCTCCTTGCGCAGCAAGGTAGTCCTCTATGCTTCCTGGCTCACCAAACCATCCAAGACGATCTGCAATCAAGTGAAGGTTATTACACCCTCCACATCTCGCCACCACCACGCCTTTCTCGTATGACTCTCGACAAACTGTCTTGACGGATCTTGTTTCGCAGACTTTGCATGTGAAGATCATAGCGAGATCATGCCTCGACGATGCTTTCAAATTTGAGGTAGCAGAAAACTTTACTGCAGGGTTCTTATTGATGCTCATCAATGTAGAAACATTATCCAGACTTGAACTAGACTCTGCGCCGTCAGCTTCGTTGGTTTCGATATCTTCAGGAACAGAATTGGTTGGATTTGTAGTTGTTGAGACCGCTTTATGAAATCCAAATCTGTTTAATATTGAACTGGTAGAAGAATGCCAAGATGCTGCTGCCATTAAACAATATTAACCTATTAATATTGACTCCTCTTCAATCTTGTATACATGCAGGTAAAAGTTTTATGCACATATCAAACATAGCATAAGTAATTAAAGAATCACTCAATCCAAAAAGCTTAATATTTTAGGTGAAAGACCAACAATGAATTTAAACTTAAAACAAATCAAACTATCATTTTTGCTCCAAACTCACATTTTGCCTTGCATAATACAGATGACAAAAATATTAACAACTAAGCCGAGTTCAATTATATGGATCAAGCAAGGCCACAGTGCCACCTCATAGATCATATATGTCTTTAAACCATTTATTTATAAACATATTTTAATAATTTCCCTCTTAAATTTTTCTTAACTCTCCCTCAACCTCTAACTACTGAACTACCCCCATCTAATCCACTCTCCTAATTAGTAATCAGAGCCTCCACAACGTTTCTATGATCATGTTTGTATATCTAAGACAAGATTCTACCATCTTCCTTTGTAATCGGCGACATTCATAGGCAGATATCAACATAACTTTAAACCCATAATTTAAACAAGCCAGTCACCATACTAGAAAATTAGTCACTGAGCTTGAACCATGGAAGGGAGTAATTTGTAAATTTCCAATATGCATTTGGTAGCAATGCTCTACAAGTTCATGATTATACCTTCTTATTGAACTGTGTGATTCATTCTAGTTTCAAAGGGGGTGGCTGCTACTTGATCCCCTACAAATCCCTAAACCCTAATAAGAGGCACAAAATTTTCAGGACAATTCCTGTCTTTTTGAACCTTTTCTTATAAGAGACAGAATCCAAAGCAACCTTGGGAACCAAACAAAGCCACTAGCTAGAAGTTACAATTACTCTTCCATGAAACAATTAATTAATTACGAAACGAAAAAATAAAGAAAAGTTTTATAAAAGGTTCAGTTCGAACTTCGAACCAAAGAATATAGATTGAAGATAATAACAAACATAATGGAAATTGGGTGGGAGATAGTGAAAGATGAGACTTGCCTTGAAGATTGATGAGGTTTGGAGGATGTTGACGGGATTGAAATGACGAGAAGAATCGGCGCAGAACCATTTTGCTTGCCGCCATGGGAGGACTCACCTGCTTAGCTCGCAACACCACAATGGAGCGTCACCTCCTCAACTTTCCATTCTGTGTTTTTGGGCTTTTTTTCTTCCTTTCCAGGCTTCTATTTTTGGGCTTCAAATGTTTCAGCTTGACCCATTACCTTTTTTGTTATTGTAAATGATGTTCCCTTAAGCAAGTCCAAAAACATAAAATATGAGAATACCCAAAAAAAAGGAAAAAAATAAAAATATCAAATGTATGAATATTTTTTTTATATATATACTTTTTTTAAAAAATAAAAAGAAAGAAAATAAATTCTATATAGATTACCGGAATACCAACGTGATTCAATGTACTTTTAAGAGTAGGAATATCCTACGTGTATATTAAAATAATAAGTTACTAAAATTAATCACTAATATAAAATAATATTAGAATATAAACACATATTGAAAATAAATTAAACCACACATGTGTTTATATACAAATATATTGATTGTTCATACCCTGCCCCAATGTCAAAGGCCCAGGTCCAAATAAAAGGCCTAATCTGTAGGACTAAGCCTAGCTAAGTACCGACTTTCACGTAAGAAGTCGGTATCAACCACGACTTGCTCTAAAGAAGTCGGACATGAGATTAGCTGGCAGATAAACACTCAATTCAAATGAGTAACCGCCCCTAAAATCTCTCTAACCGCTTCATAAAGCCATATCTTAACCTCCCTAAGATAATGGGACGGTTAACACCCTAAAGATACGGCACTACTCCAACGGTGGTTATTGGTTCACCACTATAAATACACTGACACCCCTCAGGTATCTCTAAGCCCAATACTCTCTAGACCTGCTCACACTCTTGCTAACTTAGGTATCGGAGTGTCTTTGCAGGTACCACCCCCCATTCATTCACTCACACAAGTCGGAAGGAGGCTCCAGTGTGCGATCCAGCTCGGAGACTACCAACCGCAGGTGACTGGGCCAACAAACGTCATCTATCCTACTAATCTCCGGTTACCCACCGTAACATTGGCGCCGTTGCCGGGGACCCGAGAGATCATCCCTTGATGGCTGACAGATCCCATGAAGAAGGCCATGTGGAAACAGATTCCGAACAAGAGAATCTGGACACAGGTAATAACAATGTGGACTTAGCCCTCCACCAGGAGGTTAACAATCAACAGAGAGAGGGCACCTCCGGGGTAAAAAACCCGAAGGCAAACTCCTCAGACGAGCGCGAATCAGAAAAAGGCGGACCATCCCACGTAACTGAACTAATGGGGTTAGTCCATAGCTGCCTGGAACAGTTAGAACAAGAGCGGGAGCAACAAAAGGAAACGGAGAAGTATCTAAAAGAGGAGATGGAACGGCGAAAAGAGTTAGAAAGAAAACTCTTAAAGCTGGAATCTTTCCTCAAAAATCGCAACTCCCGTGACGAACAGGAAGAGCCACCATTAGGGGGAGAGGATCCCTTTAGCGAGGACATAATGAGGGCTAAAGTTCTGAGGAACTTCAAAAGCCCTGATATGGACCTCTACGATGGAACTACGGATCCAAAGCATCATCTGAGCAATTTCAAAAGTCGGATGTACCTGGCTGATGCTTCCGACGCTACGCGATGCAAGGCCTTCCCGACCACTTTGTCAAAAGCAGCGATGAAGTGGTTCGATAGGCTTCCCCCGAGATCAATCACCAGCTTTGAAGACATCTCAAGGAAGTTTTTGATGAGGTTCTCAATTCAGAAAGACAAGGTAAAACATGCACCGAGCCTCCTGGGAATAAAACAGGAGGTCGGAGAATCTTTACGAGCCTATATGGAAATGTTCAACAAAGCATGTTTGGAGATCCAAGACCTGCCCACAGAGGCAGTCATAATGGGGCTGGTCAATGGGCTCAGAGAAGGTCCCTTCTCACAGTCCATATCTAAAAGACACCCCGTTTCTCTAAGTGATGTACAAGAAAGAGCTGAAAAGTACATCAATATGGAGGAGAATGCCAAATTAAGGGACCTGAGTTGGCGACCTGGACCCCCTCCCTCAACTAAAGAGAAGGAAAGGGAAGCCAGGAAAAAGGAAGAACTCGGTCTCGAGAGGCCGAGAAAATATCACTCTTATACTCCCCTGAAAGTTTCTATAGTGGATGTATACAGAGAGATTTGCAACACTGAAAGACTGCCACTCCCCAGACCCATTAAAAATAAAAAAGGGGGGAGCCGCAGCGATTACTGCGAGTACCATAAAATATATGGTCACTCCACAAACGACTGCTACGACCTCAAGAATGTGATAGAAAAGCTGGCTAGAGAAGGTCGGCTTGATAGATATCTCATAGAGAGGTCGGACAGCCATGGAAAGAGAAAGCGAGAGGATGTGGATAGAAGAGACCCACCGCTGCAAACTCCAGAGAGGCATATTCATATGATCTCAGAAGGGTTTGCGGGAGGAGGGCTTAATAAATCCTCTCGCAAAAGACATCTTAAAAGAGTCTACCAAGTCGGGGAAGAGTCACCCGACCTCCCTACTATTTCGTTCACAAAAGAAGATGGGCAAGGGATAATCCCTGGACACGATGATCCAGTGGTAGTAACTATGATCCTAGCAAATGCCCATCTCCGCAGAACCCTAGTAGACCAAGGAAGCTCGGCGGACATCCTTTTCAAGCCAGCTTTCGATAAGTTAGGGTTAGATGAGAAAGAGTTGAGAGCCTATCCCGATACCCTATATGGATTAGGGGACACGCCAATAAAACCACTAGGATTTTTGCCCCTTCACACCACTTTTGGAAAAGGGGAAAGATCAAGGACTCTGAGTGTAGACTTCATAGTCATTGATGAAGGGTCAGCCTATAATGCCTTAATTGGCAGGACTACCCTTAATCGGCTCGGAGCAGTGGTATCCACTCCCCACCTCTGCATGAAATTCCCGACCTCAGCGGGAATAGCAACGGTAAGAGGAGATCAAAAATTGGCGAGGAAATGCTACAATGAAAGCCTAAATCTGAGAGGAAAAGGCAAAGAAGTCCACACTATAGAGCTCGGTGGCGCAAGGGCCAGAGAAGAGCTGCGACCTCAACCGGGAGGAAAAACCGAGGAGATACAAGTCGGTGGGAGGAAGGAAAAAACACTTACATAGGAGCCAACCTAGGGGAAACCCTAAAACAAGGGTTGGCTGAACTCCTAAGAGCTAATTCCGACCTCTTCGCTTGGAAGGCTTCCGACATGCCCGGGATTGATCCCAAGCTCATGTCCCACAAGCTCTCGGTTTACCCAGGGTCCCGACCTGTACAACAAAGAAGACGCAAGCTCGGCATAGAACGAGCCCTAATAGTAGAAGAGCAAGTACAGGCGCTCCGGGAGGCCGGCTTCATTAGAGAGGTCAAGTACCCAACATGGCTAGCCAATATAGTGCTAGTCAAAAAACAGAATGGTAAATGGAGAATGTGCGTCGACTATACCGACCTAAATAAGGCATGTCCTAAGGACCCTTATCCCCTACCAAGTATTGATACCCTAGTGGACTCCAGCTCGGGGTACCAATACTTGTCGTTCATGGACGCCTACTCGGGATATAATCAAATCCCGATGTATGAGCCAGACCAGGAGAAAACATCATTCATCACACCCAAAGCCAACTATTGCTACGTGGTCATGCCATTCGGATTAAAGAATGCAGGAGCCACATATCAAAGGTTGATGAATAAAGTGTTTTCCCCCCACCTGGGGAGCCTAATGGAAGTATACGTCGACGACATGCTAGTAAAAACCAAGGAAGAAATCGACCTCTTATCCGACCTCTCACAAGTCTTTGACACCATAAGGTTGCATGGGATGAGACTAAATCCTACAAAATGCGCCTTCGCGGTGGAAGCAGGAAAATTTCTAGGATTTATACTAACACAAAGAGGGATTGAGGCCAATCCCGATAAATGTAGAGCCATCCTAGAAATGAAAAGTCCGACTTGTTTGAGAGAGGTCCAGCAGCTCAATGGCCGACTTGCAGTCCTCTCCAGGTTTTTGGCAGGATCGGCACTAAAATCCCTTCCACTATTTTCCTTATTAAAAAAGGGATGCCCATTCGAATGGACTCCGGAATGCGAGGAGGCGTTCCAAGAGTTCAAAAGGTTTTTAAGCCAACCTCCTATCCTAACCCGACCAGTACCAGGAAAAGACCTCGTTCTGTACTTATCCGTAGCAAACAGGGCTGTCTCGTCGGCCCTGATAAAAGAAGACGAGGTCGGACAACACCCAGTCTACTTCATCAGTAAGGTCCTACAAGGCCCTGAACTAAGGTACCACAAACTAGAAAAGTTTGCCTACTCCTTAGTAATAGCCTCACGAAGGCTACGACCTTACTTTCAAGCTCACACAATAAGAGTCCGTACAAACCAACCCATGAAGCAAATCCTCCAAAAGACGGATATTGCAGGGAGAATGGTTCAATGAGCAATAGAGCTCTCCGAGTTCGATCTGAGATATGAAACTCGGACAGCAATTAAAGCCCAATGCCTCGCCGACTTCGTGGCAGAATATGCAGGGGACCAAGAGGAAAAACCGACTACATGGGAACTCTATGTAGACGGATCCTCCAACAAAACGGGAAGCGGCGCAGGCATAATATTAGTAGATGAAAGAGGAACCCAAATAGAGGTTTCCTTAAAATTTGAATTTCCGGCTTCAAATAATCAGGCAGAATATGAAGCCTTGATAGCCGGACTAAAATTGGCAGAAGAAGTCGGTGCTACAAAAGTGATGATATACAGCGACTCACAGGTGGTGACCTCCCAAATAAGTGGAGAATATCAGGCAAAGGACCCTAATATGAAGAGGTATTTGGAAAAAACTTTGGAACACCTTGGGCGCTTTGCAGAAACCGAGGTCAAACACATAACTCGGGATCTAAACAGCAGAGCGGATGCCCTATCCAAATTAGCAAGTACCAAACCAGGAGGGAACAACAGAAGCCTGATTCAAGAAACCCTCCAAGAGCCCTCGATAGCAAAAACAGAAGATAAGCAAGAGGTACTTGAGGTAGTCGGTTTAAACCTCGGATGGATGAACCCCTTAGTCGAATACATGAAATTCGACATCCTCCCTACAGAGGAGAAAGAAGCTAAAAAGATCCGAAGAGAAGCACAACATTACACCTTGGTGAGAAATGTCCTCTACAGAAGGGGGATATCAACACCATTATTAAAGTGCGTACCGACCTCAAGAACCGCCGAGGTATTGGAGGAAGTACATAGTGGGATCTGCGGAAATCATCTCGGAGCAAGATCACTAGCCAGAAAAGTAATCCGAGCTGGATTCTACTGGCCGACCTTGCAAAAAGATACCACAGAATTTGTGAAAAAGTGTCAACCGTGTCAGATGCATGCAAATTTCCACGTGGCTCCCCCAGAAGAGCTCATTAGTATCACTTCTCCATGGCCTTTTGCAAAATGGGGAATGGATTTGTTAGGTCCTTTTCCCCAAGCGCCAGGACAAGTCAAATACTTGATCGTGGGAATAGATTACTTCACAAAGTGGATAGAAGCAGAACCATTAGCCACTATCACCGCTCAAAGAAGTCGCAGGTTCCTCTACAAAAATATCATCACAAGATATGGGATACCTTATTCCATTACTACGGATAATGGAACCCAATTCACCGACGCTACCTTCAGGAGCTTAGTGGCCAGTATGAAAATCAAACATCAGTTCACCTCGGTAGAACACCCACAGGCCAATGGGCAAGCCGAGGCAGCCAACAAAATTATACTGGCAGGACTAAAGAAGAGACTACAGGAAGCAAAGGGAGCTTGGGCTGAAGAGCTCCCTCAGGTGTTATGGGCCTATAGGACAACCCCCCAATCCGCCACAGGAGAAACACCTTTCTGACTAGTCTATGGTGTAGAAGCCATGATTCCAATAGAAATCAATGAGCAAAGCCCAAGGGTAATTCTCCATGACGAGGTCGGAAATGTACGGGGACACAAAGAGGAGCTCGACTTGCTCCCCGAAGTCCGAGAAGATGCCCAGATAAGAGAAGCGGCATTGAAACAAAGGATGACTACCAGGTACAACAAGAAAGTCATTCGAAGAACATTTGCCCCGGATGACTTGGTCCTAATCAGAAACGACATTGGAGTCAACAAATCAGGAGAAGGAAAGCTCGCCGCAAATTGGAAGGGACCATACAAAATCAAGGAAGTGTTAGGGAAAGGTTATTATAAAATAACCGACCTGAACAACATTGAGTTACCAAGATCGTGGCATGCTTGTAATATGAAAAGGTACTACAGTTAAAGCGAACTCTACTCCCTGATGTACTCTTTTCCCAACTTCATGATTTTTTCCCAAAAGGGTTTTTTCTGGAGAAGGGTTTTTAACGAGGCATCATAGTAGAGGCTAAAGGAAAATAGGCTATTTACACCCTTAGTAGCAAGAAGGTACCTCCTCAATTAATAAAGATCTTTTCATCTACAATATCTCTTATAACATCCTTCTTTATTTTTTCTAAGTCTTTCTACGAAACGCGCCGACTTAAGCTCGACAAAACGTGAAAATCTCATGCACCGACCTAGATGGTCGTCAGGATAAAACGACGAGGTACAAGTCGGCGTAAAGAGGTTGTATGAGTTGATCGTAAAAACTCGGGAACAATCCGACTCCTAAGTCGAGATGAGACCCGAGTAAATCGAACTCGGAAATACTCCGAGTAGATAAAAAACGCATCACAAAAATAACCTAAGTCATAAAAACTCACTAAAGCAAAGTTGAGTATAAAGGATAACAAAAAGAGATTGGAAAACCTAAGAAAAGTTTAAAGGCTGCATAAAAGCCCTTGAACGAAAAGGCTCGAAAAACAAGAAAAGCCAATAGAAAAGGTTTTCAGAAAAAGATCAAGAGGGTTTTCGAAATATCGAAATTAGAAAAGCATACATGCATGAGGTAACTTAAACCCTTATCCAAAAAAGGGCATTTATTTTGTTAATCTAAACCCTTATTCAAAAAGGGCACTTGCTGGAATATTTTGTTTACGGCCTTAAAAGGGCAAAGGAAATTGTTCAAGCGTCACCAAATAAATGAGTTTAAAAAAGGGGGGACTCACAGGCCGAGCCCCCATATAGCCATAAAAAATTCATTTTTTCAGAAGAGTAGAAGGATCACCACCACCAGACTCAGGAGGAGCGCCACCGGGACCAGGAAGAGAGGCTGAAGAGGAGGTCGGAGGAACAACTGAAGAGCTCGGAGCGTCTTCAGGACGAGGAGGGGACTCAATAATCCTCTGCCCCCGAGTCTTCAGTTCTGACTCGGAAACAACCACGGGGACAGGAGGATCCACGATAGCACCATCAATAACGACTTTATCAGGATGTAAAGGAGAAAGATCCAAGTCGGGAGCGATAACTCTGACTTGCTCCAGGAAAATTCTCCAAGACTCCTCGGCACCATCAGCAATAGAGTCCTCCAACTCGGCGTACGCATTCCGGGAATTCAGCAAATCCTTCCTCACAGACACAAGATCCTGAAATAAACTCTGGTAACTATCTTGTGCTGTCTTCCTCAAGTTCGCCTCCATAGTACATTGGGCCCGCAGCTTGCTCTCCTTCTCCCGGAGGCTATCTCTCTCCTCTCTCAATTTAGCTACCTCCTCCTTCAACTCCCTCTTATGACCCTGGTAAGCAAGAAGCCTCCCCTCCAACTCCTCAACCTTCGAGGTTACCCCCAAAGAGCTGAGGGGAGTCTTCTCAAATATATCCAAAAGCTTGCCACAAACACCCGCCGCCCGAAAACTCTCCTCAGCCAGAATGGTGAGGTGGTTTCGAATAGAAACATCATCCATGCTTATATGAGAATAGATGTTCTTTCGGACGAATGCAAGAGCATCCGCCATAACCCCACCATCAAAAGAAGAGCCAGACTCTAAAGTCTTACGCTTCTTCTTCTCTGGCTCAGAAAGAAGTCGGGCAGAAGGAAGTGGTCGGGACAAGCTGGAAGAAGAAATCACAATGGGCTAAGAGGGAGTCCCCACGTTTTGAGGAGGAGGAGGAGGAGGAGGATGAGGGGAGACGATTGCCCTGGCACCACCGGCCCTGGCCCGAGATTTTGCCTTAGCCTCCTGAACCCTCTGGTAAGATTCCTGAGCATTCTTCCTTGCCATATCTACAAAAAGAAATAAATTAGCAAAATTTACAAGTCGGCAAAAACTCAAAGAAACAAGTCGGAAATAGGAAATGCATTTACTACCTAGTTGCGACCGAACAAAGGTCGGCGTCCCCTGAAGGAATTTCCTAGTATCCAAGTATGGGACCCTCCCCCACGTTTCTCGAAAAAACCCCACAATGGCCGCCTCCACCTCGTCCAGGTCATCTAGACCATACTTTTCACAAGGGGAGGCCTCCAGCCAATAAAGGGGAAAGCGAGGGGAAGAATGCTCATCCAGGAAAAAGGGGTGGTGACCCTCTACAGCTTGCACTTTGAAAAAATAATTTTTGAAATCATGGAAGGATTCATCAAAAAGAGTGAAAATCCTCCGACCTTGTATGGCTCGGAAGGATACCCATTGTTGTTTGTTGTTTAGCCCACTAAAGGGCTTAGTCATATGGAAAAGAAAGAAGAAAATCCTCAAAGAAGTCGGAAAGTCCAAAGCGTGACTAACAAACTGATAAATCTTCAGAAAACCCCAAGAATTAGGGTGAAGTTGAGTAGGGGCAACTCGACAGTGGTGCAAAACAGATACTTCAAAATCCGAGAAAGGAAGGAAAACACCCAAGCGGGTGATCATACATTCATACATAAAGAAAAAATGAGGTGCCGCCTCATTGACTCTCCCAAAACAAACCCGGTCTTCCGGACCCGGGGTTATCAACTCATATTTTGGCTCGTCCTCCTCCGAAGTACAAAGCCTGTGATGAGTACGAAGATGAGTGATAAACTCAGCGTCGACCAAGGGTTCCTCCCCAAGGACCGTGACATCAACCCATTGAGAAAGAACATCTACAGAAGCCATTTTTTCTTTATATAAAAGGTAACAGAAACCTACAAAAAGAAAAAAGAAAAAGAAAATCAAAAAACACGGTCCCTAAAGAGAGGGGATGCGAAGCCGAAATCTACAGACCAACCTATCCACCCACAAAACAAAAGCATGCAAACATAAGGCATGACGTGAAAGAAGTAAAACTAACCTTCGTCCGAAAAGTGAAGGTTGGAAAAAGCAGAAATCTTCGAGCACCAAAATGCAGCACGAGCAAGGAAAGAAGAAGTTTGAAAGATTGCAGAAACGGAAAAATGAAAGAAAGGGAAAGTATTTATAAACATGCTAAGGGGCATAATGGTAAAAGCGGAGCAGTCATTAATGAGGTTGCATCGTTACCAAAGCCCTCAAATCCCTGAATACTTCCCCAACGGACACGACGCTTGAATTGACGTAACTGTCAAAAACAAAAGGTCGCGAAAATCACGTCGGTTTATAAGACCCATGTTTCCTCCAAATAAGTCGACTACGAACCCGAGTTAAATACTTGAACCCAAGCTCTAAGAGACTTTGGGCTCAAGTAGGGGCACTGTTCATACCCTGGCCCAATGTCAAAGGCCCAGGTCCAAATAAAAGGCCTAATCTGTAGGACTAAGCCTAGCTAAGTACCGACTTTCACGTAAGAAGTCGGTATCAACCACGACTTGCTCTAAAGAAGTCGGACATGAGATTAGCTGGCAGATAAACACTCAATTCAAATGAGTAACCGCCCCTAAAATCTCTCTAACCGCTTCATAAAGCCATATCTTAACCTCCCTAAGATAATGGGACGGTTAACACCCTAAAGATACGGCACTACTCCAACGGTGGTTATTGGTTCACCACTATAAATACACTGACACCCCTCAGGTATCTCTAAGCCCAATACTCTCTAGACCTGCTCACACTCTTGCTAACTTAGGCATCAGAGTGTCTTTGCAGGTACCACCCCCCATTCATTCACTCACACAAGTCGGAAGGAGGCTCCAGTGTGCGATCCAGCTCGGAGACTACCAACCGCAGGTGACTGGGCCAACAAACGTCATCTATCCTACTAATCTCCGGTTACCCACCGTAACATTGATAATTAATTTTAGTATATAAATAATATTTTTTATAAAAGTAATAAGTATTTTTTTAAAAAAATTAAAAAATCAATTATGCTATATATATATATATTAAAAATCAGCTAATAAATTAGTCAGTTTTATAAAATATATATTAAAAATAAATTAATCAAAATATGTATTTATATATAAATACATAATGAATAATTTAATATCTAATTTTTATTTTGTGCACTTAATATTTTGTTAAAATAATAAGAGAAAATGTCTAAGTTAGACAATAAAATTTAATCTAATTCCAAGATAATTCTCCAAAGTTTTAAATTTTTTCAGTCTTAACTTACGGATAAAGTTTGCTAAAAAGATCAACTCATCTTTGTTGAATTAATCCCCCTTGAGTAAAAAAAAAAAAAAAGAATGGATAATATTTTGAATTATAAGTGTTCTCTGTTTAATTTGTTGAAAAATAATTCTTTACTTTCAAGTTAAAGAAAGTATGTAAAGACTTTTTTAGGGTTCCTAACATCTTTTTAATGTAATGCATTATGCATGTCATTGAGTGAGAGCAAAGTAGAAATGGCAACATTATCTAAATTTATGGGTATTTATTTTATTTTTATCCGTTCGAAATAGGTATTTATTTGTCCCATATTGGAGTGGATTTTTAGGTAGAATGGGACGAATTTATATACTATCCACTCTTATCCATCCCGATATATATGTAATATATAATTTTAATATATAATATATATAATATATGTAAAATAATTAGTAAAATAATTAATAATATTATATTATATTTAAAATTTTATTTTAATTTATATTATATATATGATGCTAATTATATAAAATTTAAAATTTAATTTTATTTATTTAATTTTATTATTAAATTTTAATAATTATAGAAACAGAATAAATATCTACAGAAATAAATTAAAATTCAATCTGTTACTATTTATAAATAAAAATAAGACAAAATTTATACAAATTATTATAAGATAAATAAAATTAAATAGAACAAATTAAAAATTCGTCTCTACTCTCTTCGTTGCCACCCCTAAAGCAAAACAGTTTTCATTAACATAGTCAAACTCGTGATAGATATTTGTGTGATCAGTGGTCAGTTGGTCACAGCTGATAATAACTTGACCTAAAATCCTTTGACAATTTTTATACGGAAGATCGCATTAACTCAAAGTGTTGTTCAAATAATTAATATATTTTTCTAACAAAGCGGCTCCAAAATAGTGAGACCTTTAATCTCGAATTGTCAAACCGCTGTTATATTTGGCTTGAGGCAGGTTTGTGCGAGCTTAATTATTTGTCGGCTTGTTTGTGTTTTAAAATTTAAATTACTAATTTTGTTTTATCTGTTGTATTATTTCATCTCATATATATGAACAGTGAATCTAGAACTACCTATTTAAAGGGGGGCTTCCAATTAATAATGTCATTAGTGAAAATAATCATTGAATAAATATCTAAATTAATTTTCAAAGAATTTTATATCAGATAATTTAGACCTCAACAAATTAATCTTTCTATTATTTTGAAATAGGAGTGTGGAATTAATTTATCTTAAGAGTATAATTTTTAGGAATTTAACTCTCTTGTTTATAATAAAATTTGTTAAAAAATTATTTGTTTAATATATATATTAAAATTTAATTGAGAATGACAAGAGAATTAATGTGTACGACAAGAATAAATTTTTAAAGACGTTTAGAAAATAAAAATTTATTAAAAACTAAAATATTAGATATAATTTTTTTTAATTTCGGAGGCCAATTTAGGTGTTTCCCCATGATTATTTGATGATGCACTTGCATTTGCATTTGCATTCATTGAGGGTTTAAAACTAAAAAGGATACGCAGCTGATATTTGTGTCAATTGTACATATAATGAAGTGTTTATCTAAGATGAACTTAAAACTTGGGAAATGAATAGATTCGATGTAATATTAATCTGATATTTTATGCACAACAATACTTCCAAAATATGATAATGAAGATTGAACTATTAAAGACCATAATGACTTTATTCAGCAAATTAAAGTATAGTATCTTTATTGAATCAATTGATTTTATTAATATATATATTACATATATAAGGTCTCCTTTTTAAGTCTCTTCCAATTTTACTTGACATGTACTTTTTTTTGGGTTGAAACAACGGGGCTATATACAGCCCAAAAAAAAGATCAATTGCATATTAAACGGGCATAGCAATTTCTTATTTATTAAAACTAAGATGCTAATAACCTCCTTCTAAGACAAATTTTAAAAATAAAAATTGGGATCTAAATTTAGACTTTTTTTTAACTAGGCAATCAACATATTTATTGTCGTTGCTATATATATTTACAAAAAAAATATTTCAAGATTTTTTTTTTAATAACAGATATTTTTAAGTAAAGTATTTGGGTATTTATTAAGATCTTTCTTGTTATTAATCAAAGAAATGACAACTTGAGAATCACATTCTACCACTAACTTTCTTATTTTCAAATCCCACACTAGATCCATTCCTTTCAAAATGCCCCATAGTTCGGCCTTGTAAGCTAAACAGCGCCCAATCGGAAAAAAAAAGCCGTCGATCCACTTTTTGTCGCTGTATCTAAGGAGATCACCACATCTCCCTTTATCGCCGTTCCTTCCATGGTATAGTCTGTGTTCAATGCAACCCATTAAACTTGAGAACGATTCCATCTGAGTTGAATGGTTTTTTTTAGACTTTCAAAAGCTAAAATCTTCTTCCTGTTGAATGTTTCCCAAATTTCTTCTACCCTCTTTAAAATTTTTCTGCTTGCATGTAAGGGTCTTCGATAACCATTCTCATTGATTTCTCTGTTGCGCCAGTTTCACAGGTTCCAACTAGTGACAATGAAGACATCTTTTCAATTCATGCCTGGTGAGTTCCCAAGTTTATTGTTGAGGTTGAGAGAAACTCAATCCTTCAAATTGATTACAAAGAATGCTTGCACTGCCTCTGGTTTTATCATATTTATCCATATCCTTGACACAATTGGGCAATTTTTGAAGGCATACATTATGTCCTCAGTCTGAGTTCTGTAGCTATGACAGGTATCCTCTCCTCTAAAAACATGCTTTTCTTTGATTAGTTAACAATATGTTATGTAATAGTCTCCACACTAGAGTTTTTGACTTCTGAGGTCCTTCCTATTTCCAAACTTTAGTCCAATGGTTTTCTTGAGATTTTGTCCATTTCTCCAGTGCTTTGTATGTGGATCCAATGGAAAAGTCTCCATTTTTTTATGTGCTTTCAGCCCTTGGTGTCCTCGTCCTATTCAGGGGATGTTGGTGAAGAAGTTATAATCTTTGTCACCATGTCTTTCGATAAATACTCTTTAAGTTTATTAATATCTCATTCTCTTCTGTTGTTAATCCATTCTCAAACAGATAATTTAGTATCTGAAATATTTTGTGTTACAACTTCGAGCAGGTTATTGGTGTCTTCCATCCAGGGGTCTCACAAAAAATTTGTAGAGAATCCATCCTCAATGTGGCAAATTTTATTCTTTGTGTAATCAGGCTAAATTTTGACAAATTCTCTCCATAAAGGTGAGTCCGTACTTCTAGATCTTGGTTGAGTGATTTGTCTACTTCCACTGCAATATTTATGTCTTATAACCTTTGTCCATATAGGGTCTGGTTTTCTACTGAGTTGCTAGATGATCTTCATAAGGAAGGCATCATTCATAACATTGAGTTTTCTCAAACCCAATCCCCTTTCATGTTTCGGACTGCAAAGAGTTTTCCATCATATAGCATGTAGTCTCTTTTTATTTTAAGTGTCTCCCCATATAAAGCCTCTTTGTAGTTTCTCAATCTCATAGAAAATGCTCTTAAGCACTCTCCCATTTTGCATATCAAAATTCATCGTCAGACTAGTGGCCGATTGAGCTAACGTAATCCTTCTCGCAAGGGATAAGCGCTTACTTTTCTACCCTTTTCAGTTTACTTTGGACTCTTTCAATAATGGTCTTGAAATTATCTTTGCCTTTTCTATTGTTGTTTATCATGGCGCAAGATACCTTTTCAGGGCACTGCTCTCCTTGAATTCAATTTTACTAGTGATATCCTATTTGGTTTGAGGTGCTGTATTTTTGGAGAACACTATGGTGAATTTAACTTTATTGACTTTTATCCTTGTCGCTGTGTGGAAGTTATCCAATACTTCTTTAATTTTAGTGATCTAACTAGTAGAAGCTTCTGCGAACAGAAGGAGATCCTCCACGAACATTAGGTGAGAGATTTTTGGGCCATTTCTCCCCACCTTGATAGGGTTTTAGTTCCCAACATCCACTTCTTTTTTAATGTGCTGGGATAGATAATCTATGCAAATTATAAAGAGATAGGGAGATATGGGGTCTCCCTACCTCACACCCCTACTAGGTATGAAATCTTTGGTTTTGCTTCCATTCCACAAACATTGTAACTGACTGAATTGACCCCTCCCATAATGATGTTGATGAACTTGGTAGGGAGTTTGAAATTGATTAGCCTTTGCTTGATAAAACTCCAATTAATTCTGTATTAGATCTGGGTTATTCCAGGAATCCTTGATGTGTTCACACATCTTCCTGCTCAAGAGGTCCTAGTTATTTTTGTAAAAAGCATTTAGACAGTCATTCTCTCCTGGAGCTTTGAGAGAGCTTATGCTATAAAGTGTTTTTTTAATCTCCTTATCTATAGGGGTTATTTCCACTGCCCTGCAAGTAGATAAATTCATATCAGGATAAGGATTTGTCAAAATATGTGAACGAACTCTCATTACCTCTTTTTTGTAAAAATTAAGAAAGTAGTCCACTATGTGATTTTTCAATTGCTGCTCCTTTTCTATCCAATTGCTTTTCTGGTTTCTTAGTTTTAGGATTTTGTTTTTCCTCTTTCTGATGATATTTTTGTAAGGTAGAATCTAGTGTTCATGTTTCCCTCTGTGATCCATTGCTCTCTAAATTTCTATAGCTAAAAGATTTTTTCTTTATCTAGCATGTCATTCAAATTCTTCTGAAAAGATGTCTCAAGCTGATCTAAGAAAGGATTGTTTTCATAGGTGTGGTGTCTCTGGATGCCTGCCAATCTATTCATGATCCCCTTTTTACTTTGAAGATGTTTTCAAAAGTGTATCTATTCTAGTTGTTGAGTTATGTTCTAATATTGTTGAGGTTGCTAATGAAGGTATCATTCTTCTTCTAGTGCTGTCGAAGCAAATTATCATACTCAGGGTGTGTTGCCCACATAAGCTCGAATCTAAAGGGTATATTTTCGTTTCTGTCCATTCCTTATCCCTGAGTAATAAGGAGAGGGTGATGGTGAGAATTGGACCTAGGGAGACCATTAACCATCGGTCCTTGATAGAACAGTCTCCACTAGGGTTTGCAAGGACTCTGTTAAGTTTCTTGAAAATTCTATCCTATCTTCCCATTGCAGCCCTTTCCATGTATATCTCGAGCCCAAAAAGCCCAAGTCAATAAGGCCACAATTATTGATCCAAGCCGCAAAATTCCTATAGGCTCTGGTATCAGTGCTGCCACCGCCTTTCTTCTTTGTAATGTCTTTAATTTCATTGAAATCTCTTATGACAAGCCAATCCTTATTCATATATCCACAGTGTTTTGAATGAGAAGCCAAAGAGTTCTTCTATTTTGGTTTTGAGGGCTGGCATAGACTGTCGTGAGGCACCAGTCTTCTCTCATGAGGTTTTTTAACTTTTGTATGAATAAATTGTGGATGTTATTCAATTGGGGCAATATTGTACTCACCAGCATTTCAGCATATTCAAATGCAACCAGCAAACCCTTGTGCTTCTTCGATAGCTGAAACCCATGTTTCTAATGGTGTTAATAGCATTATCACCATTAATCCTTGTCTCCAGCAATATAACAATGTCAGACTTGTATTGTCTCATATATTCTTTGAAGGTGCACATAAAAGTCGTAGTAGCTGAACTTTTTACATTCCATGACATAATCATCATTGGGAAAAGTCAAAACATAAGGGCTAATTTAATTGCATGCCAGCAGTGTCCTCTCTATTCCATTCCTTGCTAGGCAGAGTATCAAAATCTACCCCTTCAACTAGCTTTGATATTTCTTTTTTAATCTTCGTAGCCACATCGTCTTCTCTGTTTACTTCTTGGTATATGGGGTCAGGTGTTTGTCTTCTTCTATTATTTGTTGTGTGTTTTTCTCTTTATTTATAACTTGTTTAATCTGTTCCTGAGTATCATCATTAACTTCTATCCAATTTTCTTTGTAGGTTGCTATTTGTTAGGTTCTAAGGACATTTATGGTTTCTATTTCTAGCTAAGGTTCGTTGTGAGTCCTTGTAACTGGTTTTTTTATCTTTATTTGGTTTGGTTTGGGAGCTTGTGTTTTTGGTCTTGTTTCCTCTTGTGGCTACTATTTGTTATTTTAGTTGGGGTCTAGCTTTTGATTTCTGTTGCTGGTTTAGGTAATTGTTGTTGTGGATTTTGTTAACTTTGTTGTTTGCTTGTGGTTCTTCAATTTCTTGTTGTGGTTCTTCTACTTCGAAGATACTGAATATTGATTTATTATCTTTCTTTTTTTCTGTGATCTTGCTATTCCTACTCCATTCTTATTGCTCTCCTCTTTTAATTCATTTTTCCCTTATCTGCCTCTGTACCACTATTTAGGGTCCAAAGTTATCCATGCTTTGAGTCATTATGGCTTTTTCTTTTTTCTTTCTTTTGGCTTCTTCATTTTTATCTTATTTCACTTGATTGTTGCCTCCCGCTTGGTCTTTATTGTTGGTTTCAGCTCCCACTTGATTATTCTCGGTATTAAGAATTACATTGGTTTGATCTTCTCTCTTTTTTCTCATCACATAGTTCTTTTGGTCATGATTGGCTTTACCGTATGCAAAATAAATCTGATGCTTTTGTATTTTATATGATAAAATTTTTTATTGACCATATATCTCCCAAATAAAGGTTTGGTTAGATCAACCTCGATACATAATCTAACAAATTTTTCTTTACAAAGATGAAAAGTATTATAATCAACTTTGCTGGTTTTTCCAATAAGATCTCATATCTTTCTCAAGATTTTGTCATTATAGAGTTCTACGAGGAGCCCTAGTAATCCAACCCATGCTATAATTTTATCTATGGTTGTGTTAAGAGACTTAAAATTTGGTTTCCATTGCCTAATAGCTAGGTAGTGATCGTATATTTTTCAGGGACCATCTAGAAATAGCATGATCTAGATCATCTTGAGCATAAAACGTGACTATGTAAAAGTTGTTTCCTAGATCAATAACTTCAATCCCACCAAATCTGCCCCACAAGGCTTCCAACCTCATCTTCATTGCAGTGTAGCCTAGTTTTCTTTCTAACAGTTTAACTATTAGGTACCTCCACCAGGATTTTCATAGTTCGTGTTCCGCGCTTCACTGATAAGAATATTAAAGAGATCTTTTCCAAAGTCCACTACTTTGATTTTCGATTTGCTAGTGTTGTCCTTCTTATTCCTATTTTCTTCTTTTTCAATTTTAGGGGCAATCTCACATTGAATGTCTTTTTTATTGGACATATCAATATATCATCATCTTCAGAGTCAACTAACCTGACCTCAGTCCCAGGTTCATTTCCACGAACCATGTTGACATAAGATCTTCTCCCTGATTTCAATTCATCTTGCATCCAGTCTTCAACTCTTGGGATGAGGATATTGGATCTAGTAAATCAATCTTTATCCCTTTTCACTTTCTTGATGCTTCATTGCAAGAGGTCATACTCTTATTCAGTGGTTTGGTGGTCGTTGGGTATGTTTTTTGACCTTTCATTAGTATTCATGAAGAAGGTAGAAGTCTGGCGATGAGAGATGTACGGAGAGAAAAGCAACCGTCAATTTTTTATCGTAGTGAATCAAAGAGTTATAATTAACTTAACCTATATTTTATTAGTTTTTATAGTTTTATTAAATTTTTAATTAGATTTTTATATTTTTTAATTAAATTTTTATATTATTTTTAATTTTTTAATTAGGTTCTTTTCATATTAAAAATGTTAAAATTAATAAAATATTTTTTTCAAAAATACATTCAATCAAACATCTATTTAGATTTTTAATTATAAATATCTTTAATTTATAAAAAATATTTAACTCTAATATTTTTTACACTAGGAACGACTTAATTATAAAATTAAAAATAATATAAAAATTAAAAAAAATAATTAAACCAAAAAATAATTTTCTAGTATCTGAAGACGAAAGGATTATACAAAAATAAAATATAAATAAATAATAAAAGAGTAAAATACTAATGGCGACTTGTATCACGTGAAACATATATCAAATAACTAAGAATAATATGTATATTCAAATTGACCTGACTCTGAGAGAAATTTTTTTAAATAAATAAAATAAATATATTATTTATTAAAATATATAATTTATTATATTTTTTATCTTGTTTACAGTGTAAACGAAATAAAAATGTACGTATCTTATTTACACTATAAGCGAGATAAGGTACAAAATGATGTGGTCGTATTATATTTATACACGTGGTGTATAATGATTTTATCTCGTTTACAATATAAACGAAATATGTATACTCTTATTTTGTTTATACTGTGGAAAAGATCTATATATATGTATTTCGTCTACAATGTTATTTGAGTCTTTATTACACTAAATCTTCAACCTTTTTTTCACTTCTACCTTTTTCTAATTATATTATCGCATTACTAGGAAATTATGGCGTGTGCCGATGTGCATAATGTGAACATCAACTGATTGAACGCGACATGACACATTTTTTGGGCAATCGACTTTGAAGTTAGTGTTGTTTTTTTATATTTATGTTAAAAAATATATGTGTAGCCTATTTTTATAGAAGTAGTATGCAATATATGTTAAGTGAATGAATATATTGTTAGTAATAATTTAAATAATAGGATATAATTTTGGGTATTATTAAAATAAATTTATTATTTAAATATTTATTTACGTTTGTTTTTTTTTAGACTAAGTTATTAAGTATATGTTTATTAATTTAGTTATTGATTATTTAACTAAATATTTTTAGTTAACTTAATTAAGTAACAAGATGTTTATATTTATTTCTAGTTATTATTATTTAAGTAAATATTTTTACTTAATATAAGTTAGAAGGAGATGGTTTATTGATGTTATTAATCAATTAACTAAATATTTTTATTTAAATTAAATTCTATAGATATTTATTAATTTAGTTATTAATTATTTATTATTTAAATTAATTTATAAGATAAATGTTTGTAGTTATTTATTAAATTAATTTGTTATGTAAATATTTATTGAAAAAATTTTTATTTTAAAATTTTATAGTTTTATAGGTTTATGCATTTTTTGTTCGAATTTTTTTATTGTTTATCAGGTTTTTTATTTGTTAAACTAACATTTAAGTACAAAATAAATGTCTTTTTGTGGAGTCTATTAGAAATAATCCACAGATCGTCTTGTGGAGTCGCATGTCATCTCAAATTAGTAAGAAAAAAAACTACGATTCGATGCTCTCAAATTCAATAATTGCAAAAGCAATAGGAAGAATATTGCTGTTGTCGTTTTGTACCACTGTAATAAACAAAATACTACCATATTTGCCATATTGGTACGTGCTATTGACAGAGATGAATGACTTGCAATGCTTGGATGCCTCCACACAGGCAAGGAAGGTCCAGAATACCTTATCAAACATGCTATAGTCGTGCACCATAAGGTGTCTATCATAGTACGGTACGGCCTTTAACTCACATATTGTTTCGGGACAACAATTTTGCAGTGCTTGCAGCAACCTAGGCACCTTATTACTCATCCCAATTGTCTTTTGTTTCGCCATCCAGACCTTTTTATACGATGGTTTGAAGTGATAATTTTGCCTAATAGCACCTTGTAGTGCAGAAATGTTGACGGATGGATTGGATTGTATCAATGGCAGGATGACATGGCAGATGAAACTATTGTCCAACTGTCGATTGTCCTGAGACATGGTTGGTGCTAAACACGTGTGCGCTCGCTCCTCCAACCTTATGCACCTCCCTAACGAAATAACACATACATGGCTGGCATTTATACAAAATATAACAGTGATAAATGATATTAATTACACCACAGTTAAACGAGACCTCACCAATATCCGAGATTCTGTCGGAGGACAACACGGAGACTCCACGGGCATCCAGTTGCATATTATCGGTAATGAACATGGTACTTTAGTCGGTCCGACTCTACTATTCGATACTCAACACTTCTGTTAATGTTATAATTTTTCACACCCTGCATCACTGCATCTCTACTCTTGAATCTATGATCAACCCAAAACTCCACACTACTGTCTAAGTCGTAATCGTCTTTGTCCGTGTTGAAAAATGGAGTTTTCTGATGCATCGCATCCAAATCCAACGTCTAATTGTGACTGAGTACAACTGATAAGGCCGAAATTGGGTACGGGACAGGAAAAAGATGCCGAACTGATGCCTCCACCGGCGTCTCGAGTACAAACTCCTCCTCCTCATAATCTTCAGAAAAACCACTATCATTGCTATTCGTACCATACTCCTCATCGGATTTCTCACCATCCACGTCCATGTCTTCCACTGGATTCGCAACATGTATCGGTGGTGATGCGAGAGGTGGGTCGTCCTGCACAAAATTCGAGTGGCCAGATCCACCGCCGCCAACATCACCGACCTCTACAGAAAGCTCCATAACTTGTTCTGTCATGATTCTCCCATGGATGTCAAACATGAGACGCACATGCTCGTCGTCATGGAACCAAAACAGACAAAACTAAAATACTCAATTTTCCATCGGTGCTATCAACCTATACCCCACCCTTTCTATCTCTTTTCTCCCGCTACTACCAATGCTACTCAATATCAGACTCTTCAGCTTGGACAAAGTACTAACTCGTCGGGTGCGCAACAGAATGGGATTATCACACTCAAGTATGATCTCAGTGTCACTGTTTCTCATATGTCAATTGGGATATATACTTACAACCACATATCCACCATCACTAGACATTTTGACTTATTTTTCGGAAGAAAAACGAAAGAGAGAAAGACGTGACATGTTTGTGAAGAATACAAATGATTGTATATATTTTTATAGCTGTTGATAATTTGTCATAATGTATCTCGTTTATACTATAAACGATATAATTCTTCACATATTTCATTGAGACCGTAAATAAAATAAATATGTCTAATGTTTTTGTGTCTTACTTTGTTTATAATATAAACGAGATAAAAGATACAATAGATTTTTATAAAAATATTATAAATTATATATATTGTTAAATAAAATATTTATTTTATTTGTTTAAAAAAATATCCGCCTCAGAGAGTAATTAACTAATTATATTGGCAAACTCCTTTATATTGTTGTAATCCAATACATCATCATCCATTCCCCACATCGTTATGGTCTTCTCTAGGGCAAGCTTTGTTAACGCTATTTAGTGTCCCAAACGGCACTCCTTTTTAATTAAATTTGAACGTAGCATGCAATGAAGAATCATTCCATTCAAAGGCAAAACCTGGTTGGTTAGCTCTCTAGATAATATGTCATGATTTTATTATTAATAGGTAAGAATATAAGATGGCCAATATTTTTTAATTAACGTTTATGTATTAAAGAAAAACTTTAGTCTAATCTGATTTTTTTGGTAAAAATTTATATACAATTGTCTTTATATAAAATTAATAGTTAAAAATAGTTAAATAATTTAATAATTAAAATTTTTTAAATAATAATTTAGTCAAATACATTAAATTATTTAATTATTTTTAATTATTAACATCACATGAAAATAATGTATAAAATTTTTTTTAATCACATGCTCAAACGAATTCATACATCTCAATCACACCATAACTCGTGTAATCTATCTAGCATTTACTGTAATATCATGAACCAAAATCTATAGGCTATATGTATAAATAATAATGTATAATATACTATACAAAGTCTTGCTCCTTTATGTCACCATTATGTTAAAAACAAGTATATATACAACTGTACATCTACCTATTCAGCACTTCTATCCATGTCACAATTAGTTTGAAAAAAAAAAAAACCCAAATCTAAAACTCAAATATAATAATAAAAAAATGGAGATTAATCAATTTTTTCAAAAGAAAAATAAATTAAAACGAAAAAATCACCGAGGCGCCAATGAGACCGTAAAGTCAATATCGGTTCCCATTTTCTCAACCCACTTCTGTGATTCCAAATACAACTTGGAAACTTCAACTGCGACCCGACCCATATCGGGTCTTTCATTCGGATCCTCCCCAACACATTCTAGCCCGACCCGAATCATCTTCTCTGCCACGTCAACAGGAAACGAATCCCTGAGCCTCTTATCTACCCACTTCCTCGCCCCGCCGTGCTCCTTCGCCGTCACCCTCGCCGAATCCACCACACTCACCCTCCGATAAGACTCGCCGTCATCGCCGTCGAATTCGAACCTCAACGCCTCATCGCCGCTCAGCAGCTCCAGAACCACCACTCCGAACGCGTACACGTCAGTCTTCTGCGTCGCAACGCCGGTGATCTGAAATTCCGGTGCCATGTACCCCCTCGTCCCCTCAAACTTCACCGTTCGGCTGCGGGACCTCCTCAATTTCTCGATGGAGCCGTCAGAGCCGCCATCAACGGCCTCGCCGCAGAGATCAGAGGTCCCGAAGTGGCAGATCTTGCCTCGGAGGACACCGTCCTCCGCCTCCGCCACCACGATGCTGGAGCTCTTG
The DNA here is from genome assembly GCF_003086295.3 of Arachis hypogaea. Classification (NCBI taxonomy): domain Eukaryota; kingdom Viridiplantae; phylum Streptophyta; class Magnoliopsida; order Fabales; family Fabaceae; genus Arachis; species Arachis hypogaea. The sequence continues at coordinate 119,425,093 of NC_092044.1, read as the reverse complement.
ATGTGGTTATGTACGAATCCTGATCCAGCACAGGCACCGGAATCGGAGCCGGAGAAATTGTGAACATAATCGAGTCCGTGCGCGATATCGGATGCGATCTGCATCCTCGAAATCCACGTCGGCAAGTTCGTGAAGCTAGGGTTCCGGCGGCTGCGTAGGCAATCGGCGAGGCTGGCTCCGGGAACAAATTCATACACCAGATAGATGTAATTGCCGGAGACGGAAGCACCAAGGAGCTTGACAAGACTACTGTGGTGGCTCCGGCAGATCAACGCGAGACGGTGGCGGAGCTCCGGGATGTCCATGAGGCTTCGAAACTTGCGCTGAAAAACAACAACATCTCTGTCCCGAAGGGAGCATCGCCACGAAGAATTGGAAAGGCGGCGGTGGGATTCGGAGGTGAAATTGGCGGTTGCGGCAGCGATCTCGGAGATGTCGTAGATGTGAGGGTTCTCAGGGAGAGTGTTTTTGAGGCTGGAGAGGGAGGCGATGCTGCTTGAAATGGAATAAGATTTGGACCAATCGTTGTTATCTCTGTGGTTGAAAACGTAACTTGTTGATTCGGTGATGGCGACTTCGGAGGAGGATGAAGGGTAGTTAGTGTTTAGGGGTGGTGGTGCTGATGGAGAAGAAGTGGAGGTTGATCGTTGAGGTTGGGTTCTGCTTTTGTTTCTGAATCTGTTCATTGGTTGTACGGCGTTGGTGCTCTTCTTGGACTTGCACATGGAAACCTAATTCAAATATCAAAAGATCACAATTGCACGTTCTTTGTAAAAGGAAATTCAGCAAGGCAGGTTCGTGTTCTGTTTTGCTTTGTTTTTCGTTTCTTCATTGGCCAATTATCGTTACTCTTCTTTCTTCTATCTATGTTGTTCTATGTTTGGTGTGTGTCAACTTGGAACAAGGGACTCGTAGTCTTAGGGAAACTGTTTTGGCTGTTAAGTAAGTCGGTCAGTCAGTCGTGTCTGCTGTCTGCTAGGAGGCTACTCAGACCGTCAGACGTCTAAAACTTTTTTTAAATATTTTTATATTGTATTTTAATTAATTTTTTATAATTTATTCGATGTTTTTTATTCTATATTATTAAATTATCTAAAAAATTTTTTTAAAATTAATAAAAAAATATTTAATTTAAACTAAAATAAAAAAATAATAAATTAACTATTAAATTTTTTTAAAAATTATTTACATAAAAAAATATATCACAATTATCAAAATATATATATATATATATATATATATATATATTTTGCCAAGTCTCTCATGGTCATACCTATGATAACTAGTAATAGCTATAAAATATATTTTTAATAAAAAAATAATAAATATGTTCTATTTTATCCACATTAACTTATAGTTTAAATACTAAATATGGTAATATTTTTTTTTGTTAGTTTTATTTTTTTCTTTAATAAATATATTATAAAATTTAAAAATTTAAACTCAGTCTTAGTTGTATTGTCCAATTCATTGTCTGACCCCGTGCTCCATCCCCTATTCACTGACCTTAATAATCACACAAACCTTCTGAACAAAACTATATCACTAAGGCTTTGTTTGATTGGAAGGAAAGAAATAGAAAGGAAAGAAATAGAAAGGAAAGAAGAGAAAGGAAAGAAATTGAGTGGAATTTTATTTTCTCTTGAGTTGTTTGGATGAAAGGAAAATGAAGAGAAAGAAAAGAAAAGAAAGAGTAATTTCTTTTGTTTGGTTAGAAAGAAAATTAGGGAGAGAGAAGAATAAATTATTAGTAAATGACATTTTTGTCCTTATATTATAAAAAGAATAATTTATGTATATGAATTTATTATTTAATTTAAAATAATTAAAATAAAATAAAATAAAATATATTAATTCCAATAATAATTTAAAGATAGATTATGAATCATAGTTTTTTTATGTTACAATAAGTTTGAATCATACGAAATAAAATTATACATCATATAAAATATCACTTCATGCAATTTAAGACAAAATATAATGCATTGTTTAAATTATTAAAAAAATAACAACTCCAGTCCTATTCATGCAAAGCATGATAGATAGCTAATAGAAATTCTATTGAATTCTCTTCATACACATCAAAGATAAAAAAAGAAATTCTAAAACATGTGCTTGCTCTTTTAATAGTATATATATTTTGAAGGCTCTTTTAATAGTATATATATTTTGAAGGATTTGAAGTTTCATATATTTCATAGCTAACTTATAAATTTGTTACCTTCAACAAGAAAAATTATATCAACAACACAAATTAATCAACACCAAATACTTTGATATCACCTTTGAAATTTTAGCACTCTCAGTATAATCAATCACATAAATTCTTGTACTTCTCAACGGTCTATTAATCAAAGAGCCACTACAATAATACCAATATTATAATATGCACTTCCTGATGGATTAAATATACATTTCAGTCAATAAGCAAGATATATAACTATATATTCAAAATGCATAAGCCTATACCAACCGTAAACCTCTTTTAAGACTTTGATGAGTATATTAATTACAAAATATAGAGGCTTTACTATGATTATACAACATTAGATCCTAAAATCATAAACATGCACAAAATATATATTACCATTACTGATTGCGTTCCTCTTAAATTGCACCAGCTTCCTTCATTAAGTCGTATAATGCACCATGGCGATCTTCAAAGGGAACACCAAAAAATTCTCGTTTTGCTCTTTCATCTCTACAGAGAAAACGATAGCAACTCCAAAAGATCTCTTTGACAACACCCAATTTCTTTAACTCGTTGTACACATCATTTTCAGAGTAAACTCGAGTCCTACTTTGTTCTAAGAATGTAATTCCTCTCTCAACAGCTTGAGCTTGCATCTTGGCAACTTGAATTTGTTCTTCAGCTATCAGAACTTGTCTTTCAGCTAGCATAACTTGTTTTTCAGCTGTTTCCGCTTGCCTTTCAGCAGTTAATGCTTGCTTCGTAGCAACATCAAGTGATTTATCATAATAACTATTCCCATCCTTCAACATATCTGTCAATCCTTGGATACCTTTACTCATTCGTTCCATATCAGCTTCAAATAAACCACTCATTGGTGCTTTACGCTTAGCACCTCTATGATTCTCTTGTGTTCCGTTAGATTGATTTGAGTTACCTAAATTTGGGCTTTCCTCTGCAACAAAGCTAGTTGAATGAGTAGTAGGCTGCCAATCATTCCACTCACAGTCAAACCCCTGATATTCATCATCATTCAAATTAATTGGCTCCTTCATCTTGGCCATACTTTTGTTTCTTTCCTTGGCACTTCCAGCAAGATTTCCAGTTGCTCTGTCTTGACCGTATATAAAATATAGTTTATCATAATGTTTAATGAGAGTTCGCATCCACTTTTTTGCATCTGGTCTTGCCTATATAAAACACCAATGCATATATGTTAATTCAAATATACGGTTTTCTTTCCTTAAGTTGTCACTAGTTTCATAAATAAATATATACAAAAGCAATAGCTTCCTGAAAATCTAGTCCTCACATATAAGTTATTTGGATACATTTTTTAGATGAAGGAAGCATATATTGTGTGTAAATATGACTCTTGTGAAGAATTCTAATCATTTAGAATCACAGGGCAAAATAATTTCATACTGCAACTTATCCTGCGCAAAGGAATCTATAAACTTTAGAAGCAACTTATTATGATACTAATTACCTTAATTAAATCCGCCCAAACTTCAGGTTCAGCGGTAAAGAGTTTGGTATCTGGATTCCATGAAAATCCACTTAAGTTATGAAACAGATCATAACAAACTCCAAAGTGATCCTTCAAAGTCTTCAGTCTATTCTTAAGATTATCTTTACGAAGATGGTTTCCGAACGAAGCTTTTAGAGTTGCAAGGACGTTGTCATATGCAGTTGTTGTAAAAGTACCATCAACTCTGTTTCCTTTGCTACATTCCTCTATCAAAGCATCAAGAAAAGCTGCATCCATTTCTTCGGTCCATCTTAAATTGTCTTTGCTTGATGTGTCACCTTGAGATGCCATCTTTTTTGCCATTAGGCCTTAACCTGAAAAATTAAGAACTAAATTATAAAAACAATCTTCTATAAAATAAATTCAATGGAATAATAATGTAGAAAGTGTTAATAATGAATTCATCAATTAAGCAGGAATATTACATTCAGAAGTAATTCCTATAATACAAGTAATTTAATTAATTTCAGAAAATAATTATCATCATTAGTGAATGTTTCAACTGCACACTATATACATAGTAATGTCATGCTTTTCACGATACTCATGAGAATTACACCTTTCAAAATATTAATTTGACACTTAATACTCATAACAGTCACATGATATTCACACATTACATTTAATTTGGTTCAAAAAATTTCATTCCCCTTCATAAGGATGAAGTATCAAATAAATCTCATCTTTCCATTTGATAGTCAGCCCACATTTGAGCCGCCATGTTATCTCTAAGCGCTGCACCTCGCCTGTAATCTTCATTTACTTCTTCTCTTTCCTCATTAGTGGCTTCTGGATTATTATTTTGTAATTCTCGATCAACTTGAGAAATTAAGTGTTGGTCAGGATCCACACCCATCAAAAAGTTGTGGAGTATAATGCATGCTAGGACAATGTCAACCATAACCTCTATGTCATAATATGGTTCTGTACCACCTGCTATAATTGCAAATCTTTTTTTCAAAACTCCAAATGATCGTTCGATCACATTTCGTAACGAAGAATGACGGAGGTTAAATAATTCATATGCATTTTCAGGTTCACGGCCAGCAAACTCCTTTAAATGGTATCTTACGCCTCGATATGGAGTTATTAGAGCATGTTTAAGCATGAATCCAGCATCCCCAAGATAAAACTTTCCTAAAAAAAATCATATAGAAATACTATACTTTAGATATCACCACTTTATTTAAACATATGAAAGTTTTTTTTAATAGATAAACCTTTTGGAATTTTGAGCCTATCATCCCTTGATAGTGCACTTTTAAGAACTTTAGAGTCAGATGCGGTGCCTTCCCATCCTGCTAAAGCATATGTAAATTTCATATCAAAGCCACACGCAGCAAGTACATTCTGAGTTGGCCATTCTTTTCTACCACGAAATCTAGGTTGATCAGCTATTGGAACCTTGACTCTGACATGTGTACCATCAATGGCTCCAATACAGTCCTATATATATAACTTAATTAAAAAGAAAAATTTTGTACTGTATACTAATTATGATTGTCTACTTCAATGAACAACTAATCATACCTTAAAATATGGATAAAATCTATTGCTATGAAGAATCTCTGAAGGAATGGTTGTTCCGGAAGGTTGCTGAAGAAATTCTTCTTCAAGTGATATTACAGCTCTTAGAACAGCATGAAAATTACGACTGATTGTCTCTCCAGACCGGTGGAAGAAAAATGAAATGGTTCTATTTTTAACATTATGAGCTATAATGTATAAGAATCTAGCTACTTGCTCCTCAACTGTGACATGTATAGTATCTTTGACATGACCGGTTGCCCTTAATTTTGTGCATAACTCTAGAAAGGCATGTGGGCCCATTCGTAAAATATCACGACACCTATTAGTTTCGCGTAACTGTTGTAACAGAGTGGTTCGAATCTGTTCTCTCCCAATAATGTGATCTCTTATGGGTTTCTCAACTTTCTTGGCCATCACATTCAGTAAGTATAACATGTGTACAGTATAACACAGCATTGTTATTGTACAAAGTTGCTTATCCCTCTTCCAATTTTCTTTGAGAACAGTTAATAAATATTCTTGACCCTCAACAGTATATATAAGTCCCTGGTTACCTATGGAAACAGCTAATCTATGCTCTTGATTTTCAACTGTAATAGGATTCCATATTTGGAATAATGGAAAATCATCAAAGAAAATGTTTTCCATGCCGTACTTACAATTAATATTATGCAGTAAAATAACTTCTAATCTTCATCACCAACGTATATTACATGCCCAAACTACAAGAATAATCAAACCATGTTTAAAGAAAACAATGAATGAAAAGCAATTTTTTTTCTACATTCGTAATGAATTTTAGATTTGGATCCTGCAATACTATTTTTCGGGTACAAAAGCCAAAACTTAACGCATAACATTAACAACAACAGAATACCCAATGTGCATATGCAAAAGATTAAATACCCATATCTGAAATAGATAAAACCCTAACATTTTATTTATAACCAACAGATTTAAAAAGTTTTGGATTTTTTAGTATCACAACTTCTGATTTCTTAGTTATGACAGAACAAAACAAAATATAGCGCTCAAATCACAAGGCTGGTAGCTCAATGCAGAAAAGAAGGAATAAACTAAAAAGATAGAGACAGCAATACTATCAGTACAAATTAAAGAAGAAAAAATTTCAAGAACTACCATAGATTTCATACATGCAGAAGTAGTTTCACATATGAAACGAAAAAAAATTACAACTTTTTCACATCAGAGATCGTAAAACCCTAACCTGTTTGTGTAAACTTAGACTGAGAATAATTGTAGTGCAATGTTGATTGTAACAGCAAGATTGAAGAAGAAATACGCTTTGATTCTGTGGTGGAAGTAGAACCTGAACGCTTCTATGTGATGCTCAAAATCGCCATTTTTGCAGAAGAACTCTTCTATTTTTTGTTCTCCTTTTTTTTTATGAAAGGGCAAATATGAGATAATGCTTTTGGGTTTTCTTTTCCTTTCTGTTTTCCGTCCATAGTGGGAGTGAAAAAATTTGAGTGGGACCCACTCTGAATTCTAAACTATTTTAGTTTTCCATTAAAAATTTCATTCCAAACAAACAAGGGAAAATACATCTTTTCCCTCCCACTTCCTTCCTTTTATTTTCTTTCCGTTGGTTTTCATTCGAAACAAACAATCCTTAAGGCTTTGTTTGTTTCGAATGAAAACCAACGGAAAGAAAATAAAAGGAAGGAAGTGGGAGGGAAAAGATGTATTTTCCCTTGTTTGTTTGGAATGAAATTTTTAATGGAAAACTAAAATAGTTTAGAATTCAGAGTGGGTCCCACTCAATTAGCTTGGATTCTTCAGTTCATGTGTGGATTGATAGTTTCACTTATTTTATTATTTATATTTTGAAATAATTTATTAAAAATAAGAAGTATGATCATTCACGGTTAACTCTGTCATTTTTCTGTAATCTCCACAGCAGCTTTTCATTAGTTTTCACTTTTTCTCTTTTCACAGCGGGTCACAAATATCGTAATGTAAATGTCTGTAATGAGCGGTCTTCTACCTCATCGGCTATAGAGGATGCATTAACATCTATTTTCTCTTTTTTTAAAAAAAAAATATTTTATTTTTCCAAATCACCATTTAAATATTTACCCTTATCATGGGCTTTTCACCATGTTTAATCCAATAAACTCGAAGTCAAAGCTCCTTTAAAAATATCAGGTGTCCACAATTAATTGATAAATTCTTTGTAGGCACTATAGCTACAGTAAAATCATGGGTACCACAGAACGCACTTCTCTCTCTCTATATATATATATAACAAGTTCACACTTCTTAAAATTTTATAAATAAAAAAATAATTAATTTATATTTGTATAATATATAAAATAATTATTATATTATTATTATATTATAAATTAAGATTCATTAATTAATTTTTTTTTTATTTTTAATATAAACATTAGAAATAAATAAAATTTTTATAACTAAATGTAGTGTAACAAAATATATATAATATTAATTAGTTCTTAAAAAATTCTAAAAAAAATTTCTTTCATTTTAATAAAATAACTATTTATTAAAATAAATTAATTAATTATTTTCTTCTCATATATAATTTTTTTAAGACATAAAAATAATTAATTAGGATATTGGTTAAGATAATTAAAGTCACTATTTCTTTTAATTTAAAGAAAAATCCTAGTTAAATTTGGTATAGAAATTTCGAATTTGAAAACATTGATAAAAATTATGTTGAATTTTGATTTATTTGATTCTCATTTAAATTAATCACTACATAAGTTAAAGTTCTGTTTTGAAGTTATATTCGAGTTTTAATCTGATTTTTAAAGTTTCAATTTACTTAGTTTGATTTTTTAACTTAGGTATACGTGACTCATATTAGGGTTTTAAGTGTTTAGTTGTAAAAAAAAGTAAAAAAAATTTCAATTGTCACATCAAATAGTCGCTAGAATGTATAATGTAGCAGTTGTTAGTTCATCTCAGCATGTCGTTAATGATTTTGTGAGATAGTGACAAAAATAAGATTAGGAACCAATGTGAGTTATAACTATTAAGTTGAGAGACTAAATTGAGTAAATCGAAATTTTTGAAATTAGATTGAAACATAGTTGTTAGAACCGAACCAGTGATCGAACCGGTCAAGCTACCGGTTCATTGGTTTATTGGTTCAACCAATAAATCATTTATTGAACCGATAAAACCGGTCTCACGTAAATATAAAATATAAATAGTTAAAAACTTAAAATTAAAATTTGAAATACATATATTCACTAATATTTTATGAAAAATCAAGTTTCAACTTTTAAAAATAACTAATATAAAAAACCATAAAATTTTAATACTACAATAGTATCTTATTTTGACACAATAAAAAAATAATTAATTCACAAAGCCTATCATCTAACTATAATATCAGTAGATTTTAACACTAACATCAAAATAAATAACCTTAATCACAATACTAGCAATAAAATAGATCAAGTAAATTAATAAATTTTTAGTGAAATTTATATTTATATTAATAATGGTATATAATTAAAATATAATTAATTTTAAAAATAGAAAAAATAAAAATTAAATTAAATTAGATATTTATGTATACTATATAATTAGTATTTGTCAAATATAGTACTTAGAAGTGCAATGGCTAAGTGGCAAGCAGAGGTTGTTTTTGCTCCAAGGTTTTTGGTTCGAGACCTTGTGGAGACATTTTAAAAATTTTTTCAAGCAGACCAGTTTTATTCCTTAAACGGTGTGGATTTATATGGATATGATCTAATCTATGAACACCCCTAACTACTACTATAGGTTCGTATTTCAATCCATAGTTGTAAAAATCGAACTGGATCGGTTGGTTCGACCGAAAAACTAGTGAAACAGACTAGAATCTGACTAGAGTCTAGTTCAGTTTACTCCTTGGACCATTTAAGGAATAAAATCGGTGTGAACCGGTAAGAACCGGTGCAAACCGATCTAACCGAACTGGTCTGCTTGAAAATTTTTTTAAAATGTCTCATAAAAAAGGTTTTGTATATATCACATAAATATAAACGTTTTTTTTCTATGATCTTAAAAAATGTTTTGTAAGTCCCTAACCTTGTTATCGATTTTTGTAGTGTTAGCCCTCATATTATCAATTTGATTCATATATAATTCGGATGATAAATTATTGGTGACGTGCTTCCTTTTTTTACTGTGATATACTTGTTTATTATTATTATTATGTACATTAAAAAATAACAGGCCAAATTATTGCCATAACATAATAAAAGTATGAAAGTTTATCATTTTTCTCTAACAGAGGAAACAAAATTCTTTTCAATAGTTTATTTAACGTTTAGTAGAATAAAAATAAATTTTATTAGAATAAATTTTAGTACGAGTTTAATATTTTTATTCATCATAAAATATTTATAGAATTACTTGTAGATAAATTTTGGAAAAAAAAACCATGATTTTTAATTTTATTTTTAATTTTAAAATAAATTTTAATTTTTTTAATAATATTAATTTTTTACCGTATATAATTATTCAATTATTTTTTAATCATATATAAATAAATTAATCTTAATAAAAAAATTTTGTGTTATTCAATTATCTTTTTTAAAAAATAATTAATTATTAAAATAATTAAACTTTTCACAACAAAAATAATAAAAAAATTATGAACGAAAAAAATTAACCATCCTGCTAATTTTTTGTATTTTTATTCATATTTTAATTATAAACATAAATATAATTTAACTATATTATTTATGAAATGTGACTATAGATGTAGATAAAATTTAGTTATATTACTTATATATAGTTTCATTGTATTGTATTGCTTATAAAGTTAGATTATAATTATGACAATAGAATTGTTCTTGTATTTTTATATGTGTGATTAATTGGTGGTGTTAAAACATTACTCTTAATTATAAATAAGGTTTATAATTTAAAAAATCAAAGACTCAATTAAAAAGATACGAAAAAAATGATATTAAAATATTCTAACTCTTCAAAATAAAAATATTCGAAATTCAATTAAAAATTATTTAAAATTTAAACTCAATAAAAATTTATATTCAATGTGTTTTGTATTAAATATATTTAATAACCTATTATATCATATTGGTTGAAATTAGTTTTTATAATGTTAATTTTTTAATAATACTTTATTAAAAAATCATCTTTTCAAAATTTTTTAAAAACTAATTAATATTATATATATTTTGTTACATTACATCTTGTTATAAAAAATTTATTTATTTCTAATTCTTATATTAAAAATAAAAACAAAATTTAAATTAATAAATTTTAATCTATAATATAATAATAATATAATAATTATTTTATATATTATAAAAATAAAAATTAATTATTTTTTTATTTATAAAAATTTTAAGAGCTTATTATATATATATATTTATTTTAATAAATATGATATATTTTTTTATATAAATAATCTTTTAAAAAAAATTTAATAGTTAACCTATTACTTGTTTTGTTTTAATTTAAATTAAATATTTTTGTATTGTTTTTTATTGTTTTCTCCCGTGCTCCTCACGGAAACATTTACATGGTTGCGCTTCACACGTGTCTTCTCTTCCCGCCTCCAACTTCCCTTCCGACAAGGCCCGTATTACGAAGGTAACATGAAAGATGCAATGTGATACGTTATAATTTGACTATAAACACTATAAATTAGTTATCAATAATAAATATAAAAGCAAATCATAACGTTTTAATATGTTATTCTCCATTTAAATAAAATATTCGAAAAGTATAAGTGTATAACTATGATACCTCGTTCCAAATATAAAAAAAAAAGTAAAAAATTGTCTTTAATAAACAGATATTATAATTTATTTATTCTTTAATTTAAGAGTTAGAATACTTTTTACAAGTATTTATCCTTTTTGTTCTTTTGGTATCGAAATATAACTTATTTCGACAAAAAATTTGCAAATATTCACTAGAAGACAGGTTATATCGCAGTCACCCTTTATAAGAATAATTGGTACTTATCGTAGGACCGAACGTTTAAAACTTTTCTTTAGGCTCCAAAACTTTTAGATTTGTCTATGGCTAATCAACCTCTTCCAACACCATTTGAGCTTTTTTGAATAATAACGAAATTATAACAAGCCAATCAGCGCATGATAGAAGAAAATTAAAAAATGACAAATCAGATAGTTGAACTCACCAGTACTTAGATAACTAATGATGATGATCACAATGAACAAAACGAAGAAGAAGAAAATTCTAATCTAACTCACGTCTTAAAAATATAACAGACGAAGGGTTAACTAGCCAGTGAAAATGACGAATTGGACCTTATCTTTCTTATAACTATTCTTAATTAATTTTCATTCCTCTTCCTTTTCTGTAAATTTCTTTTTTAAATCATCTATTAAATTCTTCTTCTACTCCAAATCTTCTTTGAAATTCACTAACTCATCAATTTTCTCCAACATCTTTTTATACTTTTCCTCTTGACTCTAATCAATGCTCGCAATGCAAAAACCGAACACCTAAGCTAAAACACATAAAGAGATATAATATAACTTAGGGTTATCATTCATTTTACAAGTACCAAAGTCATACTTGAAGATATTGATTAATCGCAATATCTCCGACCTCATTAGACAAGATCATGTCAGAAGTTGACTGAAGAACTTCATTGGCAACAACCGAAAAAGAAAATTTCTTATTCCACACTGAGAAATCATCCCCACCCATTGCAAAATCGTGCAACCTCTCTTATTTACTTGTGAAAGCAGTAAACTCCTCCAAAGAAATTTCTTTTTCCTTCTCCGTTAAGTCCTCACATATATTTTCATGCATAAAGTCGCTTTTCTTTTTCTTAAAAATAATGTTTATTTTTGGAACTGGTTGATTAACTTCCGGCTCTGTATCCACCTTACCTGGGTTCGATGATGAACTCTCTTTTTCAATATTTTTGGTCTTCAAACGAGCTCTTAAATTTGCTGCTGAAACCCTGACAAATGTTCACCTACAAAAATCACAGAAAAATAATTTAAAAAATAGCACATACTCAAATTATAATACAATTTATAAACCCTTACTAAGATAGTTCACCAAAGACATTTTATCTTCTTTCTATAAAAACAAATTAAAAATGAAAATTAAATTTTCTCTATCAACAACCTCCCCCAGGTAACTTATTATGCATTCATTTTTGGCACTTATCTCTTCTGAACCCAAAATATATTGTGGTTGTGAATACCAAAAGAGAAAAAACTTTTCATTGAGGTGTTCTTTTAGATAAAAAAAAAATCATCTATTGATTTTATTTTAAGAAACATTACATTTCTTAAAAATCTTTGAAAGAGAATTTATATTATTTGAAAATAGTAAAATTAGGAGAGTTATTCAGATTAACCCAAACTCCTTTCTAGACCCCCTTAACTTGAAACAAAGAAAAAAATAACTCCACCGAAGGTTTTATTTCTAAAAATTCCATTAGAATTTCAAAACACTTTAACAAAGTCTAACCATTTAGATGAAGTTGTGAGGGAGTACAGTTCAATTGTTTTAACACATCAAATTCAAACTCAGTAAATGGCAGTTTCAGATGAAACTCTTCTAGTACATAACTGTATAACTGTATATGTAAAAATATTCAAAATTATTTTTTCTATGAAAAATACGATCTACTGCATAGTAACAATTCAACCCGCACCCTAAATATTTCTCTCACTATTTTTGATGCATCTATTTCACTTACACTATCCTTATTCATGAATAAAGATCCACAAATGTTTATATCTTCACTAATTCACTTATACGAACCATCATCATCATCTTTCTGTATTTCTTTTTCTTTTTTATCAACCATCATTTTTAGAGAACAAAAATAAAAAAAAAGATACAATAAATAAAAACTGTAACTCATCTCTTTTACTCATATTTTTATCACTTTTTTTTTTTAACATATTTTTAAGAAAGATAAATTATCTTTATAAAATCCTTCAAAATTTCAAGTAAATACAATGTCAAATTTAATGAAACCTGTTTAGTTCCATCACAAACTCATAATCGTTGCTTCATTTCAAACCAACGGCCCTGATTGCATTAGAAAATAGAACGGTGGCTTTTTTATATTCAATGACAAAACTTTTTTTTCATGAAAATTACTTATTTATTTCCTTTTTTCACTTATTTTTTATAAAGTAAGTTAAATTGGGAGCTCCATACTTATAACTAAAAGCGTTAAGTTATAACTCATCGTTTAAAGCTTAATATGCTTTATCAAATTATCACCAGACTAAATTTAGGGACTATGATATGACCTTTATAACTCGATTATAGATTATAATTCGGCTATAAACGCTATAGATTATTTATCAATATTAAGTACCAAAGTAAATCATAACATCCTAATATATATTATTTTCCATTTAAGTAAAATATTCTGAGAGTATAACCGTGGATACGTCGTCTCAAATATAAAAGAGAGATAAAAATTATCTTTGATATACAGATATACATAATTTATTATTTACTCATTAATTTAAATGTTAGAATATTTTATACAAGTATTCACTTCCTTTGTTTTTGGGTAAAGACGTAAAGTATACTTTTTGCCCCTAAAGTTTGGCAAAAGTTTTAAAAATACCCCTAAGTTTTATTTTGTTTCAATTTTACTCTAGAAGTTTTTGACTTGCATCAAATATACCATCGACGGCTAAATTTTCAAAAAATTTAAGACCAATCTAACAATAATACATGAAAATTATGCTTGATTTGTTTATGTTGAAGGTTATTCTTATGAAATTATTATTGAATTGGTCTTAAATTTTTTAAAAAATTAGCCATCAGAGATATATTTGATACAAATCGAAAACTTTTAAGATAAAATTAAAACAAAATAAAATTTAAAAATATTTTTAAATTTTTTATCAAATTTCAGAGAAAAAAAATATACTTTACCTTTATTTTTTTAATGACAAAGTATAACTTGTTTCGATAAAAAAAAAACTTGCATATAGTTGCCGAAAGATGGACTATATCACAGCTACCCTTTACAAGAATACCATGTTTTCAATTCATTCATGTGGAAATCATCTCCGAAGTGAGTCAAATATATATATATATATATATATATATATATATATATATATATATATATATATATATATATATATATAAAGTTGTATAAATAGAAGACTCTAGTATTAAAATAATTAGCTCAATAATAATTTATATATATATAATAAAATTAAATGTTGTATTGTGTATATATATACAAAGATAGAAAGAAGTATTAAAAATAAAGAGAGGGAGAATCACATTTGTTTATTGTTACAATCTCAATATAATAAAGATGATTAATATTGCTATTAATATTATATGTAAAGAGTAATAGAAAATAGAATTTAAAATACTTATAAAATAAAAGAAGAGAAAGAATTGTAGTAGAAATATAAGGAGAAGAGTATTTGATTGCAGCATAAAAGAGGATTGATTTATTTGTATGAAAAGGAAGGGAGAATAGTATTTTGTTCTGTTGTTATGTAACTTTCAGAGGCTTGGACCTCTAATTATAGATGTACATAGGATAGATTTTCAAATGCTTATTAAAAGCATTCTTTCTTGAGAATACTACACCGCCCTTCATAAATGGACATCCACGTAACAAATCTTATCTCAACAAGATGCAATGTTTTCAATGTTTGCACCAATTTTTTTTTTCTTTTATACCTTTCTTTTATATATTTTTCTTTATATAATAATATTATCACTCTTATGTTCTAAAAATGTCATTCTACACATAATTCTTTTTATATGAATTTGTTTTAATATATCATCAATGTAAAATAATTTTATATATATTTAATTATAAAATACTACGTCACTAAAAAAATAATTATATTTTAATTGTCTGAATGTTATCTAAAAAAAGTATAGTTAATGATTTTATAAAATATTTTATACTATCAATATATTAAAATTTATTTTTTTATATTATATATTTATATAAATTTATAAAAAAATAATATTATCAAAATAGGAGTATTAATATATATTTTTTATGGTATAAAAATGAATGGTATTATATGCATTATTTTTGTTCATACTTTTCTTGTGCATCTATCTTTTATTTTTTGTTAAAATAATTGATAAGAAGGAAAAAAAAGCTAAGAAGTTATTTTTTATTGTGTATAAAAATAGGTAAAGTATTATCTTGGTTCTTAATATTTGAGGTGAATTTTATTTTGGTTTCTAATATTTTAATCGTTCTATTTTTATTTTAAAATATTTAAAATGACATCAATGTTATCTCACCATCAAATTTCTCACTAATACTTAATGAAATTGATGTATTATTAATAACGCTTTTGTTAAAACTACGTTTGTTCAAGTTTTTCTCTTACTTTCACCCTCTCAACAAGCCTAAACTTCACTTTCTATTTCTTTTGCTTCCTTCTCAAACCTCCCTTAGAGGATTAATAGTGTAAAAGGGAGTAGGAGAATGAAATTTAGACTTGTTAAGAGGATGAAGATGAAAAGGGGTTGAGCAAATGTAACTTTAACAGAAGTATTATTAATAGTACATCAATTTTCATTATTATTAATAGTACATCAATTTTCGTTAAATATTAGTGAGAGATTTGACGGTAGGATAATATTGATGTCATTTTAAACATTTACTTATCTATCTATCTATCTACTTATCTACTTCTATCTACTCAATATATTAAAATTGGGTTTGCTTCCAATTAATAAAAGCGATGTGTCAATTCCTCATGAATTTTTTTTCCTCCAAAATAAAAATACTATTTTTCTATATAATGATATTTTTATTATTTATCAACTCCTTTTATTTCTATTTCTCCATTTATTAAATTTTTTTTTTCAATTATTGTTGTTTAATTTACTTTAGGTATAAAGTATTAAAATTTATTAGAAAATATAAGACAATTATTGTTATTATCCTTCGTATCTACTTAATATTCAATTATTGTTATTTATTTTATTTATTTAGAGTAATAATTAATTTATTGGTCATATTGTAATACTATTTGTATATTCTTCATTTCTCTTTAATTCAATTATTCAACTATTGTTATTTATTTTATTTAATTAGAGTAATAATTAAATTTATTATAGTTATAACAAGTCTCTACAATTATTTTTTAAGTATTAATATTATTAGTATATTGGTATATTTTTTTAAATATTGGCATATTATTAGTATATATAATGAGAAATAATAAAGTTTCTCTCATGTTTATTATTTAGAGAATTAATAATTTAGATATAAAATAAATTTTAATTAAATACTAAATTAATTACCTAAAATTGTTTGATTTTTCCATCACATACTAATGTTTAATTTTAATTAATATGTTTTATTTTCTATTTATATCTCTATTTATTAGTTATTGTATTCTTTATATTTACAGTAAATATTAAAGGTAAAAAAATAAAAAATAATATCAATTTGATTTGATATATTAGTGACGATCTTATTAAAATTATATAATTTTAATTTTATCACCTATATGGTACGGATTATTACATTTGTTTTGGGATAAAAATAGAACAATTAAAATATTAGGAATAAAAATAAGATTTATCCTAAATGTTGAGGAACCAAAATAGTACTTTACCCGTAAAAAACAATGGAACAATCAACATTTCTCATAAAAGATAAATCTTTTATTTTTTCTTACTTTTTATCGATCATTTTTAATATTAAAAATAAAAATATAAAAAAAATATACACAAAACTAATACATATACATATAAATTAGCATTTTTAATAGCCAATGAACTATAAATAGTCTTTCTATCTTTATCTACTTTTATCTAGAGATTTCAAGTTTAAATCTCACTCTTAATTTAAAAAAAAAAAGCCTAATATTCTTAATCGCTATATGACATTCCTACACACTATATTTTTTTTCCCTAAATGAGACAAGGAGAAAAATAATCAAACAAAAAGAAGAGAGAAAAGGTTTGCTTTAGCTGTAGCTTTCATGAATCGGAAATCAAAATGTCTCAAACACGAGCAAATTCAACCTTTTTTTTTGGGTCAGGGGACAAGCAAATTCAACTTCTCAAATTCTTTTGAGGGTGGGTCTGCGCCTAAGAGATACAACAACAGGAACGAAGCCCCAAGAATATGTAGGAAAGAGGCCAGCGACCTGGAAGTGGAAAATTACATTTAATATTCTGGGCTTATGGGCTTTAGCTGGGAGGTTGTCATTGAATAGCTTGGGCGTAAATATCACAGAACTAAAGGAGGATGACTTAGGCCAATAAAAAAAAGCGCCAACTCTGCTTCAGCCACTGCTACATAGATTCTAAGTTTCTAACTCATGTCCAAAAAAAAAAAAAACAAAAAACGATTCCAACTAGTGTTTACTTTTTGTTTTTGTCTTTGTATTTTTATTCCCATATCTGAACCTTACATTTTAACTTATCAAGCAATTAACCAACCGAGGTAAGCTCGCTCGTATGGTCAAGTAAGTGTTGTGGATTTAAATTTTATGTTATACATTCAGCAATTTATGTAGCAAAATTTTAAATAAAGTTTTAATCTATTACGAATTAGTTTTTGCTTATCGAGTTAGAGGATACTGTAGACAACAAATAAAAACTTATCAAGTGAACAGACATTTTTCTAATTTGTCATATGTACTTATTAAATACATTTTGGACACAATACTCATTGACACTCATTTGATTTACACATATTTTTTATGTCTAACCATATTTTAATAAAAAGATTTTACCGACATGATTGAACACACTTAATACCATCACGTATCAGCGTATCTAATCTTATTCTTAACATATATTTTTGAAATGAATTTAAAAATAATATATATAATTAATTATTAAAATTTAAATACTTTATATAATTTTAAAAAATATTTAAAAAATTAAAAAATTAATTTATATTTTAATATTAATAAAATATTAAAATATTATTATAATTTATTTAAATTTTTTTATATTTTTATATTTATTGTATTCCCATATTTTATAAAAATTTTAAATTTATATATCTATGTATTTTATACCATATCATATTTCGTATCTTTATTAATATTTGTGCATCATAAATTATAACTAATTTTTATTTGTATAGTTCTTCATTTTTTACTAGTCACGAGGACTACTCTTTTAAATAGGACCCGGCCATATGACCTAAGTTTTTAATGTTAAGACCTGGTTATTATAAATAAATGTTAAAAACTTAAAATATATATTGTAAGTCTGTGATAAGCTATGAAGCATCCATACTTTAATGAGTTATTATATTTGCGTGTTGGGTATATTTTGAATACAATATTTACTGACACTCGTTTGATACACATGTTTGTTGTGTCTAATTGTGCCTTAATAAAAAATAAAAAAAATTTTTGCCGAACACATTTTGACATATCTAAATACCATTACGTGTCAACGTGTCCAGTCTTATTCTTAACATATATTATTGAAATAAATTTAGATATATTATATATTATTATTTATTAAAACAAAAAGAGATTTTAAATACTTGATATAATTAAAATAAAATATTAAAAATAATTAAAAAAATTATTTATATTTTAATACAATAAAATATTAAAATATCAAAATATCAATACAATTTATCTAAAAAAGTACTTTATATTATATTATATATATATATATATATATATATATATATATATATATATATATATGTCTCCGTGTCTTATAAGATTTTAAAATTTGTGTATCGGCGTGTCACATAACACGTGTTATCAAATACTAAATTCATACTTGTATTTTTTCAACTGGG
The DNA here is from genome assembly GCF_003086295.3 of Arachis hypogaea. NCBI lineage: Eukaryota > Viridiplantae > Streptophyta > Magnoliopsida > Fabales > Fabaceae > Arachis > Arachis hypogaea. The sequence continues at coordinate 119,406,082 of NC_092044.1, read as the reverse complement.
TTCATATGATAATTATGATGAAAAATATTGGAACACTATCAGAAATCTTTTTTATTATTAGTCAATTATTAATATTTAAAAATATAAAATAAAATATAATATTAAATTAAAAAAATAAAATACAATAACAACAACAATAAAGCCTTGTCTCATTAAGTGGGTCGGCTACATGAATCAAACGACGTTATTGTGCTCTGTCATGTATCATGTCTACAGAAAAATTGTTTACATGTAAATCTCGTTTGACCACCTCATGGATGGTCTTCTTAGGTCTTTCTCTGCCTTTCACCCCTTGTCCATCTTCCATCTCATCCACTCTCCTGACCGGGTGTTATGTCGGTCTTCTTCTCACATGTCCAAACCACTTGAGACGCGATTCAACCATCTTTTCCACAATGGGTGCTACTCCAACTCCCTCCCTAATATTTTCGTTCCTTATTTTATCCAATCGTGTATGACCACTCATCCATCTCAACATCTTCATCTCTACCACACTCAACTTATGTTCGTACTCCCCTTTGGCCGTCCAACACTCTGTACCATAAAGTATAGCCAGTCTTATAGCAGTGTGATAGACTTTACTTTTAAGTTTTAAAGACACTTTTTTGTCACATATAAAACCAGATGCACTCCGCCATTTTGACCAACCTGCTTGGATCCTATGATTTACATCCTGTTCAATCTCTCTATTATCAAGTATGATGCACCCAAGATACTTAAAACTTTTATCTTTTCGTAAGATGTTTTCTCTAATCTTCACATCGATATTAGGGTTTTCCCTTCTGAGACTGAACTTACATTCAATATATTCCGTCTTGCTACGGCTTATGCGCAGACCATACACTTCTAGAGCTTCTTTCCATAAGTCTAACTTCTTATTTAGGTCTTCCCTTAACTCTCCCATAAGGACGATATCATCGGCAAAAAGCATGCACCAAGGGACAGGCTCCTGGATATGCTCTATGAGTACTTCCAAGACTAATGTGAAAATGTATGGACTTAAGGATGATCCTTGGTGTAATTCTATACCAATAGAAAATTCATCTGTCACACCACTTTGAGTCTTCACACTAGTTGTGATCCCATCATACATGTCTTTAATTGCACGAATATATGCGATCCTTACTCTCCTCTTTTCTAAAACATTCCATAAGACCTCCTTTGGCACCCTATCATACGCTTTTTCCAAATCAATAAACACCATATGTAGATTCCTTTTATTACTACGATACCTTTCAATCATTCTTCTTAATAGGTATATCGCTTCGGTGGTGGATCTGCATGTCATAAATTTAAATTGGTTCTCTGTTACTTGTGTCTCTTTTCTCAACCTCCGTTCTATCACCCTTTTTCATAACTTCATGGTATGGCTCACGAGCTTGATTCCTCTATAGTTTTCGCAACTTTGTATATCCCCCTTATTCTTGTAGATAGGTACCAAGGTGTTCTTTCTTCACGCATCAGGCATCTTCTTTGACTTTAAAATATCATTAAAAAGCTTGGCTAACCAGTTGATGTTTTTTCCTCCAAGGCACTTCTAAACCTCAATCGAGATATTCTTAGGTCCTACTGCCCTGTCATTTTTCATCTGTTTTAGAGCCCCTCTTACCTCGAAATCTCGAATCCTTCGATAGTAACGGACCAAGGTTCGGAAGAGTCTTCTGTCCTTCATTAAATAACTCATAGAAGTAGCCCTTCTACCTTTCATTAATCTTCTTCTCTTGAACCAATACCTCTCTATCCTTATCCCTTATGCACTTAACCTGATCCAAATCTCTCGTTCTTCTTTCACAGCTCTTTGCGATTCTATATATACCTTTTTCTCCTTCTTTCGTACCCAAAGACTGGTAGAGACCCTCATATGCTCTTGTTCTTTCTTCACTTACAGCCACTTTTATCTCTTTCTTAGCTGCCTTATATTTTTCCCAATTATCTGCATTGCGACTTAAAGATCACTCTTTAAAGCACTCCCTTTTTATCTTTAACTTTTTTTGTACACTCACATTCCACCACCAGGACTCCTTGTCTCTTGGCTCTATTCCTTTAGATTCACCAAAACTTTCTTTTGCTGTTCTTCTAATAACTTCTGCCATCTCCCTCCACATCTCTTCTGTGCTTCCATTCCCATCCCACTTTGCCTCTTCTCCTACCCGTCTTAAGAAGCTTCTTTGTTCCTCCCCGTTCATCCGCCACCACCTCGTCCTTGAGTTCTTCGTATGATATCTTTTTCTCAATTTTTTCTCAATGCGAAAATCCATGACGAGCACCCTATGTTGTGTTGTCAAACTCTCTCCCGGGATAATTTTACAATTAATGCAAAATTTTTTGTTGACTATCTTCAATAAGAAGAAGTCGATTTGAAAGCTTGTCATGCCACTCTTATAGGTTATAAGATGTTTGTCTCTCTTTTAAAACATGTATTTGCGATGAGAAGGTCAAAGGTTGAGTAGAAGTTCAAAATAGTTTTACCCTCGGCATTGATCACCCCGAAACCATGGCCTCCGTGAATACTTTCATACCCAATCACTTCTCTTCTAACATGGCCCTTTAAATCTCCTCCTACGAAAATCTTATCTCCCGAAGGTATGTCTTAGACCAAACTCTCTAAATTCTCCCAAAACCTTATCTTGTGTTGTTTGTTCAATCCCACTTGAGTTGCATAGGCGCTAATCACATGAAAAGCACCTCCTTCCACCACAAGTTTGATAGAGATGATTCGATCTCTCATCCTCTTGACATCCACTACGTCATTCTTCCACTGTTTATCCACAATAATACCAACCCCATTCCTATTTTTCACATTTCCTGTGTATACCAAAGTTTGAAACCAGAAGTATCCAACTCCCTAACCTTCGCACCAACCTATTTTATTTTTTGTAGGCACATAATGTTGATCTTCCTCCTTGTCATGGTGTCCACCACCTCCATGGACTTTCCTATTAGAGTGCCTATCTTCCATGTTCCAAATCCCAACCTTTTGTCACTCTGACCTTTACCTTTTACTTTGTGAACTAGTTTATTTTCCCTCGTCCGTTCACGAAAACGCAGGAACCCTTGCTCATTTAACACTACATCCGAAAATCGATGCAGTAGCTTTTCCTCATTTGACACCATACTCGAGCCATACAGCGCGTTGTTTTCGGGTAACGACCTAGTTTTAGCGCAATAATGTCTTTGATTCATGTCCTGGAATTCGACTATATTTTTATGTTGATTGCCGAAGACCTAACACAACCCTCCTCCTTTATCCGGACTTGGGATCGGCTATATATCGTACCGCAAGTGTAACATAGGCGGAGTTAAATTATAAAATAAATAAATAAATGAATGAATAATTAAAAATAAAATTTTTAATAGTTTTCTAATATCTTTCCTTTTGTAAAATCTAAATGAATATGCATACATAATTATCGGAGAATATTAGAAGATCATAAAATTTATTAATTTTTGAGTATTAGTTAATCATTAATATTTAAAAATATGAAATAAAGTATATTTTTTGTTGTTCATGATATTCTCCAATCCAACAGATCAATGATTAATCTATTACGGATCGGAACTCCATTTAAGAGTCTGCTACTGGTTAATGAGTTGTTGCATGCACAAAGTGAGATTCAAATTCCCAATACTGCTTAAGCAGACCAATAAACTGACCACTCGACCAACCCAAATTAATTATGGGATAAAATATATTATTAAATTATTAAACTAAAATAATTAGATCGATAACTAAGTAATGATAAAAAATAATAGATTCTGATAGTTCTAATATTTTTCATAATTATTTTTTAGTGTGAATAATAAAAGAAGAAAATGAGAAGGAAAAAAAAAAGGAATTTATATATTAATAGAGAGGAAGAGTACACTCAAATGGGTATACATGTGTGTGTGTGTGGCACAGCAATAGTATTGAGCAATTAATTTCATGTCCAATAAATAACTACTGATATGAATATGATACGCCATCCAATATGCATTTGTCGGGCGTATTTATACTTGGGTAGTGTGAGACTGAGGTGGCATTGTTAAGCCCTGAGGTGTTGCCTTCCCATGCTGCATGATATACTCTGTTCTGATATACTTTTGATGGCCTCATGCATGCAAATTCAACTTTTTCCTCTATAAATACACGAACCAAATCCCAGTTGTAATCATCAAAACCATTCCAAACCAATCCTTATCCACCATGAAACCATTTTGTGTTTTTCTTACTTTCTTTCTCTTGCTAGCAGCAAGTAGTAAGAAGGTGAACTCAGCGGTCAATATACAACTCACGAAGGTGACGTCACTGTTCTTTCAAATGGCAATATACAACTCACGAACCTCAACAAGGTCAATAGCGTCGGCCGTGTTCTTTATGCAATGCCGGTCCGCATTTGGAGCAGTGCCACCGGCAATGTCGCCAGCTTCCTCACCTCCTTCTCTTTCGAGATGAAGGATATCAAAGATTATGATCCTGCCGACGGTATCATCTTTTTCATTGCACCGGAAGATACGCAGATTCCTGCCGGCAGTATTGGTGGTGGAACCTTAGGCGTCTCTGACACTAAAGGGGCGGGTCACTTTGTTGGAGTGGAATTTGATACCTATTCCAACAGTGAGTACAACGATCCACCCACTGATCACGTTGGAATTGATGTAAACAGTGTGGATTCGGTGAAGACCGTGCCATGGAATAGTGTGAGTGGAGCAGTGGTTCAAGTGACTGTGATATATGACTCTTCAACAAAGACATTGAGTGTTGCTGTGACCAACGAGAATGGCGATATTACCACCATTGCTCAAGTTGTTGATTTGAAGGCGAAGCTTCCGGAGAGGGTCAAGTTCGGTTTTTCTGCCTCCGGCTCCCTTGGCGGTCGTCAGATACATCTCATCCGTTCATGGTCTTTCACTTCAACCTTGATAACAACAACCAGAAGAAGCATCGACAATAACGAAAAGAAAATAATGAATATGGCAACTGCATGATTTGGTTTCTACAGAAAGACCAGACCTTTGTGTGTTATCAACTTTGTTTGTTTGTGTTTAATTAGGTTGTATGGTTCAATATTTCCACTAATCATGGTCTCACGGTTGACCGTTTAAATAAAATAACAGGTTTAGTTTGGTATTGTTTTTGTGCATGGATTGTGGGTGTGGGATTTTCGGTTGACTCTTGACTCTCATTCATCCTTTCACCAGGCCAATTATATATAAAAAAAAGTCTATGGCCAGCAATTTTGATATTTTTTAGTCAGTACTTATTCATTAAAATAAAGAAAAATAAATAATTTTTTATCGTTAGATATAATTTATATTATTAAAAATATTATTAATGACTAATTAATAATTACAAAATAATAAAATTCTGCCCTAACACTCCTCTAATATTAATACGACTTGTTTAAAGAATCAAGCAACATGTTTACTAAACTTTTGAAAAAAAAAGTTATATGAAATATATTGACAAATAGTTAAAAGGAGAGAATAAGTATAAAAATTAATTAAGTATATATAATCTTACAAAATAGTTTGTAACTTTTGTAATTAATATTTTTTCAAAGTGAATAACTATTTAAAGATGAAAGAGGATATTTTTGCAATTAGATAAGAATTAATGTGATAAATTTTTTACTTTTTAATATACGAAATTATAATAGATTTTTTAATTTTAATAAGTAATATTAATTTTAAAACACATCTTTTAAAAATATTTTCAAAAGTACATCTTTTATTATATATATATATATATTATTTTTTATATTTTATATTTTTTGAGTTAAAATTATTTTTATATTTTATATTTTATATTTTTTGTATTGCTTCCTTCTTTTTTCCTTCCACTTTCATGGCTAGACTTCACGCTAGCCGTCTTCAAACCTGTGTTATTCCTTGGTTTAGTGGGTCCCAACATGCCATGGCTTTGTATTGGAGCAATTGTTCCTCTCATGTCCGATTATACTGCAATTAAAGCAATAACAGTCCTAGAGTCTTTCATATTTGAGGCTTATCTAGATTTTGGGTTTGTCGTCTCTGTTCAAAGCGTTTATAGCAGCTCTGAATCTAAGAAAGTTCCTTTTGAGAGTTCCATCCTTCATATATAGGGTCTTCCACTTCTACCACCATTCCAACCATATCACCGATGGATTTGGCTGTATCTATATTCATGTGTTCAATCGGAATTTCGTGGAGCTGAGTTGACTCCTAAGATAAAGTTATGCTTTTGTTGCAGGATGGAAGCTTGGCTTAGTGATTGGAACTTGACTTTAAGGCATTGGTGAGTGATGTTTGCATTGTGATGATGGCTACAAGGGACATTATATGGAACGTGAGTGGTATGATGGTTGAGAAAAATGACTTGTTAGATTTTAGTGTTGGTTTACGTGTTGAGGAGAATGTCCCTCCATAAGGGAAAAATTTTGAAAGTTGCTTTTTTTATCAGTTCAACTTAGTAACAACCTTTTCCACAATCTTTTTGGGGGATGGGCATGCGCCAAAAGGGTACAACAACAAGAAAGAAGTCCCAAGAACATGTTTAGGAAAATAATTTCACTTAAGGTTCTGGGCCTATGGGCTTTGGCTGGGAGGTTGTCATTAAAGGCATAGAAGTAGAAGTTGGACAACTTGGTAACCCCAATAAAGATAAAGCACCAACTCTGCTTGAGCCACTGATAAGATAGAGAATTAAGTCTGGATATGAACCCTTTTTTAATTTTGTGTATAGAGTGGATGAGTTGTTATATGACCATAAAAAAAATCTAAATAACTTCTTTTTGGTACATAAGGTTTGGATTAACTTTAATAAATTAAAGCCTCCAATAACTTGATATATACTAGCTATTTGTGCTTCTTATTTTACGGAATTAACATATTAAATAGAGACTATTTTATGTGCTTCTTCTTAATATCAGCTACTTGTCTTATATATATATATATATATATATATATATATATATATATATATATATATATATATATATATTATTTTTTGACTTGTTAAAATTTACAAAGATCAAAATATCTCACAACATATACTTATGAGTTTTAACCAAATTGTGTCTATTTCGAAATATCACTTTATATGATGAAAAAGAATAGGGAATCAATGCTTTTTGCGAACAAATTGAGAAATCAACTAATGTTGGTTAAAATACATGATAAATATAAAAAAATATTAATCACGCACTTTTTTTTCCTGTTAAAAATAGATAGCATAACAACAGAATGAATTTTATACGACAAATTCCATAATTATTATTGAAAGTTGAAACCTCTTTAGACCAAAAAAAAAAAAAAAAAAATCAAGTAAATTCTAAACCGGGCCACAAGGTAGTGTACCTGATGTGTCGTAAATAAGATAAGAAATTTATTCCATTTGGCATTTATGTTCTCGTGGCCTATCACTGACTCGACCACCATTTTGTACCTCGTATTAGTTTTTATTTTGGGTTTGGTCTTTTGTGAGTTTGTCTATTAATTTCAAATGTACGACAGAAGCTCACAAATCAAAAAGATAAGAGAGAACCGCAGCCCCACTTCCACAAATTATTATTATTAGAATTTTATTAATTTGTATTTTATATTATAAAAAAATATTTTATAATTTTTTTTATTTTTTAATATATTAAATATATTATAAATAACAAAAAAGTTTTATTATTATATTTTTAGACTATATCCTAAATTAGTTAAATAATCATCATCATCATCATTTCAGTCCAGCTACATATCTAAGTATTTTTGCCAATTAAATTCAATCAAGTTGGTCCAAACTCATAAAAAAATCACTTTCATCAAATCAGCGTGTATACACGTGCGTTTCAATAACAAAAAACATATCCTCCTCCTCCTCATTCTCCTCCTCCTCCTCCTCTTTTTAAATTCGTGCACATAGGTTCTTTTTCTCACCATTATTAAATAATTTCGGTTCATTTTTTAGTTTATTTCAGTTCATTTATGTGTTATTTGAGATTCACCTGATGCTGCTGATAAGTATTGATCAAATCTTTTATTTCTTAAGTAATTTCGGTTCATTTCTTAGTTTATTTGAGGTTCATTTGGATCCAAAAATGAATTCGATGTGTTTGTGTTAATTGAGGTTCACTTGATGCTGCTAATAAGTATTAACCAAATTTTTTAGCAAACAAAAATAAATTATTCATTATTACTTTATTCAATTGCATCAGATTCCACTCTATTCTATTCAATTATCAATAAAAACACATCAAATTTATTTCTGAATCCAAATGAACTTTAATTAAACTAAGAAATGAACCGAAATTACTTAAAGAATAAAAAATTAGTCAATATTTATCAGCAATATCAAGTGAACCTCAATTAGCACACAAATAAATTGAAACAGTTAAAAATACTCAATCATTAACAAAAACACATCGAACTCATTTATGTATCCAAATGAACTTTAATTAAACTAAGAAATAAACCGAAATTACTTAAGGAATAAAAATTTGGTCAATACTTATCAGCAGCATCAAGTGAACCTCAATTAACATACAAATAATGAACAAAAATAAATTAAGAAATGAACCAAAATTATTTAATGATGACAGCAGAAAAAATCAAAACTAACAAAGACGTTTGCAAAATATTAGTATTATTGGTGATGACGATAGCAAGAAAAAGGAGGAGGAGGAGGAGGAGGAGGAAGAAGAAGAGGAGAAGGAGGAGGAGGAGACAAAGAAGAAGGGAAGAAGAAGAATTAACCTATGTGTGCGAATTTGGAAAAAGAAGAAGGAAGAGAAAGACGAGGAGAAAGAGAAAACAAAGAAAGAGAAGGAGAAGGAAATGGAAAAAAAAAGTGAAGGAAAAAAAGACGCATGATTTTTTTTTTTTTGTGACTAAAAAAGACGCATGATTTAAAAAGTTGTTATAATAATCTAATTAAATTTAATTAAATATTTTGTTTGAATGTAAAATTTTATTATTATTATTATTATTATTATTATTATTATTATTATTAAATGTCTTTATGTAAAATTCTTGAAGAAAGATAAATTTGGGAAAAGAATGAAAAAAGGTCAATAAGACAATCACCGGATAACATGAATTTTGGAGTATAATTTTTGAATTTTGAACGTATAGTTTTTGAATTTCTATTAATTTTTATTTTCTGGTTGTTCGATATTTTTTACTATCTCTCTAGTAAAATCATGTGTAGCTAAATATTTATTAAATTGTATTTAGAAGAGACACAGAAATTAAAAAATAGAAATTAAAATTAAATTAAATTTTTGTATTATATTTATTATAAAATATATTAGACTGAATTATGTTTAAATATTATATTTAATTTAAAATAAAAATAAAAATTAAAAAAATAAATTAAAAAATTTGAAAACCAAATAAAAATATTTCTTTTAAAACAATTATTAAAATTTCAGTGCTCTCATCTCAATTCTAATTTCTAAAAATAAATATTACCTTAAAAACCATCAAAATATCAACAATATTAGGCAGGTAGTGTAGGTCTTTCGGTAATTATTGTGTACTACAGCTAACTCCCATAGATTTTAATTAAAGAACAATATTAAGTTATCAATAAAATTTATTATTTTTATTTAATATTTGATCAAAAAATATTTTTATATTTAATTTTAAATTTTAAATTATAATTCAATAATAATAATAAAGTCTTATATATTTTATTATGACCTGAACGACATTGTTGAACCATATCATATATATATTTATTGTAAAATTATTTACACAATTTTTTTATCTTATAAAAATAAAATATTAATTTAAAATATTAATAAAAAGTGTTAACTTTCTTATATTTTTCTTAAGAGATATTCTCTACATCCAAACAATTTTAGCATTTAAGTTCATCTAAGTGATTTTAGGTCAAGCGCTTTTTCGGTTTTCTTCTTTCTTCGTGCTTCTTCTTTCCTGCGCTTTTCTTTACTCTGATACTACGTCTTCTCTGTCTTTTTCTTTTTTGCGTTTCTCGTCCTCCTCATTCTCCTCTTTTTTTTTTCGCGTTCCTTCTTCTTCACGTATTTTCTCCTTATCGTTGTTGTTATTGCTGCTATAATTTTTTTTCTTTTCTTCTTTCTCTCCTTGGTGAAGAAGTAGTAGAAAATGAGGATGAAGAGTTTTGAATTATGCAGAATAGAAATGAACCAAAATTATATTCAGAAATAAACTGAAATCATTAAGTAATTTCAATTTATTCTAAATATAATTTCAGTTCATTTCTGAATATAATTTCAATTCATTTTTGAGTGAATTATTTTGTTATGATTCTTCTTGTTTTACTATCTTTAGAGGAATAAAACTAAGAAAAAGAGAAGAAAAATCAAACAAAAAGGAATAAACAAGAAGAAAAAATTTCTCAAACTTCTCATCATGTCTTTTTTTTCTTGTCTTATTCATCTAATCAAATAAAGAAGAAGAAACACATAATGCTGCAAAATCACTTGATGGATTTGGGTGTGTTTTTTGTTCATGATTCAATTTTGTTTTTCTTCTTCGCGCACGCAGATTCTTCTTCTTCTTATTATCCTCTTTCGTTATCGTCATCACGAACAACACCAACATTTTGCTAACATCTTTATTGGTTCTGATTTTTTCTGCTGTCATCATTAAATAATTTCAGTTTATTTTTTTTAGTTTATTTTGGTTTATTTGTGAATTAATTTCGACTCATTTTAATTTCGGTTCACTTGTGAATAAAAAATTTGTTTAATACTTATCAGCAGCATTAAGTGAACTAAAATTAATATACAAATGAACCGACAATTAACGCACAAATGATCCGAAATAAATTAAGAAATGAATTGAAATTATTTAATGAAGGCAGCAAAAAAAATTAGAACTAATAAAGACGTTTGTAAAATGTTAGTGTTTTTAATGATGACGATAAAGAAGAAGAAAGATGAGGAAGAAAAGAAAGAGGAGGAAAAGAAGAAGGAAAGAAAAAAATATGTGTGTACAAATTTGGAAGAAGTTTGTGTGTGTTTTGTTGGAAGAAGAAGAAAAAAAAAAGAGGAGGAAAAGAAGAAAAGAAGAAGAATTTGTGCAAATTTAAAAGAAAAAAAAGAAGATAGACAAAGAAAAGAAAAAGAGAAAAAATACAGAGAAAAAAAAGAAAAAACGAAAGTGAGAATCATGCTCGTTTAATGAAAATAATTTTTGTTAGTGTTAAATCTATTTAAATAATAAACTTAAATAAAAAATACTTGATATGTAACAACTCTGTTTCCTTAATTAAAAATGAGTGAGTTCCTATGGTTATTGCATTGTAAGATTTTAGGTGGAAATTAACCCACTTCTGCCATGTACCATGTAAATCATGCTAGGTGCGTTATTTAGGGTCATTCGTAATGAATTCCAAATCCAAGTCCCATGTAAATTATGACAGGTACGGCGGTGTTGTTATTTTAAATCTTTCAGCCAGGATAATTACTTATTAATTCTTAATCAAGCTTTTAACTACAAAATATATATAAGAAGTTTGGATGTGTGGTTGAGCGAATGATTAATTTTCTTTTAATTAAGGTTTAGAATTTGTTTAGGTGAGTTTTTAATAAAATATTTTTTTGAATTTTTTTTAAATTTTATAAAAAAATAAAAGTAATTTTATATTTAGATATCTCATAAAAAAAATTTATTTATCAATTATGTTTAAGTATAATAATATAAAATATTTTTTTGTTTATTTATTACGTAAAATTTTTTTAAGAAAAAAGATTTTAAAAAAAATTATAATTTCTCAAAAAAATATTTTTTATTTTTTTAATACTTTTGCTTTTACTATTAGAAATATCAACTACACTAAAAATAAAAAAGATCTTTTTTTTATTAAAAAAATACCTTTTTATATTAACTTAATGACACCTAAATAAACAATAATTTAATAAAACTTTTTACTTTTCAAAAATAATTTATAAAAATTAGTTTTTAAAAATTATTTTTTTTAAGTTGTAGTATCTACATTTATTACATTAAATTAAAAATAATTTTTAATAAACATAAGTAACAACAAGTATATTTAGTAAAATAGTATATTTAAAAATAGTATAATAAATATTAATATAAAAATTAAATTTAGATATTAATTAATATATGATATTATATTATTAAATTTTTTAATTTTAATAAATATAAGCTAATTATAAAAAATTTTTACTTAAATATTTTTAAAAATACTTCTAACTTTTAAAAACAACAAGTACAAATACATTAATCTTTTAATTTATTACACGTAAATGAAGTGCTTGTGATTTTAAAAAATAGGACAATTTTTTTAAAAAGCTTTATTAAATTAAACCTAGTGTTGATATAGTTAGCTTAAAGATATTTTAATCCAACCACCCCCTATTAAAATGTGCTTAATTATAAACCAATAAAAATTTAGTACGAAGATTTTTTTATTTTATTTTATGCATGCAGATGGATTGAATGGCCTTTAATTGTAAATATTACAGTATCACAAACGCATCACTCATACTATATATTTATTAGTTTTTGTCAAATTTCAAACTTAAATGTAACATATTAAAAGACACTAATTTTTCACTTCAACTAAAATTTCTACTGACAGTTATCTTCAAATTAAAAAGATAACATATCACTTCTGCAAATTTTCTGAAGTGGTGGACCAGGGCATATGAAATTTTTTAGATACTTTTACACTTCTATGGTAAAAAAATTGCTATATGCAATATTAATGCATTAGGCATGAAAAGACGTCCATGTTCAATCCACTCGTTATGCTAAAAAGTTATCTTAAAAGGAAGAATTTTATATTAATTGGAAATACTAATGTAAAACGCGTTTTTATATCTGTAGATTAAAAAAACCCTCACGTTTCAATAATTTGCAGATTGTATATATATTCGTCGTACACGTGTCTTCAATTATTGTACCATTGCATATTTAATTTGAATATTAAATACAAAGGGAGAAAATATCTATGAAGACTGAAGTTGATGTAACAATAAACTATAGTCGTCAGTATTGAAATTATTAATAATCAAATATAGTGATGTAGTATATATAAACTTCAATTATTGAAGTCCAATCCTTTCAATAGATTTTAAATTCAAGGATCAATTTACTTGAAATGAAAATAAATAAGTATCAATTTGCGATCAAACTCGACTTATCTCTTCAAAAATATAGATATAATATTGACATGTTAAATATAAAATAAAGTTTAAAATTAAAATTTAATTTAATATAATTCTCATAGTGGTAAGAATCGAATCGGTGATTAAACCGGTCAGGTTACTAGTTTACTAATTTATTAGTTCAACCAATAAATCGCTAGTTCAACCAATAAAACCAATTTTACGTAAATAAAAAATATAAAATACTAAAAATAGTCATAACATTAAAAAATTTAAAATACATATCTTTAGTTCTTCACCAACATTTTAAAAAAACCAAATTTTAAAGTCTAAATATAACTAATACAAAGATAAACATGAAATTAGTTAGTACTAATACAATAATATCTTAATTAAACACAATAAAGATAACAATTCATAAACTAAATCCAAGGAGTGATTTCAAAGTCGGGAAATTACTCTTCATCTGACAAATATGGAGCTACATCCTAATTGGTTTCATTTTGATTTGCATTTTTCACATAATTATTAACTCTATCATCATCCCGATCATCTTCCAAATCCAATTGATCTAGCGTCATATATAATATTTCAGAAATCAAGATAAAAAATAATATAAAACATGTTATAAGGCATACAAAAATCATAGTTGATCATAATTCATAAATAAATAAAAGCATACCAAAATCATATAAAGCTGATTGAAGAGACATATTTGTAAAATGATTTCGTAAAACATCAACTTCTTCAGGAGTTAAAAATGGTGGTGAATCTTCCAGTATCCATTCCAAAAGATCCTCAAATGCATCAAGACAAATTGGATCATAAACTTGCATCAGGAGTTGATCCTTGTTCTTGCGAAAATGGTGTTTCTGATGGTATATTCACAGAAGCCATTCTAAAAGAATATAGAGTAGCAAAAGTATAAAATAATAGCAATCCTAAATTCCCTAATTCCTATTCCCTATTCAGCAAGACAGCAACCTTAAAGGCTTAAATAGTTAAATTCACAGCAACCTCTTAAATAGTTAAATTCACAGCACAAGGCCACAAGCATATTCATAACAGAACAGACAATATAAAAACATTAGTCATAACAGCTTCATATTCATAAATTTTTCAACAAGCATATTCAACACAGAACAAATCAACATAACAACATTATTCATAGTTTCAAGTTTTCAACAAGCATATTCATCCCAGGAATTTCAAGTTTTCACAACAGAATAGAACAACTCCTGATGCACTAGTCAAGGAAGTGCAGAATAGAACAACAAAAAATATTGTGAGAACAAGTTTTCGTAACAGAATAGAACAACTCGAGAAAAGAACATATCCTTTCAACTCCATAACAACAGAAAATATTGATGCATCAGTCAAGAAAGTGTAGAATATATCCTTTCAAGTTTTCACAACAGAATAGAACAAGTTTTCAACAAGCATAGAGCAGAACTGCAGAACAGAGGAGAACTGGAGAACAACATATTCAACTAACCTATTTGACAGAGCAGAAGAGCAAGGCAACGGCGAGGGCGAGGGTGCGGCAACGGTGATGAGAGACAGGGACGAAGCGGAGCCACGGGTCTGTACTCTGTTCTGTTCCTTCAGACTTCAGAGTTCAGAATCAGTGTCCGGTGGTGAGACGAAGGAGACAACGGCGGGCGGCTGGCGGCGGTGGCTGGGTGAGTGACACTGACGGAGTGAGGTGAGGTGGTGACGGGAAGGTTCGCCATTAGGGGATTACGGTTGGGGAAAAGTAGAAACTGATCGGGGTTTGGGGAAGAGAGCACTTTTTTTTTAATAAACCAAAACGACGTCGTTTTGGAAAATGAAGTAAAAAAAAGCTTCCGAACCGGTCAATTGATAAAAAACCATCGATTTTTCAGTTTTCATAAAAAACGGTCGGTTCAATCGATTTTCAACGGTTCTCTTTTTTGACGCCGAGACGTCCGCTTGGGTCACTAATCTTGGCGAGGTTAACAACTCCACTATGGTGAAAGTAGCCAAGAACCCACCTTGGTTAGCTAAGCCAAGGATGCACCTCTTACTCTTAAAAGAGTCTAGAGGAAAATAAGCACACAACTTATTTCAATATATAACTCAATCAATTCAACTCATAAACAAAAGGGGTACATACACATATTTATACTAGTAGGGGAGGGGGAACTTTCATGACTCGGGCGATGTGGGACTAACTCATAACACAATATAATAATATATGATAAACTAGACTACTTTAATTAATATTTCTAATAACCTAATAGATGCTCCTACATCATTCTCCCTGGGTTGGAAAGAGCTTCTGCATTATCCTCCCTGGGTTGAAAAAGGTTCATCTTGTATTGGCGAAAGATTGCATTGGTGAGTGCATTTGAAAGATGTGAAAAGGCATAGCTCAGCTTGATTCTTTTGACTATCTACATGTTGTAACGGAGTTAATACGATCTTCTTGTCATCTTTGATAAAGGAGTATGTATTTTTGAAACCATCATGAATAGCTTGACGATCATATTGCCAATGACGTCCTAACAGTAAATGACACGCGTCCATCGGGATGACGTCACACCATACTTTATCCTTGTATTTGCTTCCCATAGAAAATTGGACACAACATCATCTTGTTATTTTAACTTCATTCTCTTTTTTTAACCAATGCAACTTGTAAGGATGAGGATGTAACTCGGTTGGAAGCTTCAGTTTGTCTACCATATAATTTGAAACAACATTTTCACAACTTCCGCTGTCTATAATAACCTTGCAAACCTTCTCTTCAATAGTGCATCTTGTGTGAAAGATGTTGTGGCGTCGCCAACTCTCGTCTTCTATTACCCTTGCAGTATTCAAGTTTCGACAAACTACTAAAGCTTCTCCACAATCGGGTGGAACTTCTTCAATAGCATAGTCAACCTCACCTTCCTCCTCTTGCTCCTGAATTAGTTCTGCATTAACCTCTTCCTCGACAAGAGTGATAGCCCTTCGGTTTGGACAATCAGCAGCAATATGCCCAAAACCTTGACATTTGAAGCATTTTCTACCTGATGATACACGCTCCTTGTTGCCTTTAAAAAATTCTGTCTTCACTTTTTGTTGAACATCAAGGATGACTTTTTTGTCCTTCGGCGACTGAGTGTTATTCCTTTGTGTCTTTTGCTTTTCAATCTTTAATGACAACCTAATGACATCATCCAAGGTCCAATATGGTTGCAGCTGAACGACATCAGAAATTTCTGTGTTCAGTCCTCCAAGATAACGAGCGATATGATTGTTTGTTCTTCAGGCTCTTGAATGTCACACTTCATAAGCAGCTCTTCAAATTTCATTGTATATTCTTCCACAGATAACGACTTTTGCCTCAAATTATGAAATTTGATGAAGGTGTCTTGCCTGTAATGTTTAGGAAGAAACTTGCGCTTGAGCTCACGACGCATTTTATCCCATGTCTTGATCTTTCTTCTTCCTTCTCTTTCTCGCTGACGCTTGAGATTCTCCCGCCAAACTGATGCATGCTTCTTCAACTTGATTGCTACAAGCTTCACGCGCTTGTCGTCTGGAATGTCTTTCAACTCAAACACTCTTTCCACTATGCAAAGCCAGTCGATGAAATCATCAGGTTGGAGTCTCCATTCAAACTCAGGAATATCAATTTTGATTCCTAAGTCTTTAGCTTTTGTGTTGTTGTGTCGTGCTCTTCGTGTGGACAAATCTTCAGACGAATAAGAATAATGAAATGGATTTCCATTATCCTCTTCGCTAGAAGGACTGTCTTCAGTCTGGTTTCCATGATTATGTTGAGCAGCATCATATTTTGCAAGTTGCTCTTACAACTCCTTAACTTGACGGCGTAATTCCTCCACTTCAATTTCTTGAATAGTTCTACACTTTGGAGCCATCTTTTACTACTATGCAATATGCTTAGATGTTGATGTTGTGATGATGATGAGGATGCACAATGATGATAATGATGGAAATGAACAAAGATAAATCACCAACAGAAATACCACCAAAAGAAGAGAAAAGAACAATATTACCCAAACTTCGCAGCAGACAATCCGTTCTGATACCAAACTGACGCCGAGACGTCCGCTTGGGTCACCAATCTTGGCGAGATTAACAACCCCACTATGGTGAAAGTAGCCAAGAACCCACCTTGGTTGGCTAAACCAAGGATGCACCTCTTACTCTTAAAAGAGCCTAGAGGAAAATAAGCACAGAGCTTATTTCAATATATAACTCAATCAATTCAACTCATAAACAAAAGGGGTACATATGCATATTTATACTAGTAGGGGAGGGGAAACTTTCATGACTCAGGCGATGTGGGACTAACTCATAACACAATATAATAATATATGCTAAACTAGACTACTTTAATTAATATTTCTAATAACCTAATAGATGCTCCTGCATCATTTTTTATCCGATTATATTATTTAACCGAATCTATTAGAAATTCGGTTCATCGATTTTTCGGTCGAATCGACCGATCCGGTCTGATAATAATTCTAATCTAATTTAATTTTTTCGTATTTATTTATATTATTTGAATAATGTAATACTAGTCAATTTTCTATTTGTTGTATTAAAATATAAGCTCTTAGTATTTTTCTTAATTTAATCCAGTCCAATATTCATGTAAATGAGGATTGTCTGGATTGGTGTGCCGGTGATGACACTAGTGTGGCTAGTATTATTTGCGATAATTAATAAATGTTAAATAAGACAAGTTCTAATAGTATTTTTTGTCTCTCTAACATTACGGACACCGCATAATATCGAGAAGTTAAGCTACGATGATCAATGTCTGATCAATGTCTGACGCCCAATCAGCATCTGCAAAGGAGAAAATTCTTATTAAGTCCGTGCATGGATGAAAGATAATTCCTTGATCCGATCCAATGTCCCAGCTAGATATCGAAAAACACGCTTCATTGATTTTCAATGAGCTAGCAGATGTGTTTGCATGAATTAGCTTAGTTTGTTAACTGAGAAAGCGATTTCAGGTCTTGTTAGAATGCAATATTACAATGCAACCATTATGGAACGGTAATGAGTTGGATTTTCATATGCTTCATATCCATGATTAGAAAGCTTCTTTGATGTGATCATTGATGTTGGGGCAGGTTTGGCATTACTCATTCCTTCTCTCACTAAAGAGATCTTTGATGTAGTTGAATATTCCTAGATTTTTTAGAGAGAAAACACTGTTGAGTTTTTTCATGAGCTGAGCTATTAGCTTTTGATCATTGCCTGTAGCCAAAACATTATCTACATACATAAAAATTTATATATAGAAGACGATGAATGATGAACAAAAAGATAGGGGTCAATGGGGGTTATTTATCTAGAATATGGGGGAATCCCCTGTAACTCAATATCAATTAGCTTTCTAGCTTTCCTTCAATACTAGATCCCGTGTAACTTAGAAATCATACTACCAGCTGTATGGCCTGTACCTGCAAGCCCGTAAAAAGGGTTTTGGGTAAGAGATTCGAAGGGTTTTGGCCAAGGCAGCTTATCTTCCTCTAGCGGATAAAGTAGCTAAGCCCTAAGAAGCTAGATAGTTAGTTTATGGCTGAGGTTGCCATAGAGGAATCGAAGGCAGAGGTAGAGCTAAAAGACTTAAACGAAGCTAGCTCGGCGTCTAACTCAAACCTGATTGATGATAAATGAAGTGCTTGGCAAAGACTGTATATAGCTTATTTAATTTGCATACTTGAGGATTGTCATTCACAAAGCCTGGTGGTTGTTTAAGGTTAATAGTTTTGTTTAATTTTTCATTCAAAAATGAATTGTTAAAATCATACTGATATATAGGCCAATTAGAAAAAATAGATAAGGTTAAAATTACTCTAATAAAAGCTAGTTTAATCAGTGGACGGAAGACCTCATAAAAATTCACTCCTTCAATTTGATGATTGTGTCCATGTAACCAATCTTACTTTATATATAAGAACAGTGTCATTAGGATGTTTTTTTATGAAAAAAATCCATGTAGATCCAATACTATTTTATTGTTATCCCTTTTTAAATATAATTTTTTTTTACTATTTTTCTTTTTTTTAAGAAAAATTCTCATATATATATATATATATATATATATATATATATATATATATATATATATATATATATATATATATATATATATATATATACCATGAAGAAAGAGTAATTTTTCGGCATAAATTTATGATTGCAAATAAATAATTAAAGGAAAAGAATATATAATATAAAAAAAATTAACTAACATGTATTTTAATAGCACAAGTTAATATTAAAAATTAAATTTTTTTAATAAAACATATAGAATTTAAGTTTTTAATTCATATATTATGTATTTCTTAAAGTAAAATATTTAATTTTAAAAAACATTATGTACATACAAAAAATTAAGTATTATATATTTTTATAAATTATATATAATTTAATTTATATTTAATATATTTTATATTTTAATATGTATTTTATACTTAGAATAAGTTGAGTAAACATTTAAAATAATTGTTAATTTTATCTTATGAGAGCCACTTAGATAAAGACATTTAAAACATCTTTTTTTAAGATGTTTTTAATAATTAAAATTTAATATATATGATTAATTAAACCGTGTTATTTTTATCAAAATTAGGTCAGAAAAATTAATTTAATCGAAAAATAATAAATAAAATCTTTAATTAATTTTAATTAATATTATTTTTTTAATAAAAAATAATTATAATATCTTTATTATAAAAAATTATTAAAATATTTTTATTATATAATATTATTTTTGAGAATCCTAAATTATAACTCTTTACTTTTCCGTTGTTATAGGATTAGGATTTAGAGTTTTTAAAATATATATATATATATATATAAAATAAAAATATTTTAGTAATTTTTTATAAAAAATAATATTAATTTAATTCAGTTCAAGATTTGATTAACTATTTTTTAGTTAAATTAATTTGTTTGACTTAATTTTAATAAAAATAATACAATTTAATTGATTATATGTGTTAAATTTTAATTATTAAAAAATATTTAAAAAAAGTTATTTACGTAAATGGCTCCCTTATCATATACCTCTCATATTAAAAGGATATAATCTTTTTTATATATATAATATTTAGATTAAGATTAGTTTGATTTTGATGCCATTTTCTCCTCTAGTGGGTGTATAAATACATGAACTCCCCCCACTGGCAATCATCAAAACCATTCGAAACCACTAGTACTTAATATTGAAAATCCTCACTCAAATAACTCTCCCTCCCACCATGAAACCATTTTATGCTCTTCTTACTTTCTTCCTCTTGCTTGTAGTAGCAAGTAAGAAGGTGAACTCAGCATCCGAAACTGAAACAGTTTCCTTCAGCTTCAACTCTTTCGCCCAAGGTAACCCTGCAATAAATCTCCAAGGCGACGCCACCGTTCTTTCCGACGGCAATGTACAACTCACCAACCTCAAAAATTCCTATAGCGCCGGGCGTGTCCTATATGCCACGCCCGTGCGCCTTTGGGACAAAGCCACCGGCAATGTTGCCAGCTTCGTCACCTCGTTCTCTTTCCAGCTGACGGATCTGGAAGGTTATAATGCGGCCGACGGTATTATTTTCTTCGTCGCACCGGAAGATACGCAGATTCCGTCCGGCGGAGTTGGCGGCACCTTAGGGGTTGCGAGCTCTAACGGCGTCGGTCAATTTGTTGGTGTAGAGTTTGATTCCTACTCCAACTCTGAGTTCAAGGATCCACCCTATCAACACGTTGGAATCGATGTGAACACTCTGGTTTCGTCCAAGACTGTGGAATGGAAAAGAGTGAGTGGGTCAGTGGTGAAAGTGACTGTGATATATGATTCTCCATCAAAGACACTGAGTGTTGCTGTGATCAATGAGAGTGGCGATATTAATACCATCACTGAAGTTGTTGATTTGAAGGCGAAGCTTCCGGAAAAGGTCAAGTTTGGGTTTTCATCTGCTTCGTCGGTTGGGGGTCGTCAGGTTCATCTCATCCGTTCATGGTCTTTCATTTCAACCTTGAAGACAACAACAAGCATCAGCCGCAATGGAACAATAATGGATATTGCAACCGCATGATTTGGTCTACGCTAACTAGTACTTTAAAATAAAGAAACAGACCATATGTGTGTATCAGTATCGACTGTGTCTGTGGTTGGACGGTTGATTACTTAAATAACAACTTTGTTAGATAACTTGGTGCATTTAACTGTAGCTAATTAGTAATTTTTTTATTTTTTAAAAAAACATGAATTTAGATTATTATAAAAAATACTTAAAATTAAATTAAAAATTTAAAATTTTAAAAATATTTGCTCAATTAATTTACATTTTAACTTATCAAAAAATCATCCACGTCAATTTTTTTTGTGTCAACTTGCTCGATTAAGTAAGTATTGTGAATTCCAATTTTACTTTGTTCATGCAGCAAAACCTTAAATAGAATTTCGATCTGTCACGAATTAATTTTTGATTTATAAAATTGAAAAATACCGCAACCAACAAAAAAAACTTATCAAGCAAAAAGACACTTTTTTTAATTCAATTCAACTAGGTATCCTTTAAAAATGGTATAATATTCAGCCTTTTATTACAATAATTTAAAAAATAAATAAAATAAACACATCTAAAAATTATAAATAAATTTAGTGTCTTTTTAAAATTAAATATACATTTAAAATATAAACTAAATAAAACTAAAATTTAAAATTTAAATTTAAATTTTAAATTTCTGTTTTAAATTTAATATATTTAATTATTAATATATTACGATTTAAATATACATATAAAAATCAAATTAGTTAAAATCAAAATTCATTTTTCTATGTTGTGAAATACTCATAAACTCGTGTTGGCGCTGCTATTTCTTGGTATATAAATGGAAGCAGGCAGCTTGGTATCAATTCCTTGATTCCTCTTCTCATTAACCGCTCTCTCTTTTTTTTTTTTGCGTTTACAGTACTTTTTACTTTTTTTCTTCTCATAGATATTTTATTCTATTTTATTCTTTTTTCATTTTTTTTGTCATTTTAAGTTTTATTCTGTTGTTTTTCTATTTTTTTCATCACTTTTAAAATGCATTCTTATAATTTTATATGTG
Source organism: Arachis hypogaea (assembly GCF_003086295.3). NCBI lineage: Eukaryota > Viridiplantae > Streptophyta > Magnoliopsida > Fabales > Fabaceae > Arachis > Arachis hypogaea. The sequence continues at coordinate 119,383,910 of NC_092044.1, read as the reverse complement.
TTTATATTGTTTATTATGTTTTTGTGTACATATATAAATTTATATTTTAATTTTGGATATGTTTACACGTTGTTTATTATGTTCTTATGTATATATATAAATTTTTTTACATGAATTTTGGATGTGTTATAAAATATTTAGAGTGCATTCTTATAATTTTAGATGTGTATTTAAATTCAATTGTTTCTGTTTTTAATATATAATTTAGAACTACAATCACAATAATTTAGATGTGTTAATACATAATTTTAAATATATTTATGTTGTTTATTTAATTTTAGATGTGTTTTTGACATGAATTTTGAAGTCTGTTTATGTTATTTTTTATTTTTTTCTCTATTAATGAAAGGTAACATAATTTTGGATGTGTTTATGTTGTTCTTGTTTTATTTTTTTTCTGATTAATTAAAGGCAATATAATTTTGAATGTGTTTGTATTTAATTGGACCAGCTGAGCTTATAATGATATTCTTGTTTTAGATGTGTAGATAAAATACTAATGAGTTTTTTTATATGAAGCAAAAAAATCTTACTATATGAGAGAATAATATGGTCTCTACGAAAGAAAGAGAGAAAAAGTGTAAAGAGATCGGTGAAGATGACGTTATGAGAGAGGGAGATAATAAGGGAAATGCTTTATTATAGTGATAAAAAGTTAGAAATTTTTTAGTTAATAAAGTTTAAATTAAAAATGGTTCTTAAAAATAGGAAATATAATTAATTAAAAAAATTAAAATAATAAAATATTAAATTTAAAGACTAAATAAAGACTGAATTTTATTGTCCAAAAAACATTTTCCTTTTTAATTTACCATGTATACATATCATCACATTTTAAATACAATATTCACGAGCACTTCATTTAATTTACGCGTATTTTCTATGCTCAACTATATTTTAATAAAGAATTTTTACCGACAAGATTCAAGACACTTAAATACCATCGAAAATAGTAAGAAGGTGAACTCAGCGGAAACAGTTTCCTTCAACTTCAACTCTTTCAGCGAAGGAAACCCCGCGATAAATTTCCAAGGTGACGTCACTGTTCTTTCAAATGGCAATATACAACTCACGAACCTCAACAAGGTCAATAGCGTCAGCCGTGTTCTTTATGCCATGCCGGTCCGCATTTGGAGCAGTGCCACCGGCAATGTCGCCAGCTTCCTCACCTCCTTCTCTTTCGAGATGAAGGATTTCAAAGATTATGATCCTACCGACGGTATCATCTTTTTCATTGCACCGGAAGATACGCAGATTCCTGCCGGCAGTATTGGTGGTGGAACCTTAGGCGTCTCTGACACTAAAGGGGCGGGTCACTTTGTTGGAGTGGAGTTTGATACCTATTCCAACAGTGAGTACAACGATCCACCCACTGATCACGTTGGAATTGATGTAAACAGTGTGGATTCAGTGAAGACCGTGCCGTGGAATAGTGTGAGTGGAGCAGTGGTTCAAGTGACTGTGATATATGACTCTTCAACAAAGACATTGAGTGTTGCTGTGACCAACGAGAATGGCGATATTACCACCATTGCTCAAGTTGTTGATTTGAAGGCGAAGCTTCCGGAGAGGGTCAAGTTCGGTTTTTCTGCCTCCGGCTCCCTTGGCGGTCGTCAGATACATCTCATCCGTTCATGGTCTTTCACTTCAACCTTGATAACAACAACCAGAAGAAGCATCGACAATAACGAAAAGAAAATAATGAATATGGCAACTGCATGATTTGGTTTCTACAGAAAGACCAGACCTTTGTGTGTTATCAACTTTGTTTGTTTGTGTTTAATTAGGTTGTATGGTTCAATATTTCCACTAATCATGGTCTCACGGTTGACCGTTTAAATAAAATAACAGGTTTAGTTTGGTATTGTTTTTGTGCATGGATTGTGGGTGTGGGATTTTCGGTTGACTCTTGACTCTCATTCATCCTTTTATCAGGCCAATTATATTATGCCCAGATTCAATAATAAAGTCTGAAATATTAATTTAAAGTTTGCATGTTTTCCATAAATAATGACAATAAATATATTAAAAATTTAAAGTTTGCATGTTTTCCATAAAAAAATCAATAATATTAATAAGGTTGTTTAAAGAATCAAGCTACATGTTTACTAAATTTTTGAAACAAAAATAAATGAAATATATTGACAAATAATTAAAAGGAGAGAATAAGTATAAAAATTAATTAGGTATATATAATCTTACAAAATAGTTTGTAACTTTTGTATTTAACATTTTTTCAAAGTGAATAACTATTTAAAGATAAAAGAGCAAATTTTCCCAAGTATGTTATAGCACTAAGTTTGAAGCATAGGCTTGGGTTGGGGTTGAGACTTATTGTCATACCTTCGATTGTGTTCAAGACCTTAATTAACCATGTTTGGGAACTAGTTCAAAATAGGATAGTAAAGTCATCCAGGATGAAAAAAGAAACTAAATACAGATAGAATGGGATAAGGTAGTCCCTTTCTCATCCTCCTGGAGAATGCTAACTAACTATGAAAATGGATAATCCCATAACAAAAACTCAAAATCAAGATCAGTACTCTTTCTGGCCAGGCAATTTGCACACTTATTGCCTTTTCTATAGTTATGTACAAAAAAATTCTCCAATTAAGCTTTTTCAGCTCACTAATCCTTCTAATAAGAGAATTAGGGTGCCTTTCTAGTTTTCTTTCCCCATTCAATAACTTCACCACTCCCTTTGAGTCACATTCTACCATTATCTTCTTCATTCCCAATCTCCTTGCCAGGTTCAGCCCTTGTACAACGCCCTACAATTCGGTGATGAAGGCAGAGTTTCCAATCGTGTGAGTGAAGCCCGCAACCCACTTCCCATTCTCATCCCGCAGGAGGCCGCCGCAACCCGCCTTGCCCGCATTCGCCACCGACGCTCCATCCACGTTAAGCTTCAGCCAGCCCTTTGGCAGGGGTTTCCACGCCACCCGGCCCAGTCTTCTCGCCCGCACCTTTCCCACCAGGTAAGCTTTTTCAAAAGCTTTGTTAATTTCCTGAATTTCTTTGATGATTTCTCTGTATGGCTGGATTGGTCTTCTATAATTGTCTTCATGATTTTCCTTATTTCTCCAAAACCAGATTTTTGAGCATGTAACCATGTATATATCCTTCCAATCTATATTTTGATTCTGTCCCAATTGTTTTCTTAGGTTAGCTTCCACCCAATCTCCCCAATTAAGACTGAAGAATTTCTGTAATTCCATAGGATTAAGAAAATTAACCCAAATTGTTGACGCTTTAGGGCAATCTCTTAATAGGTGTAGAAGATCTTCTTGCACTCCTTGGCAAACCTTGCAGTATCCATTACCACCAAACAATCTTGCTATTATCTGGTTTGTAAGAGTTCTCTTATGCATAACAGTCCACATGAAAACCTTGACTCTTTGGGGGCCTTTCCAGCTCCATAGGTGACTCCAAATAGTTTTATTTGTTTTGCTCCAATTGTTTAGAGCTTTATAGGTCGATGCAATCGAGAAATCTCCATCCTCATTATGCTTCCACCCTTTTCTATCCTCATCTGCCTCAAAATGAGGAGGGTATGTTGCTGTAATTTTCTGGACAATCTCTTCTGGCAAATAGGTATTGAGTTTTCTCCGGTTCCATTCTCCATTCTCTTCCACCCATTCTGAGACAAGGCTATTGCTATCTGAAATCCGTGTTTTGGCACTTTCCTGAAGTGCTCCTGCCCCTTCAAGCCAGTGATCATGCCAAAATCTAGTACCCCTCCCATTCCCAATAAACTTCACAGTGTTTGCTTGAAAAGTTGGCCACATTTTGAGAACTTCTCTCCAGAAGCTTGAATCTGTGTTTCTACTTTGCGTGTCGTCATCAATTAGGTTTCCATCACAGTATTTGTGCTTGAGGACTTTCACCCACATCTGCTCTGGGTTTTCATCCATTTGCCATAAAATTTTGATAAGGAAAGCATCATTCATGGATGATAACTTCCTGAACCCCAATCCTCCTTTGTGCCTTGGGAGACACATAGTCTTCCATCCAATCAGGTGCAATCTTTTTTTATTTGGTTCGTCTCCCCATATGAAGTTTCTCTGAAGTCTTTCCACCTCCCTACAAACTCGCTTAGGTACCTTTTCGTGCTGCATCTGGTAGTTCAGAATAGGACTCATAGTTGATTGTGCAAGTGTTAGCCTTCCTGCCAAAGAAAGACACTTAGTCTTCCAGCCTTTAAGTTTGCTTTGAACCCTTCTCACTATATCCTTATACCTCTCCTTTCCTTCCCTTTTGTCAGAGATGCTCGCTCCCAAGTATTTGCCTAGCTCTTTCTATTCTTTAAATTTAGACAAATTTAGAATCTCCTCCCTTGTGCTTCCAGTCGTACCCTTAGAGAACACAATGGCAGTCTTATCTTCATTTATTTTCAACCCCGAAGCATTACAAAATGTTTCCAAAACACATTTTATTGTTGCCATTTGGTCTTGTGTTGCTTCTGCAAAAAGAAGGTTGTCCGCAAACATAAGATGGGATATTTTTGGTCCATCCCTACCTACCTCAATCGGCTTCCATTCCCCGTCCAGCACATTCTGTTCTATGAGGTGCGAGAGCTTGTCCATGCACATAACGAACAAGTAGGGCGAAATGGGATCCCCTTGTCGCAATCCTTTTCTTGGAATAAATTCTTCCGTCTTATTCCCATTCCAAATAACATTGAACGATACCGTACTCGCACATTGCATTATAATCTCGACCATCTTTTCTGGCAATTTGTATTTAGTTTCTTGTTTCTTTTTTTTGGGCGTTTTAGCCCCGTTTAAATATAAAAAAAAGGCATCCAGGATGAAAAGGAGGGTGGGAAGTTTATGGGATTGGGCTTCTGTTTGGGTTAGGTAAGGTTATAGGTCATATGTAGTATGTACACTTCTGTTGTGAGAGACAGACTGAGTTGATTCCTAAGATAAAGTTGTGCTTTTGTTGCAGGATGGAAGTTTTGCTTAGTGATTGGAACTTGACTTTAAGGCATTGGTGAGTGATGTTTGCATTGTGATGATGGCTACAAGGGACATTATATGGAACGTGAGTGGTATGATGGTTGAGAAAAATGACTTGTTAGATTTTAGTGTTGGTTTACGTGTTGAGGAGAATGTCCCTCCATAAGGGAAAAATTTTGAAAGTTGCTTTTTTTTTTATTTTTGGGGGATGGGCCTGCACCAAAAAGGTACAACAACAAGAAAGAAGTCCCAAGAACATGTATAGGAAAAAAAATTGCACTTAAGGTTCTTGGCCTATGGGCTTTGGCTGGGAGGTTGTCAACAGCTTGGGCGTATAGGGCATAGAATTAGAAGTTGGACAACTTGGTAAGCCCAATAAAAAAAAGCACCAACTCTGCTTGAGCCACTGATAAGATAGAGAACTAAGTCTGGATATGAACCGTTTTTTAATGTTGTGTATAGAGTGGATGAGTTGTTATATGACCATAAAAAAACTAAATAACTTCTTTTTGGTACATAAGGTTTGGATTAACTTTAATAAATTAAAGCCTCTAATAACTTGATATATACTAGCTATTTGTGCTTCTTATTTTACGGAATTAACATATTAAATAGAGACTATTTTATGTGCTTCTTCTTAATATCAGCTACTTGTCTTATATTTATATATATAAACTATTGTTTGACTTGTTAAAATTTACAAAGATCAAAATATCTCATAACATATACTTATGAGTAGTTTTAACCAAATTGTGTCTATTTCGAAATATCTCATAACATATATGATGAAAAAGAATAGGGAATCAGTGCTTTTTGTGAACAAATTGAGAATCAACTAATGTTGGTTAAAATACAAGACAAATATAAAAAAATATTAATCACCCACTTTTTCTTCCTGTTAAAAATAGATAGCATAACAACAGAATGAATTTTATACGACAAATTCCATAATTATTATTGAAACCTCTTTAGATAAAAAAAAAAAAATCAAGTGAATTCTAAACCGGGCCACATGGTAGTGTACCAGATGTGTCGTAGATAAGATAAATTTATTCCATTTGGCATTTATGTTCTTGTGGCCTATCACTGACTCAACCACCATTTTGTACCTCCTCTTAGTTTTTATTTTGGGTTTTGTCTTTTGTCTATTAATTTTAAAAGTACGACAGAAGCTCACAAATAAAAAAGATAAGAGACAACTTCCACAAATTATTATTATTATTATTATTATTTTGTGCTTTATATATATTATAAAAAAAATTTATAATTTTTTTTATGTTTTTAATGTATTAAATATATTATAAATATTAAAAAAGTTTTATTATTATATTTTTAAAATATATCCTAAATTAGTTAAATCATTATTATTATTATTATTATTATTATTATTATTATTATTATTATTATTATTATTATTATTATACGATAAATGACTGAATGCCTTTATATCGAAAATTTTTTTTATAAGACATAGATGTTGATCAAGAATATCTTTTCATACACATTGTCCGTGTCAAAATTCTTGAACAAAGATAAATTTGGGAAAACAACGAAAAAAAGTCAATAAGACAATAACCGGATAACAAGAATTTTGGAGTATAATTTTTGAATTCGGAACGTATAGTTTTTGAATTTCTATTCATTGTTATTTTAGATTCTTTCGCTCAGGATAATTATTAATTTTTTTTAAAGTTAGGAGTGAGATTCGAATTCGAAATTTTTAGATGAAAATAAAGAAATTATGTCATTTAAGCTATAATTTATTAATTAATTATTTATTAATTCTTAATCAAGCTTTTAACTACAAAATGTATATGTAAGAAGCGTGGATGTGTAGTTGAGCGAATGGTTAATCTTCTTTTAATTAAGGTTTAGGGCTTCTTTAGCTGAATTTCTAATCAAATATTTTTTTGAATTATTTTTTAAAAGATTTTATAAAAAAATAAAAATAATTTTATATTTTAATATTTCATACAAAAAAATTTATCTATCAATTATGATTTGAGTATAATAATATAAAAATATTTTTTATTTATTTTACGTGAAATTTTTTTAAAGAAAAAATATTTTAAAAAATATATAAATTGTAACTTCTCAAAAAAATATTTTTATTTTTACTATTACTAGAAATTTATTAAATACGCTAAAAAATAAAAAACATTTTTTCATTAGAAAAAATATTTTTTTATAGCAACTTAATGGCACCAAAACAAGTATTTAGTTTGGTAAAATTTTTACTTTTCAAAATTAATTTATAAAAACTAACTTTTAAAAATTAATTGTTTAAAAATTGTAGCATTTACATTTGTTAAATTAAATTAAAAATAACTTTTATTAATAAGCACATGTAACAACAAATGCATTTAGTAAAATAGTATATTTAAAAATACTATAATATATATTAATATAAAAATTAAATTTAGATATTAATTTAATGTATGAGGTTATATTATTATATATTTTAATTTTGATAACTACAAGCCAATTTTAAAAAGTTTTTATTTAGGTACTTTCAGAAACTCCCTTAACTTTTAAAAACGACAAGCACAAACACATGCACTAACCTTTTGATTTACTAAACGCAAGTGAGACGAAATGCCTTTTCAAAAAAATTTACCAAATTAAATCTAATTGTTAATATAGTTAGCTTAAAAAAATTTTAATCCAACCACCCACTATTAAAATGTGCTTAATTATAAACCAATAAAAATTTAGTACGAAGCTTTTTCTTTTTTATGCATGCAGATGGATTGAATAATGGTCTTATAAATTCTAAATATTACAGTATCACAAACGCATCACTCATATATATTTATTAATTTTTGTCAAATTTCAAACCTAAATGTAACATATTAAAAGACACTAATTTTTCACTTCAACTAAAATTTCTACTGACATTTATCTTCAAATTAAAAAGATAACATATTACTTTTGCAAATTTTCTGAAGTGGTGGACCAGGGCAAATGAAATTTTTGAGATACTTTTACACTTCTAAGGTAAAAAAAAAAAATAAAAAATTTGCTCTATGCAATATTAATGCATTAGGCAAGAAAAGACGTCGATGTTCAATCAACTCGTTATGCTAAAAAGTTATCTTAAAAGGAAGAATTTTTATATTAATTTGAAATACTAATGTAAAACACGTTTTTATATCTGTAGATTAAAAAGACCCTCAGGTTTCAATAATAATTTGCAGATTGTATATATATTCGTCGTACACGTGTCTTCAATTATTGTACCATTGCATATTTAATTTGAATATTATAATGCAAAGGGAGAAAATATCTATATGATGACAGAAGTTGATGTAATAATAAACTATAGTCGTCAATTATTGAAATTAATAATCAAATATAATATTCTGGTGATGTAGTTTATATAAAGTTATAAACTACAATTATTGAAGTCCAATCTTCAATCCTTTCAATAGATTTTAAATTCAAGGATCACTTTACTTGACATGAAAATAAAAAAGTATCAATTTGCGATCAAACTCGACTTATCTCTTCAAAAGTATAGATATAATATTGACATGTTAGATATAAAATAAAGTTTAAAATTGATATTTAATTTTATATAATTCTAATCTAATTTAATTTTTTCGTATTTATTTATCTTATATTATTTGAATAATGTAATACTAGTCAATTTTCTATTTGTTCTTTTAAAAATATAAGCTCTAAGTATTTTCCTTAATTTAATCCAGTCAAATATTCATGAAAATGAGGATTGCCTGGATTGGTGTATGTGACGGTGATGACACTGGTGTGGCTTAGTATCATTTTATTTTTGGCCGATTATTGCACAGGATCGTTCTCCCTTGCTTTCTTTGATGCTTTGATGAAGTGAAATAAAAATATTCTTTATAAAATAATATGATCAGATAATAATAAGAATGTAACACATGAAGTGTTTTTGTCATTTTGTCAAAGTTTTCTTTGTTAAGATTTCAAGCTATTCATGAAAGATGGTCTAATAATTTGGGATTTTATTGATTAAGATTTTTTTTTCAAAACTAGTATTTTTATTTGTAATAAAATTACGAGAATATAAATCTTTTAAAATTATGTTAATTTTATCCTGATATTATAGATTATGTCACAAAAAATTTATAAAATTAAATTATTTTTATAAAAAAGTTATAGGGGATAAAAGTCTCAGTCGACTAAAATGATTAGGATCTTTGTAGATTATAAAAAATTAAATAATATGATTTTTAGTTATTATTTTTATGTGAAAGAGTTTAGTTTTTTTATTAATAATTAATTTTAACATTTGTTTCTAAAATTTAATGTGTATATTTTATATTTGATTAAGTGTTAAGTTTATTGCACAAATAGAAATAATTAATTTCTATGCTTGATATTTAAAAATAATATTTTTTCTTTATTGTGTATATAAAAATATAATTAGATATTAGTACAAAAAAAATATATTGATAGTTATAAAATTAACTCAAAATTTTTTTAAAACAATTGAATCATTGATTCTAACTTTTAATCACAGTATTAGTATTCTCTCCAAATTATATGTAATAAATATTTGAAGGAAGAGAAGTGAAAATATAGATTAAAAAATAAGCATAAAAAATTTAAAACTAAATAAAAAAATATGCATATATTATTATTATTTAAATTATTATTTGAATTATATTATTTTGTTAATTTTATTTTTTTAGAACATAAAAATAGAGAAAAATAGAGAAGGAGAGAGAAAAAGAGAGAAAGAAGAAGAATGATCGAGAGAGAAAGTTTGTTAATTTTGGAAAGAGAAATTTTATTTTAATTTATCAAATTACTAATATAAAATATAAAATATAAATTATATATAGAGTGAAAAAGGTAGAGAAAAAAAAAAGAGCGAGGTAGATAAGGGAACGTAAAAGAGAGTTTATTAATTTTGGAAAAAATTATTTTCTCTCAATTTTAAAAAGAGAGTGTCATGTGACATATTTTGGTTATTAAATTAATTATAATATATAATATTTGATATAGTTATATTTTAATTTTAATATTTTAATTTAATTTAAATACAATTAGAAAATGTCATGTTACATATTTTAATTGTCAAATTTGTAATTAGTCATTAATAATATTATATAAGAGAGATAGAATGGATGAAGAAATGAGAGAAATAGAAAAAAAGGAGTGAAAAGAGGAGAGAATTCTTTAATTTTGAAATGAAAGATTTGATTTCAACTGGAATGAGGGAGTGGCATGTGGTACATTTTGGTTGTAAAATTAATAACATATAATAGATAGTTATAAAATTAACTCAAAATTATTTTTTTAAAACAATTGAATATTGATTCTTACTTTTAAACATAACATTAGTATTTTTTTAAATTATATGTAATAAATATTTGAAGGAAGAGAAGTAAAAATATAGATTAAAAATATAAGCAATAAAATTTTAAAATTAAATAAAAAAATGTATATAATAATAACATTATTATTATTTATTTGAATTATATTATGTTGTTAATTTTATTTTTTTTAGAATATAAAAGTAGAGAAAAATAGAGAACGAGAGAAAAGAGAGAAAGATAAAGAAGAAGAATAAAAGATTAAAAAGCTTCTCTGATGTGATCATTGATGTTGGGGCAGGTTTGGCATTACTCATTTCTGCTCTCACTAAGAGATCTTTGTTGTATTTGCTTTGAGATAGATGGTAAGCTCCTGAGAAAAACTTTACTGCTTCAATATCCAAGAAGTAGTTGAATATTCCTAGATTTTTTAGAGAGAAAACACTGTTGAGTTTTTGCATAAGCTGAGCTATTAGCTTTTGATCATTGCCTGTAACCAAAACATCATCTACATACATAAAAATATATATAGAAGACAATGAATGATGAACAAAAAGATAGGGGTTAGATCGAGTACTCTTAAAACCAAATTGTGCAAGGATTGATGATAAAGTAATGTACCAAGCTTGAAATGCTTGGTAAAGGCTGTATATAGCTTTATTTAATTTGCATACTCCAGATTGTCATTCACAAAGCCTGGTGGTTGTTTAAGGTAAATAGTTTTGTTTAATTTTTCATTCAAAAATGCATTGTCGAAATCATACTTACAGGGCGGAGCTACATACATAAATAGGGGGGCGGTGCCCCTTAATTTTAATTTTTTACATGTAAATTATATGTAAATTTCAGTTTAACCCTCTTTTAAAATTTTATTTTAGTCTTATTTTATTGTGTAAATATTTTTGACCCCTCTAATATTTCTTCTAACTCTGCCCCTGCATACTAATATATAGGCCAATTAGAAAAAAATAGCTAAGGTTAAAATTACTCTAATAAAAGCTAGTTTAATAAGTGGACGGAAGACCTCATAAAAATTCACTCCTTCAATTTGATGATTGTGTCCATGTTAACCAATCTTACTTTATATCTAAGAACATTGTCATTAGGATGTTTTTTTATGAAAAAAAATCCAATAATACTACTTTATTGTTATCCCTTTTTAAATATAATTTTTTTCCTACTATTTTCTTTTTTTTAAGAAAAATTCTCATATACACTATGAAGAAAGAGTAAATTTTTCTGCATTAATTTATGATCGCAAATAAATAATTAAAGAAAAAGAATATATAATAAAAAAGATTTAACTAACATGTATTTTAATAGCACAAGTTAATATTAACAATTAATTTTTTTAATAAAACATATATAGAATTTAAGTTTTGAATTCATATATTATGTATTTATTAAAGTAAAATATTTAATTTTAAAAAAATTATGTGTACACAAAAGATTAATTATTAAATTAGCTATATATATATATATAATTTACAGAAATTATTTTCTTTATGAAACTCTTGTTGGTGTATTAGTCGAATATGAGTGAAGGAGGTGTTTTGTCGGAGGATGGTGTCAAATACAACACGCCATAGACGTGGTGTCTGAGCAAGTTTGGCGGCGTGGCAGCTCTCCGTCAATACACCGGGGCATAAGCACAGTCAACACGCAGGGGGCGTGTTGATGTGGCGACAAGACAGAACACAGACAACATGTAGAGGACGTGTTGCTGTGGAACCTGTGAAGTAGTGCAGGTCGTTGTTGGGTTCCAAGACTGTAACAGCATCACGCGAAAAGCATGTTACAGACTTGTTTGCATGCAGGGAACATCTCCCACTCCAGTAACCAGTGCCCTAACACTAACACCCTTTATAAATTTAGTCTTCTTCTCCCTCCTCCATTGAATTGAAGCAAACAGAGAGTATGGTGAAGGTATTTAACAAAGAGAGCAAAAAAAGAAGAGCGTTTGAGTGTTAAAAAAGAGTGTAACGTGGTAGTTTGAAAAAAAAAAAGTAGGAGTGTGTAGTGTAGCGTGAGTAGTGGTTTAGAAAAAAAAAATTATTGAAAAAAATTTGTAGTGATTAAAAAAAATGGTACGTAATTATACGGCGTCTGATGAAAAACATATTATCAATTATTTGGAGCATTCAATTTATATAAGTTGATAAATTTTAATTTTTTATGTACTTAAGTTTTTTAAACATATATGAGGATTAATTTTTTGTATTTTATGAATATGTTAAAATAAAATTTGCATTTGTAAAATATAATTATATCTTGTTTTATATATAATTTTTTTTAGTATCCTATATCTTATTTTTATTTTTGAATACATAAAAATTTTGTTATGATTAAAGTAATGAATAAATAAATATTTTGATCTTTTTAAGGAAAACTATGCCAACATGTATTTTTAAAATATTAATAATAATAAATAGATAAATATATATAAAATATATATTGTTGTTAAATAATGAAAAAATAAATATTTTGACAAATAAATATTATTAAAAATTTTATTTACTTTGGAAAAAAATCATTTATATTTATTTATTTAAAAAAAGAAGTGTGACAATAAATATTTATTTATAATAGTTAAAGAAATAAATAAATGTTAATATATAATTTTTTTAATTACTTTTCTTAGAATAGAATTATTTATCCGTGTGTGTAACTAACAATTTGAATATTAATAAATACTTTAATAAATAAGATATTAAAATAAAAAGGTGAATATTAATTGCGATATTTATATTGATGTTGATGTATTGTTTGTAAGTATTATTATTTATTTAAACTAACAAATATATTTTTTTGATGCAGCCTAATAGGAATTTGTTGGTGCGTAAACTGGATCTACCACAGACATGGAATCCGATGGTCGAAAATTATCTATGCGCTACGAGATTCTACCACGTCTCTAGGATTGGGGTGATACGAGAATTTCACCCCATGTTAGCTACGCTTGTTGAAAGGTGGAGGTCTGAAACTCACACCTTTGTATTGCCGGTGGGTGAGATTACAGTGACATTAGAAGATGTCGCTCATATATTTGGCCTACACATTGATGGAGAGCCTGTGAGTGGATGGACAGATAGCAGTAAAGACTTCCTGCAGAACCAGAGCATCGCAATATTCGGTCGTGAACCAGAAATCAGTCATTCTTCAAAATCCTATATAAAGTTGGGCTGTGTTCGACGTATCAGAGACGCAGAGGCGTTGGACACTGAGGAGTCCATTAGGAGATATGTCAGATGTTAGATTTTTTGTTTGTTAGGGTCGACCCTATTTACGGATAAGTCGACCGCATATGCCCACGCGAAGTATCTACCGTTGCTTCGCGATTTCGAGCGGATCCAGCAAGTAAATCACGCTTGCGTTCGTGAGTCTCGGCACTCTTCCGCATAAAAGTTCATTTAACCTATAATATGTTGCTCGGACGAGCGTCAACATATGTAGATTACAGGCACCCTTCAACACTGAGTTAATGCACTCAACAAGGTTCGTTGTCATATGACCCCATCGATGTCCCTCGTCGAAAGCCAATACCCAATGTCTGAGTCCAATGACATCGCGCCACCTGGCATATGCCTCACCTCGCTCTTCCAACCTCTTATAGTTGATGTTGTACTCCTCTACTATTCTTGAATACCCTATGTTGACAGCAAACTTTTGCAAGTGAGGGACTTTGGATGCCCTGAGGAAGTTGCTGCCGATGTGCCTTATACAGAACATCCACCATGCTCTTGGATGTTGCCAGTCGCCTCCGAAATAATTTACTGCTGCCTGAATTGACTCATGCCGGTCTAAGACCATACCCACATCGTCTATTCTAACAACATGCATTCGCAGATTCCTAAGAAAGAAGAAGTACCACGCATTAGCTGTCTCCCCTTCCACCGAGGCAAAAGCGATAGGCACAATATTTTGATTCCCATCTTGTGCAACAGCGACCAAAAGTGTACCTTTGTATTTTCCGTGTAGGTGTGTGCCGTCAACTTGAATTAGGGGCTTGCAATGCCTGAATGCCCTTATGCATGGATTGAAACGCTAGAATACGCGATAAAGTATTTTTACACCGTGCGCCTCCTCATTCCCGTTGTAAGTGGTCGTGTTTCTATTTGGACAACTGAACTAGGCATCTTCTGAACCATGATCGAGAGCCACCATGGCAAGGCTTGGTAAGAATCCTCCCAACCACCAAAAACTTTCACTATGGACTTCTACTTTGCCAACTAAGTCTTTCGGTAACTGATGGTATAGTTGAACCTTGACTGGATTTTCGCTATTATAGATTTTACCTTGATGGACGGGTCTGTCTCGATCAATGGCGTTATAGCCTCAACAACGGTATCCGAGTCCAGCTTTGAATGATCCTATGAAATCATTTCCATTGTGTACGTGTGCTTACCGTTATATCTGCGGATCTCCCAACAACTTTTTTTCCATATCAAACTAGCTTGGCTAAACCAGTCGCACCCACATCCATACATCTTGCATTTTGCATAGAACGTCTATGGCTCAGACTCATGCACATCGTAGTCAACTCCTTTAGAGATAGTGTAACTTCTAATGGCTACGACGACCGACTTTCTAGAACTGTATTCCATTCCAATTCGGAACTCTCCGTCCTCAGGATCAGCAACGCTTACAGAAAGCAGAAATCATCGTTCATTAATCAATCCAAAGTTTAAATTAACAAAACCTTATTATTCAGTCATCACGTACCTATGTTTGCATATTCCAAAAATTCATGTGCGTGCATGGAGTTGAGATCCAACTCACGCATAAAAGGTGGCACATTCATCAGTTTACTTCTCGAGGGATGAACCACTACATTCTCCACTACTATCTTAACTTCTACATCACCATCCTTGTCTTCGTCGCTAGCTTCATAAGTGGCTTCGAAGTCGTCTTCACTGTCACTATTCATTCCTTCGTACACTGCATGTCTATCATCCTCTGTATCTAAATCATTTTGTATTTATCCCTTCTGCCTCTACGGTTTCAAACTCAACATACAGCTCAATCTGTGGCTGTCCCATCTGACTCTGTCGGTGAATTTGAAATATATTTTGCATACTCGCTTCGTCAGTGATTGGCATGGTATCAAACTGTATTAGTCCACCAAAAACTACAACCGGATTTCGGTACAGAATTCTGCTCACTCTCATTAATATACCGTTCTCCATGCTTTGACAGAGACCGTTCCGAAGCTCTATAAAAGTCATGGTGCATGGAACTACAAACAAAAACGAATTCTGGCACACAAAACTCACTCCCTCATGAGTATTCCGTATTATCTCACCATTACGATATACCACCAAGTTTGCGATACCCTCCATTACACTACCAACACACTCAGAGAATGCTCAAAGCACACTCTCATTCGGAATGAAAATGATACCAAACTTGGTCTTATATAGAGCGGAGCATTCAACATGCCCCCACGTACTACATTCCTCAGCCAATCACGTTTTGCCACGTGTCATCACGCCTCCGGCCTGCTGACTTAGCACGCCCCCCACGTGCTTGAAGCTTCACCCAATCACTCTTCGCCACGTGTCAGCACGCCCCTGACATGCTGACTCACCACGCCCCACGTGCTGCGTGGTTCTTCTAACTAGTCTCTGCCACGTGGCCTCCACGCCCCCATGTGGTGCCTGTAATACGCCCCCTGCGTGCTGGGCCTATCATCTGACATGTCCATCCATGTGTAAATATACTAAATTTTTCCATTTTCAATCAAAACATCTCTTTTTACTCGATAACCAAATTATAAGTTGAGTGAACATTTAAAATAATTGTTAATTTTATCATATACCTCTCATATGAAAAGGATATAATCTTTTTTATATATATAATATTTAGATTAAGATTAGTTTGATTTTGGTGCCATTTTCTCCCTCTGGTGGGTGTATAAATACATGAACTTCCCCCACGGGCAATCATCAAAACCATTCGAAACCACTAGTACTTAACATTGAAAATCCTCACTCAAATAACTCTCCCTCCCACCATGAAACCATTTTATGTTCTTCTTAGTTTCTTCCTCTTGCTTGTAGTAGCAAGTAAGAAGGTGAACTCAGCATCCGAAACTGAAACAGTTTCCTTCAGCTTCAACTCTTTCGCCCAAGGTAACCCCGCAATAAATCTCCAAGGCGACGCCACCGTTCATTCCGACGGCAATGTACAACTCACCAACCTCAAAAATTCCTATAGCGCCGGGCGTGTCCTATATGCCACGCCCGTGCGCCTTTGGGACAAAGCCACCGGCAATGTTGCCAGCTTCGTCACCTCGTTCTCTTTCCAGATGACGGATCTGGAAGGTTATAATGCGGCCGACGGTATTATTTTCTTCGTCGCACCGGAAGATACGCAGATTCCGTCCGGCGGAGTTGGCGGCACCTTAGGGGTTGCAAGCTCTAACGGCGTCGGTAAATTTGTTGGTGTAGAGTTTGATTCCTACTCCAACTCTGAGTTCAAGGATCCACCCTATCAACACATTGGAATCGATGTGAACACTCTGGTTTCGTCCAAGACTGTGGAATGGAAAAGAGTGAGTGGGTCAGTGGTGAAAGTGACTGTGATATATGATTCTCCATCAAAGACACTGAGTGTTGCTGTGATCAATGAGAGTGGCGATATTAATACCATCACTGAAGTTGTTGATTTGAAGGCGGAGCTTCCGGAAAAGGTCAAGTTCGGGTTTTCATCTGCTTCGTCGGTTGGCGGTCGTCAGATTCATCTCATCCGTTCATGGTCTTTCATTTCAACCTTGAAGACAACAACAAGCATCAGCAGCAATGGAAAAACAATGGATATTGCAACCGCATGATTTGGTCTACGCTAACTAGTACTTTAAAATAAAGAAACAGACCATATGTGTGTATCAGTATCGACTCTGTCTGTACGGTTCCATGTATACTTTCTCTTTCACTAATCAACTTGTGGGCGGACAGTTGATTATTTCAATCACAACTTTGTTACATAACTAGGTGCATTTAATGGTAGCTAATTAGTAATTTTTTTTAAAAAAACATGAATTTAATTTATTATATAAAAAATACTTGAAATTAAATAAAAAATTAAAATTTAAAAAATATTTAAAACTAAATAAAAATAAATATTTAAGATATTATAAAATAATATTCAAATTCTAATAAAAAATATTTAAAACGTAACAAAAAAAACATCTAAAATTTATTAAAAAAGTATTTTAAATTGTTTTAAAAAAATAAAAAATATAATAAATTAAGACATCTAAAAATATTTAAAAAATTCAAAAATTAAAAAAATATAAAGCTGTTAAAAGAACATTTAAAATCTAAAGAAAAGACACTTCTAAAATATTAAAAACAAAGAAACATCTAAATTCTTATAGAAAAAAAAACTGTAAAACTAGTAAAAAATAAAGAAATTACTTAGATAAAAATGGTTAAAATATCTTTTTTAAATATATTTTATAATAATTAAAATTTAATATATATAATCAATTAAATAGTATTATTTCTATTATCATAATTAGATTGGACAAATCGGTTTAGCCAAAAAATTAATGAATCAAATTTTAAACGGACTAAATTAATATTTTTTTTATAAAAAATGACCCAATAGTTCTGTTATAAAAAATAAATAAATTACTCACATACATCTAAAAGCATGACACCTACTTTTTTTCATGATGAGTTTTACGATATCTTTTACTATAATGTCTAAATTGTTTAACTTACTTTTAAAAGTAAAAGATAAAATATTTAAAATAAAAAATAAAATATTTAAAATTTATTAAATATTATTTATTTACTTTTTTAATAAGTTAGACACAATTTCCAAAGCATTATAGGATTCACCTTCTTTCATTATATGGCACCTAATAAAATTTACACCACAAATCCCCATTAATCATAACATTGATCCTTTCAATTCATTCAATCACGTCATGGGCAAGAAAAAGAAAGAAAGACCGAGAGAGAGAATTTGAGCTTCCATGAAATCGTAACCCTCACCAAAGTTTCTAACTTTGATATTTTGATATCTGTAATTCCAATAGAAAATTTAATCTGATAAAAATATTTATATTCTGTTTTTTTATATGTTAATATTATTTTTGTTTGGTAGAAGTTGACAATAACGTAACTCCTTTTTTCTTTAAATTTGGCCAATTAAAGTTCTAGGAGGTATAGACAATTTCTGATATTTTCTTTTTTAGCAACTCGGTCAAAAAACTTCTTCAAAATTTTCGTTGACTTTAATTTTGTATGGAGGTAGAAGGTTTGTTTTTAAAATTATAAGTTTTTAATTCATGAATGCTCAAAAGCTTAATGAGTAATTGCAAATAGTTTATGACTATCTAGACTGGTTGAATAACGAATTTGTGTTGAATTTGTGATTGTAAAAATAATTAAATTTGATGAATATGTGGTTGATTTTCTTAATGTTTGAGAATTGTCGAAATTGTGACTGTGAAAAAATTATGTGTATACTTTGGTAAAATAATGTAAGAATTGAGTACTGGTTTGGATTGAGATAAGTTAAGCAATGATGGAAGTAAGCAAGCCGTGAGGGTGGTGAAGTCTATTTTAAGCAGAGGTTCAACCAAGTTTTCATAAAAATATACAAAAAAGTAATTTTATTTTGGAAACCTGATTTATACGCTTATTTTAAAAAATGACTCTATCTTAGAAAAAGATTTGGTTTACATATTTACTCATAATTGAGAAAAGGATTTTTGTATTAAAAATTTGACTTATTAGAAATGACTTTTGAGAATTAAAAATAATTTGAAAGGGACTTTTGAAGGGTGATAAAGCCTGGATTTTAGAGGAAATGCCGTAGAAATTTTATAAAACTCCAAGTCTTGTTTAAAGCTTTATCTAAAAGAAAGTTGAGTTTAAAACTATATTATTTGCTTTCGGTTTGTTAAGAAAATAATAAATTATGCTATGATTTTAAATTGTGAGGAAAAGCATTTTGTTTTGAGATCTTTTATTAAAAAACTGAATTTTTTTAATTAAACGTTAAAGAAGTTTGGGTATATGGAAATTAAAGGTTTTAATGCTAAGATTGAAAGTATACCTATGTGGTGATGTGGAGGTAAGAGTGATTGATTATTTGGTGATGCGGAGGTATGTGTAATTAAGCGGTGATGCGGATGTACGTTTAATAATGTAGGTGATGTGGAAGTGTGTATATGTAATTGGTAATGTAGAGGTATAATAAAGAGAAAGAGAATGAAAAGTGCTAATGCGGAAGTGCCTGCCTGACTGATAGCCTAAGGTTGTTAATACGGGAATGTTCGCCTAACTGATAGCCTGTTTCTACCGTGATGTCAAGATATCCTAACTGACATACCCATGATGATACTTGCATTGTGCCTGATTGACACGATAAAGAAACCATATTCGGGGTTCGCCCCAAGTAACGTCGGGTTGCAGGTAGACAACCGACGCGTGAGCTCATCTCCTGCTTAGGACAGACATGCATCATATTATTTGCGTATTTACATTTGGTTGTGTTTTGCTTATTGTATTTTCTTTGTGATTGTGCTAGTTGTCTTATTATGTCTTGCTTGTGTGTTCAATTGGATCTTTGGTACTATTAGTCTACGTATTAAAGTGTTTAAGAATTATTGTTGTAAATGAGTTTTGTTTTAAGTTCATAAATTTTAATGAAAGCAATTAATTGTCTAAAGTAAAATTAGAATGTATTTTCAAAGGTTTGAGAAAAGAATAGTTTTATCGAGTAAAGTCAATTATTCACATTTTGTTCATTACTTTTACGGCATTCACTTTTCCCTACTAAAAACATGCGAGGACGACGTTCTCACCCCTCTACAGATATTTTCTTTCAGCAACAGGTTCAAGAATCCCTGACGTGGAGCCGCGACTGAACATCGGAGCTATATGTAATTATGTATTCGTATTTTCTGTAGTTGGTTTAGCCTTAGACTTTTTTCTCGCTATTTATTATCTTTTATTTTTTTAGAGGGGTAAGACTTGTATTTGAGATTCTTGGAATAAGTCTATATATATATATATATATATATATATATATATATATATATATATATATATATATATATATATATATATATATATATGTGAGTATATATATTTTTGTGATTAAGAGTTTTCAAGTAAAGATCTTTTGATTTTTTGAGTAAAATTTTGGTTCTTGTTCGCGAAGGCTCAATATTAAATAAAGATAGTATAAAATAAAAAGGTTTAGAGATAAGTAACGCCTAAACTTTTAGTACGATTATGAGGTGCTAAAAGTTAGGGTGTTACACATTTTTTTCTCAATTTCAATTATAATTTCCATCATTTTATTTTATTCTATCATGAATTATATTTATTGGTTAGGATATTGATGTAGCTTATTAGGTGAACAAAAATGTTTGATAACAAAAAAAAATTAACTAAAAATAGTCAGAATTTGTCTAATTTAAAATTTATTAATGTTAAATAAAATAAATTTTAACTTTTTTTTTCTTCTTAATATTATCGTATGTAAATTGATATATTATGAATCGATGATGTTATTCAATAATTTCTGTTTTGAATCATAAGTATTTATAATTGTTTTTAATACTTTTGAATAATTGACCAACATTTATGTACAGAATGCTTCTGATACGATTTGAGAGGAGGATCGGAGACCTGCGGGTTGGATCGGATGTTGGGTTGCCCAGATGGTGCGGAGGGGAGGTACCTGCAAAGACACTCCGACGCTCAAGTCAGAATAGATCTATGAGGTATAAGGTGTATGGAATGAATGAATACCTGGAAGGACTCAGGTCCTTTATTTATACGTGTTTGGTGGTTTATCTTATCTTATCTTATCTGGCTAGGATAAGAGTGATGTTTTGAATTCGAAAGTTGGTTAGGAGCTCCTAGAGGGCCGGTTCCCGGGCTTTCAGCGGGGCGAGTCGGGTTGGCCCGCTTTGCTTGGATCCGGGGTCGATCGTGGACCCGGGTCCGTGGCTCGGGTCCGTAACAGTTGCCCCCCGTAGCGGGAGAGCGACTGTGGTCGGTTTGTCGCTAGGAATTTTTTAGGGCGTTTTCCCGTCGTGGACCGGTGTCGACTTGTTTGTGGCGTGGAAGTCGTTTGGTCGGTCTCGTTTGGTAAAGGGCTCGCCTTGACCGTATTTAGGGTCTTCTGACGTGACCCTTCCGTGCCTGCTGCACCCGTCGCGTCTTTTGAGGTGTAATTGATTAGTTTGCTTTTCCGAGGGAGGCATTTATTGAGGGGGTGTTTTCCTTTTTTGCCCCCGCCAGTTTTTATTGCGTCCAGGGCCAGTTGTGTCTTTTCGCCTTTTTTGAAACCGTTTTTGTTTTAGCTTTTATTTCCCTCGTACGTTTTCTTTTCAAAGAGAACTCTTCATTTCCTGGAAAAACTGCTTAGTGGATTTTTGCTTTCTGGTGCTGTTTCTGCTCTCCTCATTTCCCTGTATTCCTTCGAGTTTTCTTTTACTTTTATCAGGTTGGTATTTTCTTTTTTGCTATTTCTTCCATATGTTTGTTTGTGTGCCTGTTTTCTGTTTTTGCCATGTTTTGTTCTGCCTGCTTTCCTTTTGTTTTTGCTGTGTTTGGCGTATTGAGTTTGGGGAAGGGGCTGAGCACCGCCATTTTCTGCTTTGCTTTGTAGTGGTGTTTTAGGTTTTTGTTTTTCGTAGTTGTGTCGAGTTGGTGGGCTGATGGTGGTGCTCTTCCCTGTTTTAGGTATGCAGCGTCGGAGAAACGAGAGTGTGGGTGCCCCTATTGCCCCTTCTAGGGGCGTCCCCAATCGCTATGGTTGGGTGACTAGCGATGTGTGGGGCGTTCCGTCGCGGATGACGGAGGGTGATCTCCAACGGCTCCGCGATCAGGGGACAATTTGTGGTGGCGGTGAAGAGGAAGGGCGATATGAGCTTGTGCTCCCTGACGCGGATGAGCGCGTCTGTTATTTAAACCTCCGTTCTCCTACCGTGCCGGACTGGATGTGGGTCTATGAATCCATGTTTACTCGGCTCGGAGTGCGGTTTCCCTTCTCCCCGTTTGTTCAGGGTCTACTTAGTCGGTGTTCCGTGGCACCGTCTCAGCTTCATCCGAACAGCTGGGCAGCCGTTCGGTGTTTTGAATTGGTGTGCCAATATCTCGACCTCCCGGCTTCCGTACCCGTTTTCCTTTTCCTTTTCTTGTGCACTCTTCCGACTAAGGAGGGGAAGCACAAGAAAGGGTATATGTCTTTCCGAGCTCAGCCTCATCGTCGGATTTTTGGTTTGTTCGAGGATTCCTTTCACGGGTTCAAGTGGGAGTATTTTAAGGTGCGTCCTGTTGAGGGTCACCGCCCGTTTTGGCTTACTTTGGAGGGCGAGCGCCGGTTTCCGACGTACTGGAATTTCGGTGCCGGGCCGTCGGTTTTGACTAAAGTTTCCTATGATGATATGTCTCGGGAGGATCAGGATATTGCCAGTGTTTTGTGGCATTTGTTTGGTGAACGTCCACTGAATCCTCGAGACGTTATGGGGGATCCTGAGGCTTGTCGGACATATATTGGTGTGTTTCCGTTTTTTTTTTTTAACTCCTCTCCTTGTTTTTCTTTTAGTTGAGATGGCTGGCGGATTGACGACTTTGGCGAGGTTGAAGGCCGCGTTGGTTCGGGAGGAGGGGGGTCGTCTCCTTCGACTCCTGTTTCGGGCCCGGCTGTGGATTTCCAAGCCATTCCTCAGGAGGTCGTTTCGTCGGGAGCGCCTACTGGTGTTGAGGTTCCTCCTGGATCGCCTGAGGTTGTCGTGATGACGGCTGCCGAGGCTTCTCGGAAGAGGGGTAGAACCGAGGAGCCGGGTAGTGAGACTTGAGGAGGAGGGTTTGATTCCTAGCGTGATGGACCGTCGTTTCGACGCTACGGGCTTTATTGATCAGCACTTAATGCCTGGGACAGAGTCATTTTTTGATGGTTGTGACGTCGCTGGCCAGGCTAAGTCGGTTTACCGTGCTCTTCTTCGCTCTGCTGTGGTTGTTCGGAAGGCTGAGCCTATGATGGCCCAGGTGGGTTTGTTGGAGAAGAAGCTTCGGCAGGCCCAGGCTGATGTGACCAAGTTAAAGGAGGAGCTTGTGACGGCCAAGACTGCGAAGGAGAAGGCGGAGAAGTCATCGGAGGATGCCGGGGCGGAGATTCTCCGACTTGCCGGTGTTGAGACTTCACTTCTTTCTCAGTTGGCTGAGGAGCGGAAGCGTTCTTCTGATGCGAGTTCTCAAGCTGCCTTGCTTCTCGCCGAGTCTGAGACTTTGAAGGCCGAGGTTGAGGCCCTGAAGAAGGAGAAAACGGCTTTGTTGGCTGATGCCAGGGATGCCGTTGCTGCTACCGAGGAGACGATGAAGGCGCATTTTTTGGTATTGGCCCCTGGCGTTGATGTGTCCGTAACGGGAGCTTTCAAGACCGTCCGTGAGGGTCGGATTGTTGACATCGAGTAGTTTTTCTTTGTATCTTTAGATTTTGAACTGTGTTTAAACTCTTTCCAATGGCTCGAGGGCCGTGACTTCGTTTTGTATGATATTTCTGACCATTTTTGGGTCTCCGTATTATCCGTTTTGGAGTGTTTTATTTGGCCGTTCGGGCTTTAGGTATTGTTTATCGTAACCGTTCGTTTGGTTGGTTTTTTGGATATCCGTGTGTTTGGGCCTGGGGGGTGATCAGTCCTCCAGTGGTGGCCGTGTCTTTGTTTCCGTGTTTGAGAAACGGTAATGGCTTGTAATGGAGATGAAATGGAAGTAACTTAAAAAACTTTACTTAAATGGTTGGGCCTCGTTAAAACCCTTCGTGAGGGAAAGAGTACCCGAGGTTCCAAAATGATACAAAAAGGAAAAAGAAGTAAAAAACGAATGGTGACTTTTTAAAAGATAAAGGGTGACTTATTTAAGTGTAGTATCTTCGTAAGTTGGCTGCGTTCCAAGTCCTTGGTATCTCGCTGCCGTCTAGTCGTTCGAGTTTATACGCTCCTTTCCCAATTATGGCCTTGACTATGTATGGTCCTTCCCAATTGGGGGTGAGTTTTCCTTCTCCTGGGGTCGGAAGGCCGATATCGTTTCGTCGTAGGACGAGGTCGTTGTCCGCGAATTCTCGTCGGATAACGCCGTGGTTGTACCTTGGGCTATGCTTCTTTCTTCGTCCACGAGATCTCGTTCTGCTTCTTCGTCGTTACCTCCGACCGTTCTTCTAGGGCTGGGGTCCCCGATTTCCACTGGGATGACTGCTTCTACACCGTATGTTAATCGGAAGGGCGTTTCTCCCGTGCTCGTTTGGGGTGTCGTCCGGTATGACCATAGGACTGATCCCAACTCGTCTGCCCATAGCCCCTTGGCTTCGTCAAGTCGTTTCTTAAGTCCTTTGACGATGATTTTGTTGGCGGATTCCACTTGTCCGTTTGTTTGGGGATGTTCTACCGAGCTGAAGCGATGGGATATATGCAATCCTTCTAGGAGTTCTCTGAATCTCTTGTCTGTGAACTGGGTTCCGTTGTCGGAGATGATGACTTCGGGGATTCCGAATCGGGTAATGATTTGCCGCCAGACGAATTTCCGACATTGAGTAGCCGTGATGGAGGCCAGGGGCTCGGCTTCAATCCATTTGGTGTAGTAGTCTATGGCGACGATGAGGTATCTGAGTTGGCCGGGTGCCGTGGGGAAGGGCCCGACGAGGTCGATTCCCCAACTGCCGAATGGCCGTTCAGCCGATATGATACTGAGTTGGTGTGGGGCGGCTTGGTGGATATTGGCGTGCTTTTGGCATTTGTCGCAGCTTTTTGTGAGTTGTATGGAATCTCGAATGATTGTGGGCCAGAAATAACCGGCCCTGACGATTTTTTGGGCTAGCATTTTTCCTCCGATGTGGTGACCGCAGCAGCCTTCGTGGATCTCGCGGAGTATGTATTCCGTCTCCCCGGGTTCTATACATTTAAATGGGGCTGCGAGAATCCGCGTTTGTATAGTTGTCCCGCTATGATGGTGTAGTTGGCGGCTTCTCTTTTTATTTTCTTCTCCTCTTTTGGATCTGGTGGTAGGACTCCGTCGCGGAGATATTGTAAGATCGGGTACGTCCAAGACTCCCGGTTTGAGGATGTTAGGTGTGCGTTGATTTCTGTTGATACCGAAGGCGACTTAACGACCTCCTGGATTAGCGATCTGTTGCCGTGTCCTGACTTCGTGCTGGCTAGCTTGGAAAGTAGGTCCGCCCTGGCGTTTCGCTCCCTGGGAACGTGATGTATGGAGACGTTTTCGAATCCTTCTTTTATTTCACTTACTTTTTTGAGGTATTGTTGGAGCAGGGGGTCCCGGGTTTGATAGCTCCCGTTGATTTGGGAGCATACCACCTGGGAATCGGTGTTAACTTCGAGTACCTTGGCGCCGACTTCCCGAGCTAGGTTTAGGCCTGCCAAAAGGGCCTCGTATTCTGCTTGGTTATTTGATACCGGAAAGTCGTATCTTATTGATTGTTCAATTGTGATCCCATTTTGGTTTTCGAGTATAATTCCGGCGCCTCCGTGAGTGGAGTTTGATGAGCCATCGACGTGTAGCTTCCATGGTTCGGGTGTCAGCTTGGTCGGAGTCATTTCGGCGATGAAGTCGGTCAAGGCTTGCGCTTTGATGGCGTTTCGGGGTTCGAACCTGATCTGGAATTGGGATAACTCGATGGACCATGCTAGCATTCTTCCTGCTAGGTCGGGTTTTTGTAACACTTGTTTGACCGTTTGGTCGGTTCGAACCGTTATGGGGTGAGCCTGGAAGTATTGTCGTAGTCGTCGGGATGCCGAGAGGAGTGCGAAAGCCAGTTTTTCTAGTCGTGAATAGCGAGCTTCTGTGTCTTGTAGCACCTTGCTTATGAAGTATATGGGCTTTTGTTCCTTTTTCTCGTTTTCCCGGACGAGTGCTGCTGCGATTGTTTCTTCCGTTATGGAGAGGTACAGGTATAGTGTTTCCCCTGTTTGAGGTTTTGCGAGGATTGGAGGTTCCGTTAGGACCTTCTTGAAGTGTTGGAAAGCTTCTTCGCATTCTGCCTCCCATTTGAAGGGGGTTCCTTTTTTCATAAGTTTGAAAAAAGGGATTGCCTTTTGTGCCGAAGCTCCGAGGAACCGGGATAGTGCGGTTAGTCGGCCGGTGAGCTTTTGGATTTCTTTGAGGTTTTTGGGACTTGTCATCTCGAGGACGGCACGGCATTTTTCCGGGTTTGCCTCAACTCCGCGTTGTGTGATCATGAACCCGAGGAATTTTCCTGCTTCCATTCCGAAAGCGCATTTTGTTGGGTTGAGTCGCATTTGGTGCTTTCGCAAGGTGTTCATTATGAGCTTTAGATCGTCGGTTAATTGTTCACCGGATTCCGTTTTGGCGAGCGTATCATCTATGTAGACTTCTATTTTGTTTCCGGTTAAGTTGCGAAATATTTTGTTAACGAGTCGCTGGTAGGTGGCTCCAGCGTTTTTCAAGCCGAAGGGCATTACTTTATAGCAGTAGGTTCCGTCTGGGGTGATGAATGCTGTCTTTTCTTCGTCTGGTTGGTGCATCGGGATCTGGTTGTAGCCGGAATATGCGTCCATGAAGCTGAGGTACCGGTGTCCGGATGCTGCATCTACTAGTCCGTCGATGTTTGGTAGGGGAAAGGCGTCTTTTGGGCATGCTTTGTTGAGATCTGTGTAATCAACGCACATTCGCCACTTCCCGTTAGACTTTTTAACTAATACGACGTTGGCTAGCCAGGTCGTGTAAGGGAGTTCTCGGATGAAGTTGGCTTCGAGTAGGGCTTTAACTTGTTTTTGGACCTCGGTGGCTCGGTCTGGTGACATTTTCCGTCTTTTTTGCGCCACGGGTTTGGCTAGGGGGTCTACTGCCAGATGGTGAGACATCAGGTCGGGACTTATTCCCGGCATATCGGCTGGTGTGAATGCGAATAGGTCTCTGTTTTGTTTCAAAAGTTGAGAGAGTTCTTCTTTGAGGTCGTGTGGGAGGTTTCTGTTGATGAACGTGTATTCATCTTTGGTTGGCCCTATTTGTAGTTTTTCCATGTCCCCTTCTGGTTCTGGTCTAGGTTGGCCGTCAAGCCGTGCGTCTAGGTCGGCAAGGAATATTCCGGCCGCGTCCCGGGATTTTTTCCTTAGGGCTAAGCTATTGTTGTCGCATTCGGCTGCAACTTCTCGGTCTCCGTGAATGGTTCCGATGGTGCCGTCATCGGCTTTGAATTTCATGAGAAGGTATTTGGTGAAGATGACTGCCGAGAAGTCGTTGATTGTTTTTCTCCCGAGAATGACGTTATAGGCTGTGGAGTCTTTTAGGACGACGAATTCGGATAGGATCGTCTTTCTTTGGTTGCTTGTTCCTATGGTGATGGGGAGAGTGACCGAGCCGTCTGGTTTGAGAAAGTTATCTCCGAGGCCCGTGACGCCGTGGCGATGCGTTTGGAGGTTGTCGTTGCGGAGCCCGAGTTTGTCGAAGGCTCCTCGGAAGAGGATGTTGGAGTCGGCACCTGTGTCCACGAGTATTCTTCTTACTAGTCCTGTTCCGATTCGGGCTGATATGACGAAGGGGGCATCTCCGGCCGAGGTGCCGTGCTGGCAGTCCTCGGGTAAGAAGGTTATCGTGCTGTCGGCCGTGGTGACTGGGTCGTGGTTTTTGACGGCCATTATCTTGAGGTCTTTTTTCATTGTTAGTTTTGACTTGTTTGGCACGTCCTTGCCCGTGATGACGTTCACTATGATGGTCGGGTCTTCTTCGGTGTTTTCTCTGGGTGGTTTTTGAGTTCTTGGGTTGCGTCCTTCTCTTTCTGGTGATTTGTCTCTGTCGGCGCGCCTTGGTTCTCTGATGATTTTGACGAACTCGGGGAGTTTGCCGTCTCGTATGGCTTGCTCAAGAGCGTCTTTAAGATCGTAACAATCTTGTGTTTTGTGGCCGTATCCGCGGTGATAGTCGCAGTAGAGGGTTTTGTTTCCTCCTGTCCTTTCCTTGAGTGGTCGGGCTCTGGGGATGATGCCTCGATCTGCTATTTGGTGGTATACCTCAGTTATTGGTGCTGTTAGGGGGGTGTAGTTGGAGAATTTTCCTATTCTTGGTGGTCTGTGGGTCGGTTTAAGGTGGTCTCGTTGGTTCTCTTTGGGTGGTGGGTTATGACGGGGAGTCGGGTTGCCGTGTTGGGTGGCGGCGTGCTGCCGCTTGTTGGCAGCGACGACCTGGCTGACTTCCTCGTCGTTGATGTAATCTTTGGCGACGTTCTGGATTTCGTGCATGGTCCATACTGGCTTGGTGGTGAGATGTTTGCGAAAATCTTCATTCATGAGTCCGTTAGTTAGGCAGAGGCTGGCAACGGAGTCCGTGAGTCCGTCGACCGTCAGGCATTCGTCGTTGAAGCGGTCGAGGTACTTTCTCGTGGATTCTTCTTGCCTTTGTGTGACCCCTAACAGGCTGATGGGGTGTTTGGCCTTGGTGATTCGGGTTGTGAACTGGGCCATGAATTTTCTTGTGATGTCGTGGAAGCTAGTTATGGATCCGTTCGGGAGGGCGTTGAACCATTTGATCGCCGGCCCGGCAAGGGTTACTGGGAAGGCTCTGCATCGGACTGCGTCGGATGCTCCTTCTAAGTTCATTCTGGCCTCGAAGGCCGTTAGGTGCTCTTGAGGGTCTTTAGTTCCATCGTATTTCATGTCGGTAGGTTTGTCAAAACCTCTGGGGAGTTTTGCTCTTAAGATTCCTTCCGTGAAGGGTGTAGCTCCCATTATGGTATGGTCGCTTCTCGTGCGTTTGGTGCTTCGGTATCGCCGGTCTTCGTCTGAATCATGTTGACGATTTAGATCCCGAGAATCGCTGCGATGGTGTTTCTTGTCGTATCGTCGTTCAGGCGATTTCTCGCGTCGGCGGTTGCGTGAGGTGCTGCGATCATCTCTCCTATTGTGTTGCCGGATTGGCGACCTGCCATGGTGAGATCTTGACCTGGAAGTTGCATGGCTTCCATGCTCGTTATTGTGTTTTTCTTTGTTGTTTAGCTTGCCTTCAAGTTCTTGGACCCGGAGACAGAGATCCTGGATGATTTGTGCCGCTTTGTCCCTGGCTTTCTCGGGATGTTGTGGGTCCGTCGTGACGTGTTCGTTTGCGTGGTGGATGGTGCTTGCTATTTTTGCTTGGTTTGTGGCTTCATGGTGTTCTGAGTTCGGATGACGCGGTTGGGAGTCGTCCTGGCTTGATGGGTTGTCCTCCAGGATGCCCTCCATCCGGTCTGATTATCGCAGGTCCCCACAGACGGCGCCAATGTACAGAATGCTTCTGATACGATTTGAGAGGAGGATCGGAGACCTGCGGGTTGGATCGGATGTTGGGTTGCCCAGATGGTGCGGAGGGGAGGTACCTGCAAAGACACTCCGACGCTCAAGTCAGAATAGATCTATGAGGTATAAGGTGTATGGAATGAATGAATACCTGGAAGGACTCAGGTCCTTTATTTATACGTGTTTGGTGGTTTATCTTATCTTATCTTATCTGGCTAGGATAAGAGTGATGTTTTGAATTCGAAAGTTGGTTAGGAGCTCCTAGAGGGCCGGTTCCCGGGCTTTCAGCGGGGCGAGTCGGGTTGGCCCGCTTTGCTTGGATCCGGGGTCGATCGTGGACCCGGGTCCGTGGCTCGGGTCCGTAACAATTTAAATGATTATTTATTTACAATGACTTGGGAAAGAATTTGTAAATAGAGTTAGTTATTATGAACACCAAAAATTAGAGATAGTCAAACATAATTTTTGTGACTAAATTCAAAGAACAACTTCCTTTTCTAATGTAATTTAGAACTAAGAGATTAGTACATATACATGATTAATGAGCGTTGGAAGATCCCAAATATTTGAAAACTAAATAATAATTTATTTGTGATTTGTTATATTTATTTATGGTTTTATTTTTGAAAAATTATTTTTATCAAAAATAATTAAATTAAAGTGATGAGACTTTGAATTTAAAATTAATTAGAGCTTATATATTTTTCAATACAATTGAATATTTTCTTATTTAAAATTTAAAACTTTATTAATAAAAAAATAATGAAAATTTGTTAATTTAATTTAAATATTAAAATTTTGAATTTAATTTTATAAATAAAAGAAAATTAATTTAATTAGAATAATTATTTAAAAATAATTTGTAAGTTGATAAATAAATAGTATTCTCAAAAGAAATTAGGTTTGACTATATTTGATTTTAAATTTCTACTCTATCTCCTAATTTTATTAAAATTCTCAATTTTACCATTACTTCTCTTTACCGAAAATTAACCCTAACCTTAACACAACACACTCACCTCACTCCCTCTAACCTTAGCACCACCATCCCTTTTTCTCATACACCCTCACCCACGAAAAATGAAGAAGAATGGAAAGAGAGAAAAGATGGCTCAAGGAAGAAGGAGAAGAGAAGGAGAAGGGGAGAAGGAAGGGAACGGTGTTGGCAGGGTTGGGAGCCACCGTCGCCATTGAGCACAAAGAGAAAGAGAGAGGGACCGTGCGAGAGAGACAGTGACACGAGGAAGAGGAGGATTGGATAGAAGGTTGAGGATTCCATTCGATTCAAATTCTAATTACGGTGTGAACGAATTAGTTTGAGGATTCTCTATCGTTGCATCACAGTTTCTCTCTGATTGTGAAGTGTGGTGGACACTATATCCCAAGAGTGTGGCGGGCACTATATCCCAGATAGTGCTGTCTCCAGTGAGATGGTAGAAGGTTCAGGATTATTCCCTTCTATAAGGTTGAGGATTCCTTTCTTGTTGTTCCTCTTTGAGATGCATGATAGAGAAACAATGCCCAAGTTAGCTATTGGATGTGTCAGATCTAGCAGTTTAACCAACACGTGAGCTTACGGCCAATAGGATATGCATGCATTATACTGCATTTTTTTTAAATTGATTGGGTCTGCATAATTACTTAATTTTCCTAATTGATATTTTGTTAACTGCTAATTTTACTATTTGTTGTAATTATTCTCTATGTGTAATTGTTTGATTGTCTGTCTAATTACTTGTGATTGTGACTTGTTGGTTCGGATTATGATGGAGTGTTGTGGTAAATTTTGGGCCGGAGGGCGTGGTTGATTTGAGTTATATGTCTTGATGTATATATTGTGGTGTATCTTTAGGATGAAGGCCGCGATTAAGTAAGTTATATGCCTTGATAAGTTTGGTAAAATTGTTTCTTTAGTATATAGTAAAATGTTACGGATTATTGTTGAGATTAAAATTTTGTAAATAAAATATGAAATTGGATTTGAGATGATTAATTGTTATTGTTAGAAAAATTGTATGAAGATAGGATTTTAAAAATGAGATTGATGAGGATTACAACTTAAATTTGATATAAATTAGAGTTTTGATTATTTTTTTGTTTTGGATGAAAAATCACATGATTTAGAATTAGTGAGTAATATGGCCAATTATTTAGATTTAAGGAAAGAATAGTTTAGCAAAAAGATTCATAAAACAAGCAATGATCACTGCTGTAAAACAAATTCTCTTTTATATATCCTTTTATGACAATTTTAAAACCCTCTAGTGAGACTATGTGGTTAGATTCTCACCTCTTACTACCTTATCTTTTTCAGAAAAATGGACGAAAAGTCTATGAAGATTTTACCGAGCATTTAGTTGTACTTTAATTGTTTTATTTTCTTAGATATTCTTTCCTCGTCTTTGTTATTGTTATTTATATTTTGTAAAGAGGGATAGGAGTTGTAATTTTATGCTATGGCTTTATATATTTATATTTTGTAAAGAGGGATAGGAGTTGTAATTTTATGCTATGACTTTATATATATATATATATATATATATATATATATATATATATATATATATATATATATATATATATATATATATATGCTTGTATAATTATTCTTGTGAATGTAATAGTATTATGATAATTTGTATGTATGTACTTGGTTAAAGAAAAATATTTTTGATTTTTCGAAGAAAAGTTAATAAGGAATTGCAGGTAAATGCTCTTACTTATTATTATTATTTATATAAAAGTGGTCGTAATAATCTCGCTATCAAAGTGGCCAGCCAGAAGCGTAACCTTCTGGTAGTAAGGGTGTTACATTATGGTATTAGAGTAGTCTTTTCTGTAGAGCCTGAGGAATATAATGACTATGCTTCAATTGCATACTCTAAGCGTCTGTCATATTGTAAGTTTTGTCCAGATGACGAGAGTTAGAATTTTATGCACGTGACTGTCTATTGATTAACTCTATTAGTTTACCGTGAACATTTGATGATATTCAGTTTAGCCAACTTAATGCTATTAAATTGTGCATCTGGGAACACTATTAAATTATTATAGGCAAAGTAAAATCGATAAGTAACAGTAATGGCTAAGTTTGGAAACATAGGTATTCTTTTTCGATGGGTTTTGACTTTTGAGTTGACAAATGTGTTTTAATTGTACTCTTAGTTATCCTTTAGATTTTTGAAATCACAACTCTTGACTGTGCATTCCTCTACATGAACTATGTAGCCCCCTTGATGTGATATGAACGTATTTTGCTGTGATGTCTCATAATCTATTGTATTCTCTCGAAGTGTTTGTCTCATACCTTTTTAAAGATGTTTTGATTGATTCTTATACAAGATTTTTCTTGATTTTGCATTTTTCTTTGTGGACGATACAATCCCTTAAAAAACTCCAAACTTGTTTGGTTGAATATATCTTTTCTTGTAATTTTCTCCTAATGTTCTTGTTTGGATTCTCTTTGAAGAAATTTTGATTCAATTCTTCTCTTGGTTGAATGTATCCATAACAATTTTTTAATTTTGATAAGGTCGTTTTAAATTTAACATGCACTCCTTTATATGAAGCTTTGAAACTTTTTTATGTAGTTGAAATTTGTTTATTTGTAATGCACCACTTATTTTTCTATTGATCTAGAGAAAAACTTTACCTCAATTTTTTTTTTAAATAAAATTTGATTTTCTTCTAACTTTGTTGCAAATTTTATACACATTTTTTTATTTGATTATGTATCTAAATATCTTTCAAGATTTTTAAAAAAATATATTTTTCTTTAGACCTATTTAATTTCTATTTTACAATCCTTGCACAATTTATTGCAACTTGAATCCGTATTGACATAATGCCACATTTAGGCTTTTGTTATTTCCTTTAAAAAGTGTTTATTTCGTACCCTTCCTTTAGAGTATGAAGATATTTTTTCCTCAAGCTTTCCATTTTTTTATGAATGTTTCATTCGATTGTGTTCCTAATTATTTTTCTTGAATATTGTAAACATTGCCGTTGACTTTAGTCATTTTTTCTTGTGAGCCTTGTACTTCTTTGGTTTAGCTTGGACTTATTCCAAACTAACGCACTCTTTTTCCTTTTCTTGTTCCTATCAAAGTTTTTTGATTCAAAATTCTTTTTTTAAGATGGCATGTTGATTTTCTCTCTAACATACTTTATTATTTTTCTATATCCTTGCTTACTTGAGATTTCAACCTTTTTTCTAAATTCTTGCGAACACCGTTCTTAATTTTTGTTCTTCTATTCCTAAGTTTTGTATCCTTCAAGTTAACTCAAGCTTGTATCGGCGTAACGTACGATTTTTAGATATAACCATAGATACATTAGTTCTTTATGACACTAAGTTGTGGAGCTTTGATTCTCGCAAAAAAAATTTGTTGATGTCAGATTTATGATTGGTAATAGATTTACGAAGTGATTGATGAGATTAAGAACCCTCAGATGAGTTGTGAATTTAAGCTATGTTAAAGTTGGAAAAGTTAAAATCTTAAGACTTGACGTGAAACTGGTTATTACCATGGATATATTGGATGTGTGCGACAGAATAGAAAGGGAGATTATGAAATAAGAGTGTACTTGGAGAGTGATAAATGAGTTGGAAATTAAAGCGCCTAGTGTTTAATTAGTTAAGAGAACAAGAGTATTGGCATGTTAACCACATTGTTTTAGCATACATTTATCTTAAAAAATTTGCATCCTATTATGTTTCTTCCTCAAGTTTTAGTAACGTGTTAAAACTATGCAATATTTTGTATATTAAGTTAATTTTTGAAGACAAAAATTTTTGTAGGTGGGACAGAATGTAAGACACTAAATTTTTGAAAATGAAATAATAAGTTATTTATGATTTATTATATTTATTTATGATTTTATTTTTGAAAATTTATTTTTACCAAAAGTAATTAAATCAAAGTTATGAGACTTTGAGTTTAAAATTAATTAAGACTTATATAATTTCAACACAATTGGATATTTTCTTATTTAAAATTTAAAGGTTTAGTAATTGAAAAATAATAAAAATTTGTTAATTTAATTTGAATATTGGGATTTTGAATTTAATTTCATGAATAAAAGAAAATCATTTTTGATTACCTCTAATTTTAAATTAGAGTACTTATTTAAAAAAAAATTGTAAATTGATAAATAAATAGTACTCTCAAAAAAAATTATATCGAACTATATTTGGTTTTAAATTACTATTCTATTCCCTAATTTAATTTTATTAAAATTATCAATTTTACTATTACCTATTTTTACCCAAAATAAACCCTAACCCTAACTCAACACACTCACCTCACTCCCTCTAACCTCAACGCTGCCTCTCCCTTTTTTCCACTTACCCTCACCCATAAAAAATGAAGAAGAAGGGAAAGATAGAAAAGATGGCTCGAGGAAGAAGGAGAACAGAAGGGGAAGGGAAGGTGGATGGGGATGATGCTAACGGGATGGGAGCCATCGTCACCGTCGAGCACGAAGAGAGAGAGAAAGAAGAGGAGGGGAAGGACCGTGCGAGAGAGAAGGTTATGCAAGGAAGAGGAGGACCGTGAGCCGTCGTGCTCATCGTCATCGTGAGAAGCCATTTCTGTCAGCGTTGCAGGTCGTCATCGTCATTGTTGCTGAGCTGCTGCACCGCCATTGAGCCGTTGTGCCACCGCTGGAGCTGCCTAGAACCATTGCTGCCGTCACCAAGAACCGTTGTTGAGAGGATCAGAAATGGGAGAGGTTGCTGTTGCGGGAGTCACTATCGGAGGAGGAGGAGATCGTGATTCTGGTCGCGGAAATCGACGCTGACGTTGCTGGAACCAGCACCGGAGTTACTGCTGCTTTGTTTCGTCATTCGTCCTTAGTTACAGTAAGTATTTTTATTCCAGGACCCTCGCCGTTAGTATTTTATTATAATCTGTTAAAAATTTTGAGGTAATAATGTCTCAAAGTCGTGCTACTGTGCTTGCATGCTGCGTTTGTGGTTGTCACTGCTGCGAGGAGTCATCGGAGCTGCTAGTATTGTTGTTGTTGTTGTGTTTATGTTGTTGCCGTTGGTTCAGTCGCGTGGTTGAGTCATGATCGACGTAGGGCAGTTTTCTGAAAAAATGCTTTTATTTCAAAAAATTGTTATAAATTGATATCCATGTGAAAAATGTATTTTTCTGTAATTGTGCGATTCTTATGGATTGAATTGGGCTGTGCTCGATAAATGTGTTTGATTAAATGCTGAAATAGAATGTGGCTGCCTTGTGTGACTAATTGGTGAAGTTGATTTGTCTGTGGTTATGAGCTGTAATTGGTTTACTGATTGTCAAAAAAGGTTTGATTGAAACATGATTATATAGAGTTGTGGTTTTGATTATAATCTTGGTTATGTTTGATTATGATTATGATTGAGGTTGTGGAGATGGTGGTTCGTCCTACCCATGGTGAGGACGGTGGCTTTGTCCAGCTCACGGATAAGCAAGTTGATGTTGAGAATTTTCTCTCTTGTGTTATGGTAGAAAAGTGAGGTTGAGAATTTCCTCTCTTGTTACACCGAAAGATTGGATAGAAAGTTGAGGATTCCATTCGATTCAATTTCTGATTATGGTGTGAACTAGTCAGGTTGAAGATTCTCTATCATTGCATCACAGTTTCTCTCTAATTGTGAAGTGTGGCATGTACTATATCCCAAGAATGTAGTGAACACTATATCCCAAATAGCGCTGCCTCCGGTGAGATGGTGGAAGATTGAGGATTCCCTTCTTGTTGTTCCTCCTTGAGATGCACGACAGAGAAATAATCTTTGGGTTAGCTATCGGATGTGTCAGATCTGGCAGTTCAACCGACACGTGAGCTCACGGCCAGTAGGACAGACATGCATCATACTATATTTGTTTGAAATTGCTTGAGAATGTATAATTACTTATTTTGCCTAATTGATTTTCTGTTAACTGTTAATTATACTACTTGTCATAATTTTTTTCTATGTGTGATTGGTTGATTGTCTGTCTGATTACTTGTAATTGTGACTTGTTGGTTCGAATTATGGTGGAGAGTTGTGGTGAATTTCGAGCTGGAGACCATGATTGTTTGGGTCAGAGGCCGTGTTTGATTTGAGTTATATCTCTTGATGTGTTGTGGTGTATTTTTGGGTCGTAATCCATGATTGTTTAGGACGGAGGCTGCGATTGGGTGAGTTATATGCCTTGGTAAGTTTGGTGAACTTGTTTCTTTGGTATATAGTGAAATGTTACAGAATATTGTTGAGATTGAAATTTTTGTAAATAAAATATGAAATTGGATTTGGGATGATTAATTGTTATTGTTCAAAAAGTTGTATGAAGACAGGATTTTAAAAATGAGATTGATGAATGTAACAACTTAAATTTGATATGAATTAGAGTTTCGATGATTTTTTGTTTTTGATAGAAAATTGCATGATTTAAAATTAGTGAATAATATGTCCATTGGTTGAGATTTAAAGAAAGGATAGTTTGGCGAAAAGATTCGTAGGACGAGTAATGAATCTTTTATGAGAATTCTAAAACCTTTCTGGTGAGACCGTGTGGTTAGGTTCTCACCTCCTACATCCCTATCTTTTTCAAGAAATGAACGGGAAGCTTGTGAAGATTTTACTAGGTATTTGGTTGTACTTTAATTGTTTTATTTTCTTAGATATTTTTCTCTCACCTTTGTTATTGTTATTTACATTTTGTAAAGAGTGATAGAAGTTGTGATTTTATGATATGAGTGTGTGTATATATTATTCTTATAAATGTCATAGTATTGTGATTATTTCTATGTATATATGTACTTGGTTAAAGAAAATATTTTTGATTTTTCAAAGAAAAGTTAATAAGAATTGCAGGTAAAGGCTTCTACTTATTATTATTTATATGGAAGTGGTTATAATATTTTTATTATCAGAGTGACATAATCAAAAGCGTGACATTTTTAATAATAAAGGTGTTACGAGTGTTTATTGATCTTGAAAAAGTCTTGAAACTAACTAAGAAAATTAGTTTTTATAAATTCTAACGAAGAAAATTGAGTTACTAAATTAAATATTTTTAATTTCATAATGAGGTGAAGCCAAATATCTTAACAATTATAATTTATTGCATACAAAAAAATTTTACTAATTGTTTTTGTTATATTTATATTTCTACTGCATTTTTTGGCAGACAATCGAATCAGTAACATAATCAAATTTTATCGATCCAAATAATAGTTAAAAAAAATTGGTACTTGATACTTTTTTTATAAATAATATTTTATTCGTACATTATTTATACATCTAATGAAAAAATTGATCAGTGAATAGTATTGATTCAAATGCAAGACAAATAAAAAGATATTAACACCAAACCTTTTTTAAGAATATTTATTCAAAATAGTCTCCAAAAAAATTTAAAGTGAACATTTTGATCCTCCAATAAAAATTAATTACATAATTGGTCTCAAACATTTTTTAGTATCAGACGAATTGATCATTTTTGACATTGTTCCGTTAAGTACTAATGAAACAATCTAATGTGTCACGTCAAACTGATGACTTAGCTGTTAAGCGCTACATGTTATATTAGGACAAATTAGTCTCGTTTATGCAAACTATTTATCAGGTAGATAGATCCTTAAGAAAATCTATATTAAACAGATAGGTCCCTAAAAAATTCATATATCAGACAAATAGATCACTAATCATTTCATTTAACAGTCAGCTAAACTCTTCTATCTGCTCAATATCAGATTTTATACACATAATTCTATACTATTTCATAATCGTTTGTCTTATACAAATATAGTAATAAGTATACAATTATTCTCACAACACTACAAATGTAATCACAACAATATAAATATAATTACAACAATATAAACATAAACAATGCAAATATAATCACAACAATACAAATATGTTTAGACCATATTAAAATTTTTTAACACAAGTATGTTTTCTTGTTACACACATCTCTAATTTTTTTTGTCTCCATATATAGAATGTAGGCCTATTTTTATATTAAGAATTTTTAGATCATATCAATACATCTTTTTGTATGCATAGTAACCAAATTCTTCAAACATTTTCTTCAAATGAAAATAATTCACTAGGTCAAGATTCAACCTAAAAAATTACTTTACATTAAGACCTATGAGCCTAAACATATTTGTGCTAAAGAATTCTAATATGGCCTAAACATATTTGTATTGTTGTGATTTGTTTGCATTGTTTATGTTTATATTGTTGTGCTTATATTTGTAGTCTTGTAAAAATAATTGCATACTTGTCACTATGTTTGTGTAAGACAAATAACTGTGAAGTAGTATTGGATTTATGTTTATAAAATCTGGTTTTGGAGAAATGGAATAATTTAGCTGACTATTAAATGAAATGATTAGAGAGACCTATTTGTCTGATATATAATTTTCTTAGAGACCTATCTGTCTCATAAATATTTTTTTAAGAGAGACTAATTTATCATAATTTAACACGTGGTGGTTAACAACAGAGTCACCAACTTGACATGACATGTCAGATTGTTCTGTTAGTGCTTAACAGAGCAGTATTAAAAATGACCAATTTGTTTGACACCAAAAAATGTTGAAGACTAATTATATAATTAATTTTTATTGAGGACCAAAACATCTACTTTAAAATTTTTTAAGGACCAATTTAAATAAATACTATATTTTAAAAACAAAGATATCATAATAACAAGTTAACAACAAAGTAAATTTTAGTATTTGTTTGGATGCTATTAAATTATTAATTTTTTTAATAAAAGAATATTATTTTTAATTTTTAATATGTGTGGCAAAATTTTAATAATAAAATAAAGTATTAAAAGAATAAAAATATATATTTTTAAAAATTATAATTTATATCTTCTATTAAAAAAATTTTATTTAAAAAATATTTTTAATATAATAAATAAATAATATTTTTATATTATTATACGTAAATATAATTATTGAATAAATAGATATTTTTATATAAAATATTTAAATATAAAATTACATATATTTTTTAAGTTTTATAAAATAGATTATCTAAAAAAATATTATTAAATAAAAAAGTATTTTTTACATGAAATATCAAAATATAAAAATATATTTATTTTTTAAATAAATCTTATAAAAATAGATCATTTAAAAAAACTTTTCGAATCAGGTCATCCAAAATTCCAAACAAATCCTCACACGACGAATTCTACAATTATTATGGAAACTCTTAAGACCACAAAAAATAAATAAATAAATGAATAAAAAAAATTCTCAACCGGGCCACACAAGCTAGTGTACGTAGATCAGAAATTTATTCCACTACTGTATTTGGAAAAACGAATTAAATCATGTTCCTATTGCTATCTCTCAACATTTATGTTCCTACTGATATCTCAACCACCAATTTGTTCCTCTTTAATAATCGTTCTGTAACAATTAATAGAGTCGCTCTAAATACAATAATATTGTCTCCCTAACTCTAAATAATATAGCGGTCAATAAATACAGAACATCAATAATAGAGCGGTCAATAATATTACTGAAAGATTTATCCTTAGCACTATTGTTGAGAGAGTGATGAAAACAGAGAAGACAAGGAACTCTGCAGAATCTAAAGTTATTTTATTTGTATTTTTAAGTAGGTCAATTAATAGATGTAAATTTATACAAAAAATACATATATTTATTTTAATCTATACAAATTATTATTTAATAATATTAGTAACACTG
Source organism: Arachis hypogaea (assembly GCF_003086295.3). Lineage (NCBI taxonomy): Eukaryota > Viridiplantae > Streptophyta > Magnoliopsida > Fabales > Fabaceae > Arachis > Arachis hypogaea. Next base: position 119,343,648 of record NC_092044.1, on the reverse strand, counting down.
TTGATACAAACATATAGCTATTTTTCAACCACAAAAACATAATCCGTACAAAATAAATTTTTACAGTAGTGTTTTCTAATTAAGTATTATTTATTTTATTTTATATTTTTTAATTATTATTAGGGTAATTAAATAATATTAGATTAATAAATATATAATTATAAATGAGTTAAATAAATTAATAAAATATAAATTAAACTATATATATAAATTTATATATAAATACATGATAATTATTTTTAATATATATACACGTAATATTTTTTAATAGAAAATACTACAACATCCATATTTTTTTAGATCGCATAAAAATATATAATATTGCATAACTCTCATTGTTAGTCACCGATTATAACATTCGAAAAATCTTCATAGTAATATCTAAAATTATTTAATTATACAAAATATTGTTGGGCCAACTGTGGAGAGTTCTCGATAACCGGAAAAATTTTGGAGAGGAATCAAGGGAAAGAATATAAGATGAGAAAACACCACATCCAACTCAAAACCTTAAGGTGTCAAGTAAATGGGTCTCTCATCTTATAAACTCCTCACTCTTTCTTACTTTCTTTGATGTGGGACTAATTTCAACATTTCTCACACTTGCAACACTAACATATATTAGCTATATAAACATGTAATAACACTATTTCATAATTATAAGAAGTATCTACATCTTTCAAGTAAAAAAAGCTCAAAATATTTTTTAAATAGCTACACATTTAAATTTTTTTTATAAATCAAATTCAATCAAATTAAACAATAAGATTTAGAATAATGTTATATATTTATAATTAATTTTTATTAATATTAAATTAATTTAGTTGAACTTAATAATTAACAAAAATATTTAGATATATAACATTATTTATATTTATTTTCATGTGATTGAAGACAATGAAATAAAGCGAAGATCACAAAAATATTAATTATCAGGATTTAAAATAAAAGTTTTTTTTAATTAAAATGATATATATGCATATTCGTACTAACAGACTAGAACGTTAAACACTATTTATCAATTAAATTCATAGGTAAATTTGATCAATGTTAGGAATATATTAAAATTAATTATTAAATTTAATTATTAACATAAAATATATATTAAAATAATAAAATTAATTTTAATAACTAATTTTAGTATATAAATAATATTTTAAATAATTTTTTATTTAATTTTTAAATAAAAATAATATTTATATAATAAAATAAAAAATTGAAATAAATTAAAAAATAATTATTTTCCAGAATAAATTTTTTTATCTTTATTTTTTGAAATCTGTCCCTTTAAGCTAGAGAAAGTTTGAAACTTGCAGATTTTGTTAAAGATAGGCAAGCGCATGGACAAACTTGATTGAAATTTGTTTATTGGTATTGCGAACTTGCTTGCTCTTATTTCTATACAATTCAATTGTATTGGTATATTTTTATTTGTTTATTTAATTTATATAATTTAAAATTTATAATTATAAAAATTTTAATTTAAAATTTAAATAGATATAATTTAATTTAATTTGATAAAAATAAACGTAATCGTATTTTTATACTCATAAAAACAATAATAATTATATTTGGTAAAATAAATTTTAAAAAATTTAATTTAACAACAATGACCGAACTTGTTAGTTTTAGTAAAGTTTGCTGATGCAGTGAGCAAATTTCAACAAAAATCTACAAATTTGTCAATACAATGGACAAATTTGCTCTAATTTAAAAAAATGGATTTTGAAAAATAAAGATAAAAAATTTGTTTTGAAAAATAATTATTTTTTTGAATTTATTTCAGATTTTCTTTTCTAAAATTAGTCAATAAAAATGAGATATTATGTATTTGTATATATATATATATATATATATATATATATATATATATATATATATATATATATATATATATATATATATAGTTTAACTTATTTTTAATATGTATTTTATATTTTAATGTGTATTCTTCTTTAATAGTTAATTTTGTAGTTAAGTTTACGATTATGTTAGGCGTACACCAAAATTAACTACCAATATAAAATATATATTGAAATATAAATACACATTAAAAATAAATTAAATCACACATACATATAGTATACACAAATATATTAGTGACTGATTTTAGTGGCAAAATTTAGTGTAGAAATAATATTTTTGTTAATTTAATATATATCTAAAATAGCGTGATTCTTAAATAAGAATTATTCTCCACATTTGTTATTGTCATCACCACCAACACCACGACCTCCTCCTTCTCTCATTGGAATTTTTTCTACTCCTTCTTTTTCATCCTTTTCTTCCATCATCATCATAATCATTATCGTTATCGTCATTATCGTCTTCTTCTAATACGTATCGTCGTTATCATTATCGTTTCATTCAGAATATAATTTCGGTTCATTTTAGATTTTAATAAGGTGCACTTGGTCTGTACTTATTTTGAAACGAGTTTACATTCTGAATTTAATTTTCGGTTCATTCTTAAATATAATTTCGATTCATTTTTGAGTGAATTAAGATGCATTTGGTCTTGTTATTCTACAAAATTCAAAACTCTTCCTCCTCAATTTTTACTACTTCTTCTTCTTTTTTATTTTTATCTTCTTCGTCTTTTTCTTCTTATTTCATTTGTTATAATTTTTCTTATTTCACTTTTGAAAGGAATAAAACAAAAAAAGGAAGAAAAATGAAACAAAAAAAAAAACAAGAATAAAAAACTCTTCAAAACTCCTCATCGAATTCTTCTTCTTTTTGTCTTGTTCATCTAATCAAACAAAGAAGGAGAAATAAATAATGCTCTAAAATTATTTGATGAATTTGGATGTGATTTTGTTCATGATTCAATTTTGTTTGTGTTTGTTTTTGAACCGAGTTTGTGTGTTGCAATTATTAAATAATTTCGGTTTATTCTGGATTTAAATAAAATACACTTAGCCTGTGCTTGTTTTGAAACAAGTTTACATTTTATATTTAATTTTCAGTTCATTCTAAATATAATTTCGGTTCGTTTCTTAGTGAATTAAGATGCATTTGGTTTCATTATTCTGCACAATTCAAAATTCTTCCTCTTCATCTTCTACAATCACTTGATGGATTTGGATGTGTTTTTGTTCATGATTAAATTTTGTTTGTGTGTTTATTTTCAAATTGAGTTTGTGTGTCGCAATCATTAAATAATTTCGATTCATTCTAGATTTGAATAAGGTGCATTTGGTCTGTGCTTATTTTGAAACGAGTTTACATTCTGAAATTTAATTTTCGGTTCATTCTAAATATAATTTCGATTCATTTCTGAGTGAATTAAGGTGCATTTGATCACGTTATTCTGTACAATTCAGAACTCTTTCTCCTCACCTTCTACAATCACTTGATGGATTTAGATGTGTTTTTGTTCATGATTCAATTTTGTTTGTGTGTTTGTTTTTTAATTGAGTTTGTGTGTCGCAATTATTACATAATTTCGGTTTATTATGGATTTAAATAAGGTATACTTAGTTTGTGCTGGTTTTGAAATGAGTTTACATTCTGGATTTAATTTTTGGTTCATTTTATTTGAATATAATTTGAGTTCATTTTTTAAGTGAATTAAAGTGCATTTAGTTTCGTTGTTCTGCACAATTCAAAACTCTTTCTCCTCATCTTTCACAATCACTTGATGGATTTGATGCGTTTTTCATGATTCAATTTTGTTTGTATGTTTGTTTTCGAATTGAGTTTGTATGTCATGATCTTTACGTAAATTCGGTTCATTCTGAATTTAAATAAGGTGCACTTGATCTGTACTTATTTTGAAACGAGTTTACATTTTGAATTCAATTTTTTCATTCTGAATATAATTTCAGTTCATTTTTGAGTAAATTAAGGTGTATTTGATTTTGTTATTCTATACCATTCAAAATTTTTTTCTTATATTTTATATTTTACTGCTTCTTCTTTTTTTATTTTTTTGTGTCTTTTTTATTATATTTTATTTTGTTATAATTTTTTTTGTTTCACTTTATAATAAATAAAAAAAACAAAAAAACACATAATAATATAAAATCATTAAAAAAAGGAGAAAAAGAAAAAAAAAACACAAGCCAAAAATTTTCGTGTGTGAATGTACGTGTTATTACACTCTTTTAATAAGAATGATTTTTATTGGTGTTAAAATCTACTTAAATAAATTTAAAATAAAAATTTAGGTGTAGTCAACTTCACGTAAAATTAATATCTGAGAGCCATTAAATAATTTAACTAATTTAATTAAATTTTCATCTAATAACTCTCAAATATCAACTTTAGGTAACTTCACATGAGTTTTTACCTAACTTTAAATGACAATAAAAGTTGAATGCGTAGCAATTCCCTTGAATAACTATTATTAGAGGAGATTATTGCCTACCTAACGTCATCATTCTTCTTTCTTCTTTTTCCCCTATAAATACACGAACAAAATCCCAATGCAAATCATCAAAACCATCCCAGAGCAATCTTTTTGGTACATTATTCAAGTATATACTAAAAACCCTCGCTCAAATCCTCTCCCTCCCACCATGAAACCATTTTGTGTTTTACTTACTTTCTTGCTCTTGCTAGCAGCAAGTAGTAAGAAGGTGAACTCAGCCAAAACCGAAACAGTTTCCTTCAATTACAACTCTTTCAATCAAGGTAACCCCGCAATAACTTTCCAAGGTGACGTCACTGTTCTTTCAGATGGCAATCTCCTACTCACCAACCTCAACAAGTCCAATAGCGTCGGCCGTGTTCTGTATGCCATGCCGGTGCGCATTTGGAGCAATGCCACCGGCAATGTCGCCAGCTTTGTCACCTCGTTCTCTTTCGAGATGAAGGATTATAACGATTATGTTCCTGCCGACGGTATCATCTTCTTTATTGCACCGGAAGATACCCAGATTCCTGCCGGCAGTATTGGTGGTGGAACCTTAGGTGTCTCTGACACCAAAGGTGCGGGTCACTTTGTTGGCGTAGAGTTTGATACCTATTCCAACAGTGAGTACAACGATCCACCCACTCATCACGTTGGAATTGATGTAAACAGTGTGAAATCGTTGAAGACCGTACCATGGAATAGTGTGAGTGGAGCAGTGGTGAAAGTGACTGTGATATATGACTCTTCATCAAAGACATTGAGTGTTGCTGTGACCAACGACAATGGCGATATTACCACCATTGCCGATGTTGTTGAGTTGAAGGCGAAGCTTCCGGAGAGGGTCAAGCTCGGTTTTTCTGCCTCCGGCTCCGCTGGCGGTCGTCAGATACATCTCATCCGTTCGTGGTCGTTTACTTCGACCTTGATAACAACAACAACTACAAGAAGCATCAACAACAACGAAAAGAAAATAATGAATATCTTAACTGCATGATTTGGTCGATCTCTACGCTACCTAGTACTTTATATATATATATATATATATATATATATATATATATATATATATATATATATATATATATATATATATATGTGTGTGTATCCGTGTTAAGAATCAACTTTCTCTGTGTTAAATTAGTGTTGTATGGTTCAATATTTCCCCTAATTAACTCTTGTATGTGGTCGGACGGTTGATCATTTAAATAAAAGAAATATTTACGTTTAGTAATCCATAAAAATTAATTAAAAATATTCATAACTCACTTTATTTAATTTTTATTAATTATTATAATAATTAATTAATAATTAATAAAAATTAAATAAAATAAAATTTGCCTTTTTTTTATTTCTCTAACATTATTAAAGACTAAAAAAGAGCTAAATTTTACCTTATTTTTTATTTTATTTTTTTAATATTTTGTCAAATATTTTAATTTTTAATAATTTTAATTATCAAATTAGTTTCAATTTTTAGTTCATACACAAATTATTTATCGAATTATATTGTTTGTCTATGTAGATTAATTAATCTAATAATTTCATTTTTAGAAAATTTTATATTTTTTATTTAAAAAAATAAAAACTGGTTTGCCTAGAAGTTTTTGAAAAATTTGACATATTACGCATTTAATTTCTCAAATAAAAAAATTGAAAATTAATTTAATAATTAAAATTTATTAAAACCTAAAGTTTTTAACTTTTTTTAATTGAATTAGAAGATATTACTCGAAAATAAAATACTAAATTAGGTTGGAAAACAAAAGATACTCCAGAGATATTGAAACAAACTGTTGAGATTATATTAAGATAAGATTTTTATACAATGTGATATGACCAGTATACATCAGCTACGAGTTATAACTCGGCAAATATCATAAAGGTCGACCGAATCATAACCGATATATGATTATAATTAATGTATGACCATAACCGAAATTCGACTGAAATACCGTAACGTCAGACATACAATTAATCACCCTTCCGAGCATCGTTACTCGGAATGATAACGGTCATCCCCGTCGCCCCAAGTATAAAGGAGAGATAAGAAGAATAGAGAAGGTATGCTATTTTTCCATAAAGCAACTATTATTATATACTCACTTACTTAGTTGAGCGTCGGTATATCTTTTGTAGGTACCCACCCTCTATTCTTACCATTGTTGACGTGTTCCTCATCCTAATAGAAGGAGTTCACCCACATCCATCGGAGGACGAGTTATACCTCGACAAGAGCTAGCAAGAACAATTGGCACCTACCGTGGGGCCGAGAACATAAGGTTTTTTCTATTTATCGGCCTCAGCGCTCTCATATTCACCCATGGCTGATGCACCTCCTCCCACACCGTCTGAACTTCTCCAGATGGTGATCGAGCTGCAACAAGCCAACCAACGTATGGCAGAGGCAAATCAGCGCATGATAGAAGAAAATCAGAGAATGGCGAATCAGATTGCCGAGCTAGCAAATGCTCGAATTGAAAATGTAACACCCTACCACACAGGGCCTTACGCTTAAGTCGTAAAGCAGAGGTGGCAAGGTATTACGACCTCTAAAAGAAAATGATATCTACATAGATATAGTTGGGTGAAATCATATTTAGGAGCCTTGAAGAACAAGCTAAACAAATTGATAAACAGAAAATCGTGACACACTCGCATGGATATTCGTAAAACGGACAGGTAAAATCGAAATATAACCGAACACATATATATACATATCAGAGTTTCAAAACTCAGATAGCAAGCTCCAGACTCGACCTGCGAAGCTAAGGCCGACCAGAGTATATAATTATGTATATATACAACCCAAAATAAAACTCAAACCACAAAATAAACCCCTGTATCTCCAAGTCGACCTCTAGGAGGGAAAAAACACAAAATATACATGCGAAGATTCTATAAACATATATACATAGCCTAAAACAAAATATGACAGTCCAAAAGACAGTTCTTCGCTCGTAAGGAAGATACCCAAACGCTCAACGAGGTGTCTCTCGACCTGCATCTGAAAAACAATAACATAGTATGGGATGAGAACCAGAGGTTCTCAGTATGGTAAAGGTGCCCGCATAGTTAATATAAAAGGTCTCGGGAAAGCCAGAGGCATTCCTAGAACTTCGACACTCAGATTTCAGCTTAAGAATTCAACTAAACCAGAAATTAGGTAAGTTGTCTAAGGTGTTCTAATTCTGAATCTAACTTTAACCTAATAATTCACGTTCTGTCTCCTCTAATCCTCCGAATCATTGGTGGAACAATCCTCTCTCCTCACACCTTCGCCAAGAAGGATTTCTCAGAAAACATACACATATAGTTCAAGCAAGAAAAGCACAGGTAGAGAAGCATTTACAGCAAGTAGAACAAGTAGCGGATAAGCAGAATTAAACAGTTAAGCAAACCAAAACAATGCACACTCAAGCAAACAAACAAATGCATATGATGTATGCCTGTCCTATGGCTGATGAGTCTCATCTGTCGGTTATACAGCCAACCCGACAAGTCCTGGTAGTTAACCATTGGACAGTCCCTCTGTGCGCGCATCCCCAAGCTCAATAATATTCCATGGAGTCAAACTCCAAGCTCAAATATAATATTCCATGGAGTCACACTCCAAGCTCAATAGTATAGTATTCCATGGAGTTAAACTCCAAGCTCAATAATATAGTATTCCATGGAGTTAAACTCCAAGCTCAATAATATTCAATATTCATATTTATGCATGCCCATGGGGGAATCCGGGGAGTTAAAGTGCCCGGTCACATCTTGCGACAGAGGGTCAACAAATAGTCTCAAATACACAAGCCACATAATAATCTCTTTCCCTTTTAAAATATTACCTCAAATCAAAACTCCAATTCTTAAAGAAATTTTGGCAATATCTCCTCTAAGACTCAAATTTCTGCCACCCTTCAAGGGTCCCAACTATCAAACCAAACACCTCTCAGTCACTCAAATCATTTCCAGTAACAAATTATTTCATAATCAAACAAATACCAATATTAAATCTTTTTTCAAACCGACCAACTTCAACAGCAAATTATTGACAACAGCTAAACCTCACATTTTATACCATATACACAATCCATCAAATATTCATTCATTTCATTCCTATCTTAAGGTCTTCTAGCCTAAGTTTTCACGTGACATTAAACATTAACTACGAAAAACCAAAACCATACCTTCGTACGGAATCAAAATATTCAAAGCTCTGGAGAAGCTTTTTGACTGAGCTATTGAAGAAGAAAATGTCCAGAATCGTTTATGCCTCCTAAAACTTCCGTTGGCCAAATTCAAAAGAAAGATGAGTTACATCACTGTCAACTTCCACTAATAAAAAAATGGTACCAACGTGTAGGGGAGGAGGTTACGAATACTCTTACCGGATTAGATTTTTGATTGGAGTTACGGATTTCAAGAAATCAAAGCCAGAAGTTTGGTGGGGTTTAAGTTTCCTTTTTTCCTCTCTCGGCTACGCTCTTTTTTTTTTTTAAAGATAAGGAATTCTAATTTTATAAAATAAATTATAACTTATTTATATTTATATTTTTTTTTAAAATTGAGGGTTGCTACAGAAAACAATATTGATCGTCGTCAATAACCAGAGGAGGAAGAGCAACAATCCGATCCAACACACATTTCCGAAACCATTCGAATTGTAGAACCTCGACCTCCACGAAATGAAGGTGCTCAGCTACCGCGAAATGAAGAAGTCCAACCCAAAAATGATTGTAAGCAGTGCTTTTGATTTCGTCTTATGTCGTTGTTTTTCATCTTATTTAGACGGTCCTTCACTTGATTGGTTTTGTTCTTTGCCTGCAAATTCTATCTCTCATTTTTGGGATCTCACGAAGCTTTTTGAGGATTACTTTACTGGATCTACCATCTATCTGCATGACTCTGACTACCTTAATACGGTCGGACAAGGTTAGAATAAAAGTTTAAAAGACTACATAACCCGTTTCACAAAGGTGGCAATGAGTATATCAAACCTCCATCTCGAAGTGCATCTTCATGCCATCAAGAGCAGATTTCGACTGGAAAATTTTCAAGAAGCAATTGCAGTTGCTAAGCCAAAAATCCTGGCTGAGTTCCGCGAGAAAGCTAAAGGACAAATAGAGATTGAAGAGCTGTGACAAGCTCAAAAAACTGACAAGCCTCAGCATTAAGATGAGGAAAAATCTCGAGACAACAAGAGAACTTTCATGCCAGCCCCTTGCTATGATTCATATACTCATTTCAACACGAGGCGGGACGACATCATCAAGGAGATTCTGAATTCTAAGCTCATCAAGCCCCCTCGAAAGGCCGGTAATTACCCAGAGGCAAAGAACTCGCGCCATCATTGTTGAACGCCAGTGAGAGAAAGAAAAAGCTCGAGGAAGAGAGAAAACGTGATGGAGGAAAGAAGAAGGGGATGCTCCGTCGCCACTGAAATTCCACCACTTCTGCTAGGGTTTGTTGCCATCGCCGTTCTGCCACCGTCAGGCTGCTGTGCTGCCGCCGAGGAGCTCGAAGAGATGTCTCGCCGACATCATGCTCTATCGCCAAGCCGTTGCGTCGTCACTCATCTCTTCTTCACCATCGCCGCTCATCACCATCGTCGTATCCTCTGTCACCAGGTAAACATTCTCTGTTCTGTATCCTCCCTTTCTCGCTCATTCTCTAACTTGCTCTCACTTTTCAGTTCGAAGGTGGGCATGGTTTTGATAATGATGATGAACTGCAATGGCTAATTGAGATAGAGAAGGTATGTATCAATTTTCAATTGGTTCTGTGAATTTTGGGGGAGGGGGGTTTGGGTTTGAATTTTAGGTTTTCAATTAGTTTAGCAACTTAAGGAAAAATTAGTGAAAAGAACAGGTTTCACACTGAAATATTTTTATTTATGTCTTGGTTCATACACATTTCTTGAACATAGTGGTTGCTTTCAATTTCTAGCTTCAAGCTATATTTCTCTCTGATGCTTTTTTTGGTTATGTTTTCTTTGCTTTGGGTGTTCTACATGGAAATTTGATAACCAATTTAAATTCTCCTTAATCATATAAACTAGTAATTCATCTGAAAACTAAAGAAGCCTGGAACTTCTTCCTATGATATCTTTGTAGCCTTACTAATTAGGCGTGAGTTGCCGAAGGATCTAAATGTGGGTGTAGATGGCTATTTTTATTCTTATTGTCATTACTAATCAGGTGATCTTTAGTTATTGTGCAATGTGCATGCATGATCATGAATATTTTTTGTTTTTAAACTGACTCATTTTTCTTTCTGCAAAGCCTCTTTAGGTGTTTGCAGTCACACGATTCTGATGTTATTAGTGTCCTTTCTGCTAACATGATGAATCTCATACAGGTAATTAATATTGCTACAGAATGTTGGTATATTAATTCATACAGATAGATTAGCTGTTATTTGATCCAAGGTTTATGAAGGAATTTATGTATTAAATATCTAAGCATTCTTGTTCACATACAAGGAATCATCGGTGGCTTTGATGGTGCACATGTACATTGATTGAATACTAGAACTAGTTCTACTTTGATGTGGTATCTTTCTGATCATTGGCTTTTTATCTGACAATTTCTTGTTGACAGATTCAGTCATTTAAAATTCTGCTTTTGATGTGGTATCTTTTTGAACATTGGGTTTGTTATGCTGATAATTTTTTTTTGGCAGATTAAAGTCTCATCAAAGCACCAGAGGTTTTGCAGAGAGAGAAATAATGATTTTTGTACTTGCTTTGATTCCTTCTATATTCATAGTCCATTCTTCCCTTAGTGTATACTTGACATGATAGTGAAATAGTGATAAATTGTGGTTTCTATCTTACCATGGGTTAAAACCTTTATGAAAATCTAAATTTATAATGGTAAAATTTCTCATCATATAATTAGTTCTTCTTATATGATGTTAGCTGTCATTTATTGATTAGTTTGTACTATTTTATAGTTCAGAAAAATTATTTTCATGTATTTTCCTATCCTAAGCCTTGTGTTTCCTTTCTCATTTGTTCTCGTATTTGATAGGTTGATGCTGAGAGAGCCTATCATCGAAATGCCCTTGTCATTCTAGAGAAACTATATACTGAGGTTAGCCCTTGTAGCCTGAACTATGTATGATAGTGAAATACTGATCAGATTAATGATCTCTGTTTCTATAGTTATAATGTTGTATACTGAATTGGATAGCTTAATTATGTACAAATAGTTTTGTCACTTGTATCGTCTTTCTTAACTTGGATTAGTTTTTCGAATAGTAGCTTCTATGGATTTTGGTTTGCATATGGCTGGAAAGCATTTGTTGCGGGCTATATTAACAATTGAACATTGAACTTGTATGGCTTCTTTGTTGATCATCAATTGTCTTATTGTGTCCACCATTGTAACTTGCAAAATTTTGTTGTTGCAATGTTGCTGGTCTTGTTTCTTACATAGTACCGCTAGTTTTTCTAGTGCTGTTTTTGAAACTGCCTTTGTAATTGCTGTTTTCTTAATTTTATTACTTGCAAAATTTGAACGTATGTTATTATTTCATCACTGTAAATGATGAAAGTTCAGCCAAAAAAAACTGCTAATTTTATGTTATTATCATCTCTAGTTTTCTTTCCTTGCTAATTCTTAAAAAAACTACTCTACTTCATTAGTGCTTCTGATCACTCTTGCTGGTTTCATTAGTGAATTTAGTTTATTATGCATATTATTTTTTATTATAAGGCATATTATTAGTGCTTCTGATCACTCTTGCTTATTTAATTTTTATTAGTGCTTTTGATCACTTTTGATTCCAAATTGATGATTCCATTGTTGATTTTATCAGAGGAAACATGAATTCAGAGGAAGCTGCACAAATTTCTAGAAGAACTACAAAGTCTTTAGCTTCATCTTCTGCACAAATTTCTGCTCCATCTTTAGTTAAGTTTTGTTTGCTTTCTATTTATTTTTTTTTTGCCTTTAGTTTCATCCTATATTATTATTAGCTAACTGGTTTCAATTTTGTTCGTTGGGTTTGAATTTTTTCTCCAAAATCCCTGATTGAATCGTGGATAAGAGCATGTTAGCTAGTTTGAAATCACTTCTAGAAGCTGATCAGCAAAGAATGGCATCCATGATGGAGTAGGTTCAAATTTGTGACAGGTACCTTCTCTTCACTCTATCTGTTAACTAATTCCATGTGTTTTGGTAAAAAGTATCCTAATCTTCTTGGAGTTCCCAACGACCCCACTCTGTTGGAGTCCTTCACAGCAGCATCAAGTTCAATCAACTTGAAGGTCCTAATCTTGTTCCCTCATAATCTTGAATTAATTGTGAATATTCATCTTCTGGAATTTGGATAATTCTGGTAATTAGTTTTGTGCTAAATACTAATGCATTACAATGGTAGCAGATTTCAGACAAAAAAGCTTATATGAGATACTTGGATAATATTTACAAGCAAGATGACATCTCTTAGTTTACGCCTGTGGAGATCTTCAAGGTACACTGGACTGTATATTTTTTCAGTCAACAATATATATAACAAATATTGCAAATGCTTATGTGGTTTTCGTTTAATAGTTCTCAATTTCATAAGGTGGAAACTGTTGTATTTTTGTCCAAATCATTTATTGAATCACAAATTTGTTTTTTGAGTTCATACTATTCAACCTCTAAGACCTGTCATTGTAGTTATTTTAGAATTAAATTTGCTGCACTTGGACCTTCTGTGAAACCTTAACTAATGTTTTATGTCTCTAATCATTTATCCAATTTGCCTTTTGTGTAGCCTTGGTATGCCCATGCGATTGCTGAAGCGATCATGCGAACTGCAAACTTCTCTGTCCCTCTAAAAGTAAGCACATTTTACTTGTGACCATTACCATCTGAATTTTGTTGAAAAAAAATATTTTTCTGATATTAATATTAGGATATTACTGTAAAGTGCATCTTAGTCTTGAACACACCCTGCATTGCAAGTATTGCTGATAGAAATATGAGACAAAGTTTGTCATATTATGACAAGTTAGAAGATATAATTAAACTTAACTACTAGGGATGATTTGCTGTTGTTCTTTTTAAATGCAAATGGGTTGACATTACTAGGGACAGAGGCTATAAAAAAGACCATTGATGGAATTTCAACGTCAATTTTGATAGATTAATTCACACTGGTGAGCGTGAAGAACATGAGCCTTATATTAAAGCATCTCAAACACAAATAATGTATTATATTAATAATATGATAAATAAAGGGTAGAGTATTGCTGTGCATGTCAAGCCAAGGGATATATATGACATGGCTCAAGGAAATGAAGATGTAGTGTACAAAAATGAGCCGTATCAAGAGCAAGAACTTATTAGGGATTATCTGTTTTCTATTTTCCTATAAATGATTCCATTTAGTGATACCTTCATCTCTAGTCTACACTGTTATTATACATTTCTCATGTTTTGTTCATCACTTCAACTTCATCTATTGTTTACTCAGATGCTACAATGAACACCTATAGCAAAATGATTTCATCAATCGTGCTTGTTGTATTTATTGATTCCAGGTCTCTTTTGGTGGAGGCATAGGTAGCTTGGTTACGTTCTTGATACAATTGGTCATGGCGTCAGTCCGAAATACCACAATAGGGTTATTCAAGTCAAATAGATGCCATCTTCTCTTTGCAAGTACTGTAGTACTTAATTGTAAAATCATCGTAATGACCATGAAGTGACCGTAGCAGCATTTATTTATGCAGCATGAAGCTGGCCATTTTCTAGTTGCTTATTATCTAGTAGGAATACTTCCTAATTAAAGGATATACTCTTTCTAGTTTGGATGCTTTCAAGAATGAGGGATCCCTCAATGTTCAAGCTGGCACTGCTTTTGTTGATTTTAAGTTTATTGAAGAGGTAGCTTGCTTTCTTTCTTTAGTCCTTACATGTTTTAATTCGATAAGGTTTCCTATTTGTGACTTTGATGAGTTGGACTCCAAGTCCAAATACGTAACTGATGTATTAGTTGCATTCTTCCACATTGAACATTTTTTTATCATCATGTTCTTTGAGCTGCATTTATTTGATGTGTTAAAACACTGTTAGACTCTCCTTATAGTGTATTTGTTGGAATAAATGATGTCTCAGCTCAAAGTTGTTGTCGTTGTTGCTATTAGCTAGCTCTAAATTCAGCACTCATTATATGGTTAGTGCCACCATTGACAATACATTTAGTTTAGTTTAGTATCATAAAGACTCTCTTATTGATGTCACTACATTAGAAGGATAACTTAATATTAATGATATTTTAGCTCTACTATGTAGATGCTGAAGATAGAGAATCATTATGGACATGTTTTTGTGATACCAATGGATTCCCTAAAGTGGCAGTAGGTGTTCATAGCTTTGGTCACTTTAATCTTGCAACTACACCTGGGGTATCTTCCTTATTCCGTTTTGCTTCCATCTTGAAAGTTTTTTAATGCTGCTAGTGCTAAACCAATTTTTATTGTGCTTTTGATAATATGGCTGAAATTATAGTTGGAGACCACAGTTTAAAATTAAACTCAATAATTAAAGCATAAATTAATTGATAATGTATTCAATGTTAAAAGGTCTTTCATTCAGGATTGGGACCTTCAGTGTAATTATATACTATTGAGGTTGCAGGAAGATTTGGTGAACAAAATTTTAGAGCTTAGTTTGTGTGTATGCTTTAAATCTTTTTTGATGTGTATTTGTTTTATAATTAAATTTCAGTTATGTTTACATATAGATTAATGATGCTGAAAGCGAGCCTACTATTTCTTTTGATGCTAGAAGATCAGCGGGTGATAGCAACGGACATCTGAGGACAAATATTTAAGATTTTTATGTAATTAGATGATATTGAAATATTGAAGTTGTTGTTTTATTTTACTTAAAAAAAAACAGTAATAGTTATGTAAAACAATACCATATGCGATTATGTTTGGAACTAATTGACATTGAATTTTTTTTTTATATATAGAGTTGTTTTATATTGAGGAATTGTGTTATTTTGATATTAAAAAATAAATTTCTAATTTTAGAGAATGTAAATGAGATGAGATTAATGAATGATTTGAAATTAAAAATAAATAAATAATTACAGGATTTGTGGAGGTTTGAAATTTCACAAAATAATTAATTTTTGTTAAATTAAAAAAGCAATTTGTGGAAATTTTAAACTACCACAAAAGTCTAATATAAAATCCTCACTAAACACATATAAAAACCCCACTGAATGAATTGTGGAAGTTTTTAAAAATCTCACAAAGATTCTCGTGGCACTTCAAATTTTGGATGTTTTAGAAATTCCCACAAATCATTTGATGGAGGTTATAAACCTCCACAAATAAGAGAAAAAACTGTCACAAATAAACAAAAATCTTGCAGTTTAACTCTAGAGTAGATCAATAGGCACACACCAACATTAACATGTTTATTCATCTATCATTTTTTTATTAAATATGTGTAATAAAATAAGTGCCAAATAGATTAAAATGATCAATATTTTTAAATTTTTATATCACTTTTTTTAATTTAAATCTATTAAAAAGTTTTTTAAAGATTTTTTTATTGATTTTATACTGAATTTTTTTTTTTTTTTGAAAGTCAATGATCAAACTCTAAATTTTTATTAGGTCATAGAAGTTTGGATGTTATATTATAATATTTTTTTTTTCAAAATTTAAGTCGATAGAAATAGATACATAAATTATTATATTTTTAATAAAATAAAAATTTATAAAGGTAATTTTAAAAAATTAGACCGTTCTTAGCTTCTTTATGTACAATATATGTTTTATCTGTATACTGTTATCGAGTAGATTGTCCAATAATGCAATGAGCTTTTCACAAAAACCTAATAAATAAGCAAGCAAAGGGAAAGAACAATTAAGTTCTAGATCCCCCACACTTTACCTCCTCTAATCTTTACTGAAGTTAAGCCTCTCCTCAACGTTTTTTCACTCAATAATTGGATATCACTAATGTCAAGGTTGAGACTTATTATTCATTTGGCTTTAAATAAGTTGTTGGTTTTTATAAAGTATGTTCTTTTTTTCTTTGTAATATTTCTTTTTGGATTTTAGTATGATAAATTTAACAATGATTTGTCTTTATCATCAGTTTATTCTATTAAATAGCGACATGACAAGTTAAATGTTGATAACGGGAAAAAGCAATTAGAAAAGTTTAAATTTTAATGAGCTAAAATCAATTTCTTTCGATAACAATCAAAATAAAATGAAAAAAATAATGTTATAGAGAAAAAGCCTTGTTAAAATTTCTAATTAAACTTACTTGTAATATAGAAGTATATGCATTAGTAATTATCTTATTCACAAGTATCAACACAATTTTAATTAAAAATATGTTCTTTAATAATTTTTTTATTTTTTTAATATAATATCAGAATTATAATATTTTTTAATTATTTTTTTTGGCTGCCCAAACTCCTTTATATATGAGAGTATTATTTATATTATTTTTTTTTATTTTTTCGTTTGCACTTAAGTTCTTACAATTCTGTGTGTAATATATTTTTTTACCATTCCATTCTGACCATTTTGGGTGTGTTTGGGTTCATGTTGGAAAATAAAAAAGTTCGTTTGAATGTCTTGAATGTCCCATTGTTGGTAATTTTTTGGAATTTCTAACCAGAAGTGCTTTCACCTCTGAACGTACATTCACGTGAAACTAAAAATTTAACTTTTGCGTTTACGTTGAAAAGATTAATTACCGTTGGAGAAATTAGGTAAGAAATTTATTTTATATCTACCAACTGTACCCTTCATTTCTTCTATAAAAAGGATGTCTATAACCACATAATTTCACAGTAATTTTCTGTATATTTTTCGTTACAAATTTTTTTTTATTAAACTCTTTCAGATTTGTTTCCATCACTGTCAAGGTAAAGATTTTAATTTTTTTTTAATTTTTTAGTTCTTTCTTTCATATTTTGATTTTTATATTTTTTATTATATTTTTTATTTATATGATAAATATTTTTTATATTATTTTTTTAGTGTTTTGCTGTTATTTTTTAATTTTCTATTGTTATATTTTTATTGTATTTTTTATTTATATGCCAACTATTGTTGATATAAATTTTATTTTTATTAATTTTTATGATATTTTTATTATTTTTGTTTATAAAATAAATTAATAAGATCTATTCAAATATTTAAAGTAAAATAATAGAATAATATAAAAAATTATTTTAATTGATGTCTCTTTTAGTAATTTTTTATCTAAAAGTGATTTTGAGTAGTATAATTCAAACAACATTTATTTTATTATAATAAATTTTAATATAAAAATTGTCAAATATAAATCACGTTAACACAAACTTACTTTTCATCAAAATTAAATTTATAAAATCACTTTTATGCAAACTCCCATTTGTAACTGTAATCCAAACACACACTTTATCTTCATTTCATTTTAGCAGTTTTGTCTACGTTTTATTTTATTTTTTAATAATTTTATCTGTCTCGTTCCAACAATTTTATTTGTCTCGATGTATTTTTTATACATCTTGTTCCAGTATTTTGTCCTGTTTTAACAATTCTGTTTGTGTTTTATTTTGACAATTTCTTCAAATACATTTTTTTTAACTTAATTAAGCTTATTAAATAAATTACTTTTATTTTGATTTATCAAATATTGTGGTTATAATTTTAAAAAAAGTATAGTTAGAAAACCAACTTTAATAAAGTATTTTTAAAAGTTAAAATTTTACCAAATCTAGCCAAAAGATCGAAAGCCAACTACTCTTTGGCTTATTATATGGCCTATCGTCTATATCCGTACATGTTTCACAAAGAAATGGTGCTGGGAAAAATATAATAGAGACCAAGGGGATATTCCAAATTTTGGAAAAGTATTGAACAATAATATTGGTGAATAATATAAATAATGGGGTTAAAAAAGTAAATTAACTACATGTAATTAATAGTTTAATTAATTAAATTCTAATAATAACTATATTTTAAATTAAAAAAAATCAGAATTTTTATATTAAATTGATACTCTACAACTAATCTGTCATCTTATCTTTTTTTTATTAGACCCTTTTTTCTTTTTTACTCTCAACCCAGCACACTCTAAGACTAGGGATGTTTGTAGTACGGTTTAATTCGATTTTTTAGAGAAAAGTTATCTAATCTAATCGTTTAATTTAATTGCGGTTCGGTTTGATTTGATTTTTTATTGAGATCATCCAAACTAAACCAAATCAATTAAATTCGGTTTGGTTTGGTTCGGTTTATTTGATTTTTTCAATCGATTAAAAAATATATCATACTATTTCACAAAGCCATAACATATAAAATAGTAAAACTACACCCACAAGAGTAAAAAAGGTCTTAATACAAAGAAATTCAACGATAAAAAAAATTATAATATGACAATTAAAGTCATTAAAAGTTTAATAATCTATACAATAAAAGATAAAAATAAATTTTCAGCAAAAGACAATCATATTTTGGTGTTCTCTTCTGCAAAACAGTAAAACATCTTTAAGCAAATCAACCTGAAATCAAAAGGCAAATAATAATAATAATAATAATATAGCACTAGTGATTAACATAGATTGAGGAGATACTATCTGTACAATGGTACCTTTGTTAACAAGACAATTATTTTTAATAGCGATCAGATGAAATAGAATGCAGAATAAATTTAAACTAATAATATCTCCTTTCAAATGCATCTTCAAATTTAATTAGCACATTCAATCAAAAAAAGATTCAAGTACTCAACAAAAAAAAAATATCAAATACAAGCAAGCTCATATAAAACTAATCAAATCAAGAAGCTAATACTATTTAAAAGGTAAAAAAAAAAGAAAAATTAGCCAAACAAAACAAGGCATGTCATAGCATCATAAATTCACAAGTCAAGAGATACAAACAAAGACAAACATAGCTAAAATCAAAATCATAAAAACACAATTATACAATTCACAAGTTCACAAATTACATAGAACGAACTTCCAACAAATTTTTGCTTCAAAAGTAACAAAGATAAATTTCTACATTTTATTTCAACTAAATTATTTGAACTAATGATTCAGGTCAAATTACCAAAATCATAGGCATAAGTGCATAACCATCGAACCCATAAAATTTTCTTTGTTATACAATCTACACAAAATACAATGATCAAACATGGCATAATCCAGCTCATAATTAGCATGATATATAATAAACAACCAATCGAACAATTATTTTAACAGAAAAAATATTAAAAGCTAAATTACATGATTTCTTTAACACAGCATGAATCGAATCGTCAAACTCTATGTGTGATAAACCCTAGGGTTCGATATAGAAGAGCATGCTGAAAGGGGAAAAAAAGAAAACTAGGAACTTACCTAGTTGAAAATTAGGGTTTGTGAAGGGTGAATTGAATAGAATCAAATGTTGGTGACTCCTTTCAAGTCTTGGAAGAAACGAAGAATGATGTTCGTGGAGGACAACGCAGCTCCTGGTGCTTGGAGGAGATACGACTGCTGGGCGTGGATGATGACAAGGAAGTGAGGAAGAGACAGAGCCCTACCAAGGTGAGGGAAGCGCGATAAGAAAGGTCGTAAGAGGAAGGACCGCGCCAAGAAGCGAGAAGAGGGAAGCGTGAAGACTGACGAGGAAGGGCCACCGAGAGGGTGCTATTTGGCGACGTCAATCGCTGAGAGGACAACGACTCTGTGGAGGGTGGGAGTGGGAGGAGGAGTTTTCGGCGCCGTGGAATGGTCGAAGATTCGAGGGGAGATTGGAGAGTGGAGAGTGGAGAGAGTTGGGGAGTGGAGACTAGGGTTGCTGAGTGTGGGAGCGGCGGCTACTTGGGATTGGGGGCTTTTATATTTAGGGTTTTTTAAGTTACCAATTCAGTTTGATTCTAGTTTTCACTATTAAAATCGAGAATCGAACCGAATCGTAAAAAAAAAAACAACAAAATATCATTTTTTCGGTTTTTGTGGATTTCGATTTTTGTTCGATTTTTGGTTTGTTTGGTTCGATTGGTCGGTTTTGTTAGGTTTGGATCAGTTTTGAACACCCCTACCTGAGACCACAACCGAGTCCCAACCCTCCATTCGACACCACGGCCATCACCACTGGCGACCACCATCGCCTACCCTCTCTTTCTTCCCTCTATTTTCTTTTTCTTCACTCTTCATTTCTCTTCAATCCCTTGTACGCTATCTCTGTTCTTTGTGCAAAGCCCAATCCCAGCGAGAAACCCCGATGCAATTCCAGCAGCAGCGGAGCTCTGTGTCGCTGCAACACCACGTCTGCTACCCCTCTCTTTCCATTCTTCCCCTTTCACCAAAGCAGGTTCCATGCTTCCCCTCTGTCTTTGTGTTCTTTCGTTTATTTATTTTAAATGCTTTTTAATTCTGCTTTTAGTGTTTAGATTAGACTTAGATTATTGGATTGATACTTTATGGATTGCAAAATGTTTGATGGTTGATTTTTCTGGATTGATTGTTGCTTAAATTGAATTCAAAATTCCTGTTTACATATTGGACACACCATATGCTCGATGAAATGCTTGAGTGAAATTTTTTTTGTTTAATTCTTATGTTTGCCCAGCATTTGTCTTAAATTTTGTTCTCTTTAGGCATTATAATTTAGAATTGTGCAGTTTTATGCTATTTTTAATGATGTTTGGATTGAGTTTTGACAAGGCATTTGATTATTATTTTTGTTTAAACACCAAATTGGTTTAAAATTTCAAGTTTGGTCATTTGATTGGTGTAATTTAAGAAGTGCATATCATGTTTAGTTAAGTGAATTGAATGAAACTACCTATTCATGTATGTTTTGAATATAATTGAATTTTAATTAATCCCTCTCTTGCTTTTGTGCCAATTATCTATTTTTCCTGAGTTGTATTCCATTCTTTCTTTTTCAGGATGCGTCGTAAAGGTAAAGAGCCAGCTTCATCATTGGCTCCCGCCGAGGTTCGTCCGAGTAATCAACCGGACATTATGATAGACAATGAGAATGGTTTTTGTTCCTTAATAATGGTAGGTTTTTTTCATGTAAAGTAGGAAATGCTCATAAAAGTTATGAAGTAGTTGTATTAATTGTTAAATATCTAATTAGACCATAAAACTTTCGTCAAAGGTGATTTGTGATTTTGCTTATTTTTCAAGTTTGACAAAAGAATCACTTCTTTTACCGAGGACAAGTTCCGAAGAGATGGCATTGATGTGAAAACTGAATCCATAGTTGTGAAGGTATTTGATAAAGAAATTTCAACTAAAGAAATGAAAAATGGAGGAAAAATCACTATAATGCCATATGGAATGGCTGTCTGGTTAATTGGCATTGGGACTCATCCATTTACCAATGAGGGTGTTGAATGATGTGGAAGAGCTCAATAATAACAAATTGCATAGGGATTGAGATACATTATGTACTATATTTTAAGTCATTTAAACGAAAGTAAATGTTCATTTGAGATACATCATGTACTATATTCTCCCGATATCATATTATGAAATCACTTATTTAAAAAATTTAAGTTTGATCGGTAAAGACATTATATATCCAGCAATATTAACCCTGTTTGTTACCATGATAAATGGTGTATGTGAAACATGTGCAAAATGGATACTCTAGAAGGCGATAACAAGTAATAATGTAAAGATGACAACACTTGTAATAAGAAGATAACAAACTCATACATTATTCATACAAAAGAAAGTTGACGCGCGTGGCTTTAACATTACGAAATAAAAACTTAGACCGTGGACAATACTTGTCATGTTATTTCCATATCTTACATGCATGAAAGCTAGATTTTTGATATAGAGACCATTATTCTTCCATATCATATCATGAAGCGTCCAAGTTTAAGGTAGTGAGGTGAAGTGTACAATAAGGTTGAGGTGAAGGACCAAGATTGAAGCTCATGAGATTGGTATTGTTGTCCCGAAGAAGCTGAGAATCCAACCCTACCCCATTCTGGAAGATGGTCCCTCAAGTCAACCACATAAGATACCTGATACCTTTGACCATCAGGGTAGGTAGCAGTCACTTGTAGGTTTTTAGAGTTAGCATCATAGGTTACCAGAACATTTAGGGTTTGGCCATTTCTCCTCTCCCACTTGGTGGTTGCTGCGGATTTAATAGAGTTCACATCAATTCCGATGTGTTGGTAATTGGGGTCCCAACCATTGGAGTCTTGAGCATAGAAGGTATCGAATTCAACGGCGAGAACTTGGTTGGCCGAAGGGTTCTGGGCAGTTTGAGGGTCAAATAGCCCTAAGGTCCCTCCGGCCGAGTTTTTTGGAATTTGGCTATCCGGTGCCGCGATGAAGAAGGCTATGCCATCGGCACCAATGTCATTAGGCGACTTGATGACGAAGCTGAACTGTGCTTGGAAGTTTGTGAGGCGGTTGGTGCTCTTCTCCCAGAGGCGCACCTGGGTGGAGTGCAAGACTCGACCCACGGTGCTCTTTGCAGGGGTTCCGTTAGCGTCTACCTTGGTGAGTTGGATTCCCTTGCTTGCTGAAAAGGTTGCATCACCTTGCAAGATTAGGTTTCTTTCATCGTCTTGTTCAAATTTGTTGTAGCTGAAGGAAAGGGAATCTAGTGAGTGGGCTTTGTTGAGGAGCATGAGGAAGATGGTTGCTATGGAAAGAAGAGGGAGGATTTTCTTGGAGATAGCCATGGTGATGGTTTGTGTTGTGTGAAGAATGGTTTGAGCCTTATGCCTATTTATACTATCAATATAGGACTATTCCATATTTTTAAATTATCTTTCATTTATATCTTGAAATTAGTATTATGATTTCACTTATATTTATTAATAAAAATATACTACTAAATGGAAGAGAAAGAGAAAAAGTTAATCCACCACACTAAGTTCCTGTTTTGTTATATTGTATTCTTTTTAATCATAACCATATTATTTAAATTAATTTTATTTTAGTTTGACTAAAATGATTCCAGAAATTTATTTTTAGTTTACTCCTCAAATCAAACATATTTAGATTCTCTTTAAGTTAATATCTATTAGTGTAACTTATTCGAAAGGTTAAATAATATTAGTTAACTTTACTATCAGTTACACTAATAATATCTTTAAAAATAATACTTAGTTCTATTTAAAAAAAAGTTCTCCTTATATATATATATATATATATATATATATATATATATATATATATATATATATAAGAGTAATATTATATCACTAATAAAATTAATTCTTTTTTTGCTAATAATTAGTCACTTTTAAATTACTAAATTTTAAACTTTTAATTTTAAATTTTAATGATATAAAAATAAAATATGCATCTAAAATATTGATAAAAATTATTAATATTTTTCTATGTTATCTTCTTGTCCGCTATTCTAAATTTTTAATCTATATACTTTTGTCTCAACTCTCAAGTGTTATCCGTATATCAATATAATATCATATATGGCTCTAACTTCCAAGAGAAATAATTGTTAACCGGGGAAACAACTACACATGGAACGGCGAGGCATCCATGTGTGTTTTTGTTTTTGTTTGGTTTTTTTTTTTTTTTCCATGACGTACATGAATTATAATTAGGTAAACAAAAAAATAGTCGGAATTTGTCTTATTTAACATTAATTAATTGTCGCAATAATTAATAAATGCTAAATAAGGTAGATTATAATTGTTTTTTGCTGATTTTATTTGGTTACCAAATATTTTCGTATGATTTATGAGTTAGAAACTAGAATACCTAGTGCCACAAGTAGTTTGAAAATAAATATAGGAAAATTTGTATCACATATATAGGTGTTTTTTTACGGTAAAATTAATTGTCTAACACACATGAATACGTAGGCTAGGAGTTACGATGCAGTTATAAACGAAAATTAATATATTATCATTTTTATATTTATTTTTTATTTAATAATTCACATTTTTTAATGCAGTAATTTTTCCTAAATTAAAGTACATACTTGGTACGAATACAAGCTTGTTTGCCTTACAAGTCGATATAAGTTGGATTAAATTCAACAAAAATAATCCTCACATTAACATGGCTGTAAACATGCACTCACTTAACCGTTTTAATAGCGCGCTCAAATTATGAAATACGCTTTTTCTTCTTTCTCGATCAAAATTCTAACCCTAAAAATTCAAACGACGCTCGAAGTCTCTCAAAAAACTGTCAAAATCGTCGCGAAAACTCAAGGAAATCTACAAAGAAACTTCAAAATCTCCATAAAAAGAAAGATTATTCAAGGTATTATTTCACTGATCATCCAGTTTTTTCACTTTTTTCTTTCTCATTTCGAACGCAAAACACTAGATAATCGTATTTCTATTTATTAAGTAGATTCATTATGTGTTCTTGGTTTAAAATACATATTACTGTTCTCGTTATATTGTTCAATCGGTGATAACCGTTTTACGTACTGTTTCGCGTATAGTTTAACGTATATTTTCATGTTTTTCTGTGCATGTTTGGAACTGAGTTTGTATAAATAAAAACTTCCGCTGTATCTTAAGTAAATTTGACTGTAACTGGTGATGTTGTTCTTGAATATGGTTCATGTACTTCTGGTGTCATTTTATGCATATTTAGTTGACTTGAATATCATTTTGAACTCATATTATGTCATATAATCTAAAAAATAATAGAGGTGTATATGGCTGGTATTTTGGTATATATCAAGCGAATTCGACTGTAACTGGTGCTATTGTCCTATCCCTGGTGTAGCTAGAAACAGAACATTGTTTTTGTGTTTCTGGTGTCATTTTATTTGTGTTTGGTTGACTTGAACATCATTTTTAACTCTTGTTATGTCATGTAATCTAAGAAATACTAGAGGTGTATATGGCTGGTATTCCGGGTTATATGAAGCGAATTCGACTATAACTGTTACTGTTGTCCTATCCTTGGTGTAATTAAAAATAGAATATTGTCTTTGTGCTTCTGATATTATTTTATGCATGTTTAGTTGACTTAAATATCATTTTAAACTCATATTATGTCATATAATCTAAAAAATAATAGAGGTATATATAGCTGGTATTTCGGTGAGAAACGAATTTACTTATGTAAGGGCAATTGCCCCATTAAATTTTTATAAACAAATAATAAGTATACACATAATATAAGTATTAAAGCCCCTCTTAAAATAATAGGTTTGCCCCATTTTAAATTTTTTAAAAATATATATGTGAAAAATCTAGGTTATTAATTAATAATACAATAATAAAAATTATTGAATTATATAAATTTAATCTATTTATATTAAAAAATTAAATATGCTTGATTAAATAGTAATAATAATTTAATTAATTAATTATCTAAAATTAAATTTAGTTTCTCAAATAAAAATAAGACTGTTAGTATTTAATAATTTTTTAATTAATTTGAGATAAAATATATTATATATTATTTATTTATTTTTACTATTTATTTAATTTAATTTTGGTATTATGTATAATAATTATTTTCATAAAATTTTTTTTACCATGAATATTATAGAGTGTCAACTGTGCAATTAAATGACAAAAAATATTTGAATAATTACTTAATATAAAAAAGATATTATTTATATTTATATATAAAAAATGTAATTGTTTGAGTTAAATTTTTATTTTTTTGTAATTATTTTTGTATTTTTTTTAATTTTATATTTTTTATAAATTTTTAATTATTAAGCTATAATTTTTTTATTATATAAAAAATAATCAATAAAATGTGAGTTGATGGATATAGAGGATATTTGATGAAAAAATACTTTTAAATTAATATATTTTTTTATGTGTTAATTAAATTATTTAAACTTTGACTAATATATTTTGAATTTTCAATATCTAAATATATTTATGTTAAATTTTATTATTTTTATATATTATTTTTGCCTCTATTATTAAAATTTTTTGGATTCGTCACTAATTTCAGTGTATATCAAGCGAATTCAACTGTAACTGGTGATGTTGTTATCTATTAACCTTATGTTTTTATTTCTTACAGTAAAAAGGACAAGCAAGAACCCTGCTGCACCAAAATATAATGTAAGCACATATATCTTAGACCAACTCAATTTTTTTTGTATAAATATCGTTTATTTAAATAATTTTCGTTTCACTTATTTACAGAAAACTTGTGATTTGAGATGATCGATAAGACTTCTAAATGAAAATTTCCAAAACATGAGCAATGAAAAGAAAGCCATCGTCTAGGAATTGAGATTTGATGGTTTAATTTGATGCACATCCCTCCAATAAATGTACTGCATAAACTCTTAAAGGAGTTGACATATTCTTTTAATTTGATAAGAAACACATTAGACACCTCGTACGGTGTGTTGACCATCAACCAGAAAAATATAGTAGCTGTCCTCAGCTTGAATGCATCTGGTAACTGATTACATTAACTATTATAATAGAAGTGTATATGACTGTACTTCGGTGTATTTTAAGTGAATTCGAGTGTAATTGGTGATCTTGTTTTGCTGCTTTTCTTATAGGGGCGCTCTTTCTAAGCAAAGTTAATTTTAAAGAGTTTATTGAAGAGAACAAGGAAGTTTATAGAAACTTTCAAGGCAAAACATTGAAGCAATTGACGGACTTGATAACGAAAATCGGTGTTGACCGTGACGAAGATCAGCTTATGTTAAAGAGGGCATTCATCATCTACATTCAAATGTTGTTCTTGTTGCCAACAACAATAAACAAGATTTCTCCCATCCACATGCCTCTGATTTTTCATGTGGACACCATACGCGAATGGAATTGGGGTGGCCATATCTTCGACTTCCTCATCAAGGGCATAAGTGAGCACGTCTTAAAAAAGAAAAAATCCGTTTATGGCTAGCTCTATGCTCTGATGATTGAATACTTTCACGAATCCAAACACAAAAATAAGATGATGGATGCAATCCCTAGACCACCCTAGGTGATACATTGGACTAAGGAGTTGCTGATTGAGAGGGTAGAAGCTAAAATTAAAGGTTATATGGTAACTGAACAGAATTATTTCTTTAATTTCGGTGTATTTCTTTTATGTATATGATGTAAACCAATGTTTTACCTATTTTAGGGCATCGTCAAGAGGGTAGAGCTAAAAGAAAAATTGACGAGAATACAAAAGGAAGAAAAGAAGGAGAAAAAGAAAAAGACACAAAAGAAGAAGGACATTTCATCGAAAAGTGATAGTGGTACTTCCTCTGAGTCTGATTCTGAACAAGACTCAAAGGAGCCACCAAAAGCAAGAAAACAACCAACTAGAAAAATAAAAAAGTAAGTATTATTTTTAGGTGTATTTTGTCATTTTTACTGTATTTTTTTGCCTCATTATTATTTGCTGTCCAGAATGGTATAGAAAAAGAGAAAGCAGATTGTTCAAGATTTATCTTCGCAAAGCGAAACTAAATCTGATGATGAGTAAAATTCTCAAATTATCATTGGAATGCTATGTTTTCTGTTTATATCAAAATTTTATGTATTAACAGAATGTTTCCCATTTATTGTCAAAAGTAAAGAATTGGAGCGAATAATAAAAGAAAAATCGCAGAAAAAAGTTCAGATTCCTGCAAAAATGTATGCATTTCTTTCGGGGGGGATATTTAATCAATTTTGTTGTCTTTGTTTGATTGATAATTCTTTGATTTTTAAGATGCAATCCAAAAAACTAAAGTGCATTATTGAGGATTCATCTTCTGAAAAAGAAATTGAATCCGATGACGAGTAAGAGACATTGTAAAGCTATCTTTTTTTTTCATCAAAATTTTATTCGTTAACATAATTTTATTTATATTGTCAGAACTGAACAAACACAAGAATTTTTAAGAGAAGCAAAAAAAAATGCCAAGCCTGAAAAAGGTATGTTGCTTTTCGGTATATTTTGGCAATTTTATTATGTTTTTGGTGGCTGATGATTGTTTGCTTTTCCAGGATGTAGGAAAAAAGGACAGATATACCAGAAGGTGAGCTCCACTCCATAGAATCTCACTATGATTCTTCCCAAATGTAAGATCTTTTATTTGATAACATTTCCTAAATCCTGGTGTAACTCATTACTTTGATTTTACTAAATAATGTTTATTTTGTTCTTAGAATGCCGAATGTATACTTGGCAAGTGAAAATGATCTTGTCTTTCAAACACAGACAGATAAGAGCAGTATAAATAAGCTAAGTGATAACATGTAATTTCTATTTCTATTGTCATTTTCTTAATTTTTGTGTTACCATGTTCTGCTTCTGATTCTGTATATATATTTTTTTAGGAAAAAAAGTCCTTTAACGATTTATTCAAGAAAAAAAACTGCAACTATATAAATTCTCATAAAATAGAAGTTGTGTTTCTATTCAATACTTGAGGTGTATTCTGACATGATTTCAGTGTATTTCAAGTTAGGGGAACAAGAAGAATCGTACAATGACCCAGCCCAAGAAAAAATGATTGTTCTTCAAAAAGAGATACATTCACAATCCGAACTGCTCAGCATGTGAGTTTTCCAACTTACTTTCAATCTTCTATTCTTCTATTTTAAGAAAGTTTATTAACTTTTCATTTTTCTTTTCGTTAGACTTCCACTTCAAATATGTGCACCTCCATCAGAGGGAAAAACATCAAGTCCTTTGCAAAATCATCCAATCCCTGCAAAGTCTCCCAACGAGGAATTTAAAGAAGAAAAAATTAATGCGTGAAGAATAATACTTTTGATGTATCTGGTTTGTCTTTGGGTTTATTTGTTCATCGTTAAGGGTTTAAGTGTCTTTTATATAGAGGTGTATTTGGTTCTTAATTCAATGTATTTCTTTTGAATTGAGGTGCAATTATTTTTTTAGTTTAGTTCCTTTTCTATAATCCTGTAGCACTGCACAATCCCATCAACCTGCTGAAAACACACCAACAGCGCCAGCAGCTCCTTCTAAAATGTAAGTTCTACACAATATAACTCTCTTTCAATATTCTTATACTATTTTATATGTTACAATCAAGGTTCTGAAAACTGAACCGGTCATCGAACTGCTCTAGCTACTGGTTTATTGGTTTAATGGTTCAACCGATTTAACTGTGGCTCAACCGATTTAACTGTAGTTCAACCAAAAGAACCATTTTATAATAAAATAATAAACAAAATATAAATAAACACATCAAAATATAGTTATAATCTAATATAAACTTTAAAATATCATACAAATTAATACTACACATACCTAAAGATTACTAGCAACCTAATAACAATAAACATGAAAATAAGGACCATCTCAATTGCAAGAATCACAACAATAATTTAATGAATTAACAAGTTTAAAATCTGAATAAAAAATCCAGCAACTCAATAACAAAAAACAAAGACAATCTTAATCTCAAGAATCACAATAATACCAATAATTTAGCAAATTAACAAATGAACAATTTGTTAAGAGCAAAGCAACCTAATAATCTCAATTGCAAGAATGACAACAATTTAATGAACTAACAAGTACAAAATTCAAATAAAAAATCTAGCAACCCACAATAACAAAAAACAAAAATAATTTCAATTTCAAGAATCACAATAACAGCAACAATTTAGCAAATTAACAATTTGAGAAGAATAAAGCAACCCAATACCTCAATTGCAAGAATCACAACAACTATTTAACGAATTAACAAGTAGAAACTCACAAGTTCACAAGAACCCACAACAAACTACTCCAACCCAATAATCTCATAAGTCAAAATTATTGGATAATAATTCAACCTAGTAACAAGTTATAGCAACAAAATTCACAACTTAACTAACAATAATTATTCATAATTATTCAACAATCATTCAACAAAGTTCACAATTCAATTCACAGTTGACAAAAAAATAAAAAATCTAAATCATACACATAGATCACAGTTCACGGTTCACAATTCATAGAACTTCACAGTAACAACAAATTATTCAATTATAGTTAAAAAGAAAATTACCTAAAAGTTAGAAGTCTTGAACAGAGCACGCAAGAGAGACACACCATGACAAGGTTCACCTTCAAATGGGCTTCGAATGGCCTTTGAATGGGCAGTGGAACAGAGCTGGCGCTAACGACATAATGGCTGCACAATGGAGGGGAAGGAAGGTTGCGACAGCAACTGCACTCAATGGATAAGGGGAACGAAGGTTGCGACGGCTTCTGCGCGATAGAGGGAAAGTGAGGGAGCAGGCGGTGGCTGGACGAAAGTGAGGGAGGACCAGGAGCTCTGGACTGAGTGTAAGAGACAGAGAGAGGCTAGGGCTGGACTCGAGAGTGGAGACTGAAGTAGACGAGTAGTGGAGGAGTTAGGGTTCATTGATTTAGAATCAATGAAACGGCGCTATTTACTTCCCAATTCAAAAAACCGACCGAATCACAGTTCGGTTCGATCGAACGATTTTCGACCTGTTTAACGGTTCAATAGCGATTTTTAAAATTGGCGGTTTTAGCATTTAACCGATCCATTTTTTGCAACAGTTCACAGTTCAACCGGTTCGAATCGATTTTTAGAACTTTGGCCACCCCCTCAATTCACTGCTGCATTAATGATGATTGCTAGGACATCATCATTTGTAAAGCTTGAATTTCCTGCGCTATCGTTCAACTTTGGTTTTCTGAATCGAACAAGAAGATACACTGATTTAGGAGGGTCAATCGACAACTAAGACGAGAAAATAATAATAATAAGTTATGTCAAATATTTTCAAGCAGATGGTTAAGTATTGGTTTGAATTGGGTTATTTGAGCGCAAAAAAAGAGCATTTTTTAAAAATAAAGTATTTTTATTAAATTTTAAATATATTTAGATATATTTTTTAAAAAATATTTTTATTAAAAAATAAATTATTTATTTATTTTAAAAGTAAATAATATCTTATCTAAAAAATAGCAGAAGCAAAAAAATTTTTAATATTAATTTTTTTGAATTTATTAAAATATAAAATAACTTTCAAAAAAATAAAAAATATTTTTAAAAAATTCAATATAAACTGATCCTAAATTTTAATCAAGGTCACTTGTCACTATCCTAATACCTAATCACATATATTTATCTTAATCACAATATTATTTAAATTAATTTATTTTATCTTAATTAAAATTATTTCAGAAATTTATTTTTAAAAATGAAATATATTTAGATTCTCTTTAAATTTAATATCTATTAATGTAACTTATTCGAGAGGTTAAATAATATCAGTTAACTTTACTATATAGTTACACTAGTAATATCTTTAAAAATAATATTTAGTTCTATTTACAAAAAGTTCTCCTTATATATATCAGAATAATATTATATAATCAATAACATTATTTTTTTCTAACAATTAATCAATTTTAAACTATAAAATTTTAAATTTCAAATTTTAATAATAAAAATTATAATAAAATTAGTTTGATCTAATGGTTAGCTCACTAGTTCATTTAATCAAGTGTCACGAATTAGTCTTTATCGATAAACTTTTAAATAAAACTCAAATTCATGACGAATTAGTAAAGATATCATGAAAAATAAAATAAAATATTGATATAATTATTTGCTTTTTTTTTATTTTTCTATGTTATCTTCTTGTCGGCTATTCTAAATTTCTAATCTATATTTTTGTCTCAAGAATTGTTCATAATGGCTCCAACTTTCCAGAGAAATAATTGTTAACGGAGAAGCAACTATGCATGGAACCAGATTACGAATCCGAATTAGATAATGGCGAGGCAGCGAGATCTGTTTTTTTTGTCCCCATGACGTACATGAATTATGATTTAATACCTAGTGGACAAGTAGTTTGAAAATAAATATAAGAAGATTTGTATTACATATATAGATGTTTTTTACCGTAAAATTAATTGTCTTAACACATATATAAATGCATAGGCTTAGGAGTTAGGATGCAGATATAAACGAAAATTAATATATTATCATTTTTATTTTTTATTTAATAATTTATATTTTTTAATGCAATAACTTCTCCTAAATTAAAGTAACAAGTTAAGGAGCTATTCAGATAAAACGTTTAAAACTTTTTTTTTTAAATATTTTTTAGTAATTAAAATTTAATACATATAATCGATTAAATTATATTATTTTTATTAAAATTAGGCTAGACAAAATAATTTGACCGAAAAATAGTAAATCAAATCTTAAACTGATCTAAATTAATATTATTTTTTATAAAAAATGACTACAATACCTTTATTATAGAAAATAACTAAAATACTCCTATTATATATATTAATTTTGAGAATCCTAAATTTTAGCCATTTACTTTTCTACCATCATAATAAAGTTAGGATTTAGAGTTTTCAATATATATATAATAAGAGTATTTTAGTCATTTTCTATAATAAAAGTATTGTAGTAATTTTTATAAAAAAATAATATTAATTTAGACTGATTTAAGATATAATTTATTATTTTTTCGGTTAAATTAATTTGTTTAGTTTAATTTTGATTAAAATAATATAATTTAATCGATTATATATATTAAATTTTAATTATTAAAAATATCTTTAAAAAAATATTTTAAATATTTTTATGTGAAGAATGACTCTTAATAAATTATGTCAAATATTTTACAATAAAAGCAGAAAGTTAAATTCAAATTAGCGTCCCCTGTCCGTATATATCTAATACCTAATTACATATATTCATTTTCAAAAATAATATTTATATATTAAAAATAATTATTAGAATTAAGTATTAATATCTTTGTGTATAAATTTTAATTTATTTTTAATATATATTTATATTTTAACATATATTAGTGACTAAAAAAAAGTGTAACCATTGTATATGGTAACAAAAAAATCGGTTTCTTTTGATATATATTTTTAAATATTTCCAAAATTATTCGGACTACTATATCTATTGTAATAATTATATGGCGTATGCTACGATGACTATTATGTTGATTATAATAGATATACAATTTTGACAATATTTAAGATGTTTCTAACCAAGTTGGGTTGGTCTAGTGGTTAGCTCACTAGTCCGCTTAAGCAAGTGTCGGGGGTTCGAATCTCGCCTTGTGTATGCAGCAATCCATTAGCCAGCGGCAAATCCTTAAATGGAGCTCAGTACCGCGACGGATTAATCCTTAACCTGCACGGATTAATCCTTGACCTGCCGAGTTGGGGAATACCGTAGGAGACCAAAAAAAAGATGTTTCTTTTTTCTATTTCAAAATATTTCTATGCGTTACTAAATTTTTATCGGAAACTATTAATGATCTATTGTAGTATTACTAAAGTTGTATCTAATCCAAGATGCCATCGAGATACCTTCACAATCGTCCATTTTATCTTAGCTTTCCGGACGGTTCCCACCTTACAGGTAATGCCATGTGAATTGATCGACACTGTGTCGTACAACCACCATATTAAATTAGGATGGATACTATTATAAAGATTTTATTATTATTTTTATATGAAGATATTTTATTATTATTATTAAATCATAAATTATATAGTTTAATTTTAAGATATTATAAAAGTATTATTTTTTTAAAATGTAGCTAAACAAATAAAATATACTTTTAACACAAAAATTTTTATAAAAAAATATTTTTAATATTTTTATTTGAGTAGGTGTCTTAAATTAGTACTGCTATACATAATAAATGATGAGAAAATAACATTGGTTGTTTTTTTTTCTATTTTTTTCCGATAAAAGAAGAATTAAATCTAAGATTTAACTAATTTTGCCTTAAAGTACATTTTAAAAATATAATAATAGAATAATTTTAATGTTTTCCCGACCAAAAAAGGATTAAATCTAATAGTAATAGATAAGCAAGTTATATTTACAAAGATGAAACAATTAATCGGCATCATCAAGTGAGGGTTAATTAAAACTACCTCCAGAAAATCCAATTATTGATGATATTATTAGAGGTTTACACGAGTTGAATTAATTCAGATTTAAGAGAGAATGAAAACGAAATGAAAACTAACATGATAAAATTTGATCGGTTTAGATAAGAGTTTTTGTGAGTAAATCTGAATCAGTCTAGTTCAATTAAATTAAATTAGATCGATTTAGATAATTAGATATTCGATTAAAAATTAAATTTAAAAATTTAAAAATAAAAAAATTAAAAAGAGCATATTTTAAAAAAAATATAAATGTTATAAATATAAATATTAAATTAATAAAAATATTAAATAAATAAGTTTTTTAACTAAGTTTTATTAATTATCTTTAGGCATATTTTTTAATTTACATTATTTATTTGTTTAATTTTAATTTTAGCATCTTTTCTACCTCTTTTTAACTTAATTAATTTAGCTGTAAAAAATACTTGTATATATCATAATATTATTGTTATGCAGATTTTTAGTAAAATCTAAATTGGTTCGATATCTGATAATTTAATTTGGAAGCAAAACCTACTCATTGTTAAGGATTTTAGTTTTTAATTGTGCATCAAAGATTCTTGTTGGACTAATGATGAAAAGAAAGAACGTAGAAAGAAAAGATAAAAGGGACAAAGTTTATTTGGAATAAAAAAGATGCAAGAGAAACAAAGTAAATGACTAAATTAAAAGAAAGTAATAAATTGTCTTTGGCATGATCAAAGGACTTTAAAATTTGAATACATTGAAATCAAAGAAAGAAAGAAAAAGGCTTTGCAGAAAAAATAAATTGTTGGAAAGAAAATTTGCAAAAGGAATTGAAATGAAAGTGAAGACTATAGAAAGAACCTTACAGAAAAACAAACTCTGAGTAAGATTAAAAAGTCTCTGGAGATGTGATATTGTAATAGCTTTTCTGAAAATGAATTCCAACATCTATTCGTTTTAAGTTATGTCTATTTATAGCCATTTTTAACCAATTAAAATTCCTTCACGTGCTTTACATACAAAAAAATCAAACATAACTGTTCCCACCACAACGATAGTGTGATAACTGTCTTTAACTGCCTCAATTATTGGCTCCCCGTTGCTTCGATCACAGATCTCATTTTCAATATGCATCTTCAATTACTCATCGATAATTTTCCTTCGATCACCTTGCACACCTTCTCGACATAGTCCAAACAAATGTCTTCAATTTGTTCATCATCAAATTTAAATTATTTTTAGCCAACAAATTGTCCCTTAAATCGACGATTTCTTTCTTAAAATAAAGAATGAGTGGATTCAATAGAACTTCCCTTCTCTTTTATTTAAAACATTAAGAGAACAAAATTTAAACACAAAACGTTTAGAATTCCCAACTGACACTAAATTTTGGAAAACAACTTCATGTCATCACACCCATTAAATACGTGTCCCATCATGCACACTTCTCTATTAATTTCAGACGTTAATCCTTTTCAATTCCAAATTATAAATACCACTCCACTAGCTTTTCACACTTATCCAAAAACTTTTCCGTTGCATATCTTTTCCTTCCTAGTGCCATATCCTTTCATCGTCTTTGTTCTGCATATGTAACAAAAAAAAAAAAAACACTTCCTCCACAAAGTTTCTTACTACTCATTATATTCAAAATCATCTGCTCTCTTTCCTCAAGGTATTTTCATATATTCATTATTAACATTTGAGCTATCAATTACATATATTTATTTCTATAAAGGAGTATTTTTCATTTCACTTATCTCGCAGCTACTTATTTTCCAGAATCATCATGCATATGGCTACTAGTAGCAATCATTCTCCTTCCACAAAATGGAAAAAAAAAACTATGGAGAAAACCCCATGCATAAACCTTTAGATAATAGCTCAGGACAATGACATTATTATTGAAGATCCTATTGATGCTGTTAATGTACAAAAAATTCTTTTCTCCTTGCTGTTGAGGACCAAATGCATTGCTTTTTGAGCCCTTTACTTCCCCATCTGAGATTGATCAAGTCCTTCTTTTTTTTCCTTCTCTCCCTAGCCAAGAACTGTTAGTTAAAAAAAGACATGTATATGGCTCTTTCAATGATCATACAAAACCATTTCAAAATAATTCCAAAACTTTTTCGAAAAGTGTTAACTATATGGCCTGGTTCAATAAGATCGAACCAGAAAAGAAGGATTTTTGGGCCTAGCGTGGCATATATGACCTCTTTCGACTGTTTCAATACTAACTTACTACTCATCATTGGATGATCGGGACCACGTTGTACTTTTGGAGTCGGTTGACTAAAAACCTTCGTTTGCCATGTGGTATGGTTTGCCCTACGACCCTTTTCGATGTGGCCACTATCACAGGGTTAACTCCTTTGAGGATCGATATTTCTCCTAACATGGAACCAAAAAAGAAGTACAAAATCAACTGGAAAGCTTTTCTTACGTGGATTTTATAAAAAATAACATGGGTCAAGGTAAAGATCCCGTTTCTAATGATGAGCACGTAGCTTTTTTATATTTTAGGTTGAATGCT
This sequence comes from Arachis hypogaea, assembly GCF_003086295.3. Taxonomy (NCBI): domain Eukaryota; kingdom Viridiplantae; phylum Streptophyta; class Magnoliopsida; order Fabales; family Fabaceae; genus Arachis; species Arachis hypogaea. The sequence continues at coordinate 119,306,974 of NC_092044.1, read as the reverse complement.
ATAGTTTTTACCTCTCGAAGTGTCACCATGCAAAGATTCTATCCATCTCTTGCTGACCTGATCCATGAGAGTTCATCGACCTTATGTCTTTCTAAACTACTCTTAGGTAACATGTATGATGAGCTCGGTCACATGGTAACAAGCCTCGAAAATCGATCTCCTTTCAGTGCAGGGGACCACTCTAGCTCCTTCAATTATGGCTGAATGAACTTTTTGAGACGTTTATAGAAGTTGATGGCATGCATCCTGATTTCAGCTAAACAAACCATTGAAGGCATCTGCCTTACTTCTTTGAAACCAACTTTTCCTGGTCCCAAGATCAGGGTTCTTTTTTGGGAAGTCTTTACCAGATTTTATCGTGCAAAAACCTTTCAGAACGGGGAGCTTGACTTTGCACCTTTTGTTGATTGAAAATGTGGTCCTACTTGGTTTTGAGCACCAATAATTTCAAAGGACAATAATGAGAAGGTGCAATGTTCAAATGACAGAAACTGGAGAAATTACACTGCCATTCAAGTTTTCACTACCAGCATCCCTATGTACAAAAGGATCAATATCGAGTCACTTTACATGCTCTCTATTTTGTGACTCGACAAATAGAATTTTCTCAAGCTTTGACAGCTCCATTCGGTTCAAAATTATCAAGTCAACTGGGACAAAAAAATCTACAACTCCATGTCACTTATAACTCAAGAACTAAAGCACAACAAATATCATCGATCTGAGTATGAAGCAATTGACTTTGTCCCGAGCTGATATGTGACCAAATCTTTTCTTGTTTGGTGGAAAAAATATTATTCTCAATACAATGCAGCCTTGAAGAGATTCTTGAAGGTATGTTGAGGGTTTGTCCAAGCATGGGTGAAAAGTCTACCACTATTGCTGTCTCAAAGAGGAAAGCAGAATCCTCAAAAGCTCTAAGAAAAAATTTGAAAACTTCGAAAACTTCTTCTGCAGTATCAAATTTGGCAAAGGTATCGAAACAAACTATTTTTATTACTTTCTATACTTATATTCCCAATTAAGATTATCTGAAAATTTTTTCATTTTTTTAGGTTAAACAACAACACATCAGCAAGTCTGTTGAATCCCCTTCAGAAAATTCAAGTACTAGAACTTTTCCATCGAACATTGGAGGTTTCGAAACTGACCCTGAAGATATCTCTTCAAGTTCTCACAACTTTACGGATTCTAAAACTACCAAGGTATTTGCACTTTCTTTTTTCATATATGTATAAAAAGAAAAAATACAATCTCTTTATCAAAAAGTTTGTACGCAGAAAATAGCTCCTCATCCAAGGAGAATTAATACCAACCCCACCATTCATCAATTGTCTTTTACATCTTATAGTACTAACTCGATCCCACTAATAATCAATACTGAGCTAAAGAAGACAAAAGACGTTTAGACAGATCTGTTGCAAACTCGAGTTGTCATCGAAGCTCCATCGACCACACATAATGTCATCGTGGATACTCCTTCTGACAGGGTCGAATTCACACCCTTTGCACAAGATCCAATTTTTCACTTGTTTCAAACTAGAGGTGCAGAAGTCAATAATCAAAGGGATGAATCAATCTCAGCCAGGGTGATGATGTGTTGAATGAGCTTCTTAGAGTCATCTTGAAGATCTTTAAAGGCAAAGAAACCAGGCTATCGAGTTTTGAGAACAAACCAGTTCATTTAGATTAGAATCCACAAGTTCTTAACCCTCTTAAAGGCACACATGATCCAAATGTGACAAAAAATTTCATTGATCCTAATGTTCTCGATCTCCTTCAAAAAGTAAAATTTTTGCTTGCCAATCCTGTTGATGCATAGTTCTCGCAAGATGGTCTTGATGACGCACTTAACCAGATTTTGAGTTCTAATATTTTTCTTCAAAATTCTTATGATCATATCAAACCACTTACATCTTTTATTAATTACATCAAAAAAAAAATTTATGTTAGAACGGATTTGTGTTCCATCAAAAGGGAATAAAAGAGGTTAAAGATCGAAGTGTCAAGGTTGAAGAAGTGTCAAGGTTGAAGCTTCTTGATAGACAAAAGAAAGTATTAGATTATAAAATTCATCTGACTGACACTTCTACCAAATTAAACCAACTAATTAATAGAGAAAATGAGTTAAAAAAAATAAACTTGTTGAAATCAGGCAGAATAAAGCTCTTCTCTAAAAGTTTCTCAACAAGTTCCAAAGTAATATTATAGTTTCTATTAATTCTTGTATTATAAAACAAATTTAAATAACAAAATGCAAGTAATTAAAAAAACACATATAAAAAGAAGTAGCATTATTAAATGCAGGAGTAATTATACTAATACATATAAAACTTGCTGAAGTCTATATTGTGCAATATGTATAAATTATACTTGTTCTTGTAAGGATGGGGTTGCCGCTGTATACTTCGGTCCTGTGCTGACCTTTGTTCAGTAGATTTACGGGAACCGACGATTTCCTTGTGAACCTGGACCTGAGCGCGGTACCTGTAAAAGGGACTCCGACACCCAAATTAGTACGAGAATGAAACAAAAGATTATATATATGAAATTGAGAGAGAAATGATTCCAGCAGAAGACTTCAGAGGGTGAAGTAATTTTCTTTAGGAGAGGTATATGCTTCTCGTTTTGCCTGTGTCTCTTTGCTTATGGGAGCGCTGTTTTTATAGAGTTAGAGCTTAAATTGCCCTAACGGTTAATTTGAATGAATCTCGGATTTCCCGAGATTCTTCGGGAGTTAATGTATACGTGCCTAGAGTATCAGATGCACGTGTCTTTTGATCAGACTGACGTGTTCGAGATATATGGCGATAAGCTCCGTTCTTTGATGTGGCCGAGATATATAGTGATAAGCTCCGAGTGGGTAGGGTACCGTACACAGCCCCCAAGCTTAACTTGTGTCTTTAGTTTTATAGCAAGTTGAGCTTTTGAACGACTTATATCTCAGCGTCGGTTTGAGTCTTGGCAGCCCCTAAGCTCAACGTTGCGTTTTAAAACTCCATTCACATTTTTTAAGGCGTTTCATTTTGGGGAACGTGCCAGAAACTTATTTTCCCATTTTTTGGTGAACGTGGGGCAATTAAGTTCCTTAATGACCGGATTTGAACCGTTTTGACCTAGGGTACTTCAACAGTTGTTCCTTTTGGGTCTCCCGCTTGTTTAGTGGGTTTGTAATATCATTTGTTTGGGTTTTTGTTTCAAAGTTTTCACCTTTTTACTTTTTATCTGGCTTTGGCGGTTAGAATGGCTTCGAAAGGTTAGATTGTTTCTCCTCGCTCTGCTTCCTTCTTTTCGTTTTTGATTTTCTATTGCTGTTAGGAAAAAATGGTTAGATATAAGGAAAAAGATAAAGTGAAAGTGGTTGAAGTTAAGAAGGATGATCCTTTCCACTGGGTAGATGATGACGTAAAAATGCGTGCTTCTTCATATTCTACTTCTGAGTCGTTGAAGGAGCGTCATAGTATGAAGCTAGTTAAGGATCATTCTGGTATTGCCGTTGAACTTCTTCCTTGTTCCAATGAGGAGAGGGTTTGCGAGCGTAGGGGGAATTGGGGATATTTTTATATGTACACCCCTTGCTTTACTGAGTTTCATGTTAGATTTTCTTTTTCACCTTTCGAGTGTGATGTATTGACACAGCTTAACTGTGCCCCTTCTCAATTACACCCGAATTCTTGGGCGTTTTTACGGGCTTTCCAGTGTTTGATGGACTTTCTTGAGTATCCGCCTTCTTTGGGTATTTTCTTTTCTCTGTTTCAGTCAAAAGGGGTTCGGAGGGGTCTATGGGTATTTTTGAGTAGCTTCCCTGGTCGTTCCATTTTTTTGCTGTATAAGTCTTCCTTCAAAAATTTTAAACCTTTGTTTGTTAAAGTCCGATCTATAGAGACCGAGTACCCTTTTTACCTTGATGACGAGCTAATAGAAAAATTTTCATTATACTGGTGTTTCGAGCCCATGCAAGTGCTTGAGGCTTATAGAAGTGAGGAGGAGGACTTAGTGGTGGAATTTTTAATTGAAAATTTTGCTGCCGGCGAGTGTTTGTCGATTCCTGAGATATTGCTTTTTGAGAAGGAAAGTGATAAGGAAGGGTTAAGGACATACATAGGTAATATAAATATGTACTTTTTATTAATTGTTCTGTTCTTGTCTGGTCTGTAAGCTCTTGTTTCTGTCTGCAGGAGGGCGAGTTTCGCACCTGACTTCATCTCGGTTGTAGACTTTCCTTGATAAGAAAAAGGATAAGGGTGTTGGTGTTTTTGGCTTACCTAAAACTGGTGCGGGGGAGGTTGCTTTTTCTACTACTCAGCCAGCTTCTTCGAAGAGGAAGAGAGATGGTTCTGAAGACTCGTTGGAAGTGTTATCTAGGGGAGGTAAAGGGTTTGCTGAAAGGTCAAAGTTGGCATTTGATTGTCAACGAAGTCTTCATAGGTTTATACCAGGGGCGAGTTCTCATTCTCTTTGGAGTGAGAACTTCCATTTGGCTGAGCTTTCTGATAGGGCCTCCCAATATTCAGGGGACATGTTGCTTACTCTCCGAGTTGGGGTGGAAGCTTTGGAAAAATATGTTCAGGTGTGTGAATTTATATTCATTTTTGTTCTTTTCCTTTCATGTCGCTTATTGTGTTTGATTCGCTTTTTGTAGACTGTTGCTGCTCGTTTGCTTTGTGTTGGTCGTACTACCGAATTGTTCGGGACCGAGCAGCAGATTGATGCTGAGAATTTTGCTTCTTTAGAGCGAACGATTAAAGAGAAAGAAGGAGTTATTGTTGATATTACTGCCAAGATGAAAGAGAAGGAAGAAAAGGTTTCTGAAGTTACTATGAAGATGAAGGAAAAAGAAGACGAAGTGGCTTGTCTTCATGATCAGATTCGTGTACTTCAAAGTGATATAAGGGATAATGACAAGGCAAAAGGTGAGATGACTGCTCGGATCCATGAATTAGAAGATCAAGGTATTGAAATGTTTATGTCTGGTTTTTGACCGAGCTATTTCTCAAGTTTTGCTTTTCATTCCTGAGTTTGATGTCGACCGGCTTGATGTAATGAAGATCGTGATTGGTGGAAAGCTTGTTCAAGATGAGGCAGGTGAGGATCATGGTGAAAATATTCCTCCACCTGCCTGAAAGTATGATTGTATTAAAAGTAGGAAAATATGATACTTTTGTTTAGTTTAAGACTGATTCTATTTCAGACTTTTGTTAATATTTTGGGATCCAACCGTGACGACGGTTGGTATTTGGAAAATGTTTGGAGCTGTATAAGAAGCTCATGTATGAACGTTAATTTAGCTTTTTCCTGCGCGTGTTTGAATGATAGGTATTGCTTTGATATCACTTTTGGCATTTTGCGATCTTTTTGCCGACTTTAGCGGCCGGTAGTGACGTTATTTTGACTTTTGCTAATGATGAGTATCACATATTATGCAGCTGAATATAATTGATATGTATTTGATGTCTTGTTTTACGAAGTGGTCGGCCTCGTTAAAACTGAAGCCCCTTATCTCAAGAGTAAAATAATTGAAGAAAATGAAGAAAAAACTTGAATAAAATAATATGGATTATCATTGAGTAATCAAGGCAAAATAATAATGATAGCAATAACAATGTAAACAAAAATGAGAGAAATTCGTTACAAGTTGGCTTAGATTCGTATGTGATTCAATTTTTGGTTGTATATAAATAATAAAATCAATTTATTTGATCAAATACTTGTATAATTGTGCTAATTCAAAATTTTTAACGAAAAATTGAAACTGAAAATGCATATATGTAATTAAAATTGTGTACCATTAGATAATGTTAGCAGGCGTATGAGTATCGAGCAATCAAAATGCTATTGAAAAATAGAATAGTACTTACTAGCAATAAAAATTTACAATAGATAAAAACAATTGAGAATAAATGTATCTCATCGTGTCAATAAAAATAAGTAATTTCACATTTATGCTACTTTATTGAAAACTAATTAAAAATTGTTATAAGAAGGAAAAGAACAATTAGTATGAGAATAAATATTGTAATTAGAGTAAAGGCTGTAAAGCAATGTGAAATAAAAAATAAGACAGAACTTGTATTCACAAATAATATATGAATCCCAAATGAGTTTGAACGCTACTACTAAAGGAGTAGAATAGATGATAAGTCTTTTTGAACTAACATCTTCAAAGTACGAAATTATTCATGTTCAAATTGCTTAGATCCCATAGAATTTTATTCTTGATTAAAGATAATGAAATTAATTTTGCTATTTGGTCAAACAGTTATATAATCTTACGAAGCCAATATTTTTTATGTGAATATGAAAATCGAACATGTGTAGTATGTAACTAAAATTGCATACCGTTAAATAATGTTACCGGAAAGTTTGAAATTTATAGTGCGTTGTAGGATTTTGCTCTTCCGCAATTATTAATTACATTATGTAAAAGAAGGTAAAAATCAGACAGAAAAGATCGTGGGGTTAGATATACGGTGAGCGCCAAATGTTCTTGCAAGGATGGGGTTGCCGCTATATACTTCGGTCCTGTGCTAACCTTTGCTCAGTAGATTTACGAAAACCGACGATTTCTTTGTGAACCTGGACCCGAGCGCGGTACCTGCAAAAGGGACTTCGACACTCAAGTTAGTACAAGGATGAAACAAAAGATTAGATATATATGAAATTGAGAGAGAAATGATTCGAGTAGAAGACTTCAGAGGGTAAAGTGATTTTCTTTAGGAGAGGTATATGCTTCTCGTTTTGCCTGTGTCTCTTTGCTTATGGGAGCGCTGTTTTTATAGAGTTAGAACTTGAATTGCCCTAATGGTTAATTTGAATGAATCTCGACTTTTTCGAGATTCTTGGGGAGTTAGCGTATACGTGCCTAGAGTATCAGATGCACGTATCTTTTGATCAGACTGACGTGTTCGAGATATATGGCGATAAGCTCCGATTTTTATGTGGCCGAGATATATGGTGATAAACTCTGAGTAGACAGGATACCGTACAATACTAATCCATATAATTTTTATATACGTATTTATTATAACTGAGCTTCTTTTTAATCAAATGGCATTTGTATTCAAAAATTTAAATCGATAAAAGAAAACACACGAGTAATTATATTTTTAATATTTATTTTTACATAATTTTTTTGAGTTTATATAATTTTTTTTGTATAAATTCGATCTTTATATTTGTTTTATATTAATTTTTTTAAAATTAACGATAATTAAATTCTAAATTTTTAAAATTTAAAGATTTTGATACTATATATCATATAAAAAAATATTAAATAATTTAATGTAGTTAATAAAATTATTTAATATAATATATATCTAGATATTAACCATTACTTTTGTATAAAAATACATCGTATAAATTATCAATTTATTATTATTATTTTACATACAGAAATAGTAATGGACTAGACTTGAACGTAATGTCCTTATTATTATAAGGTCAAATATGGCAACGTAAGAAAGTCCATCCTCTGCCAAGTGCACTCAACGTACTTATTTCTTATTATTATTATTGTTGCGGGTCAAACATTGAATCATGTATGGAAAAAAGGATCTCAGCTATTACACAACTAAGGTTGAATTGAAACTCCAAGAATTGACGTGGTTCACTTCTGCATATTTTCCGGTTGAACCAGAGAAACCTGCATAAACCTGTTCAGGAAGAACACTTCCAAAATTAATGCGATAAGCTACATCAACGTGATTGTTTCCATTAGGGTAAGAAGCAACAACCCTTAGCCTTTTAAGTGAAGGATCATAGGTTATTGTTACGTTCAATGGTTCTCCACTTTGAAAATTCCACCGAGAAGTAGCGGAGGATTTGATGGAATTAACATTAATTCCAATGTGTCTATAGTTTGGATCCCCAATATCAAGATTAGGGTATGTATCAAATTCGACTGCGACAATTGAAGTGGTTGATGAAGCATTGGTTTGATTGCTGAAGAGTCCGAGAAATCCCCCGCCGGAGCGCGGTGGTAGGTCAGAGATGGGAGCGATGAAGAAGGTGATGCCATCGGCGGGAGTAGCGGTGGAGTTAGGTTGAGAGATATTCAAGACAAATGAAGTGGAAATGGTGGCCACCTTTCCGGACATGTGTAAAACTATCGGAAAGGTGGAGAACGTACGACCGACGCTGCCGGATTGGGGGATACCGTTCCGTTCTTTGGTGAGTTCCAAGGCGAAGTTGGGGGAAAAGACCGCGTTGCCTTGCATGAGGAGGTCGGTGTCGGAGTCGAACCGATCGTAGGTAAAGGTGGTGGAGTAGGTTACAGAGGTCACTACATTGAGAGAGTAGAATGTTAAGAAGGTGAGAACAAGTGGAAGAGTAGATGAGTGGTGTTTCTTTGGGATAGCCATAGTTATGGAAATAGAATAATAATGATGATGGGTTTTCTTTCTTAAATACCCAAGGAAGCTAGTTGGTTCTTAAATAGATGATGACCGATCTATCTTTTATTTGTACGTAACATTTTGTGTTATTCTTGACATTAATTTTTGAATATGATTGGTAGCTTATTAAGATTAAAATTAGAGAGGTGAGGTTGACGATACGTCATGTCGGCTGAAGAGAGTCGCCGTTTCATATGTATTGAAGGTTCAGGTTGATGATACGTAGGGAGAAGGACTTCTTGTAGGATCTTGATTATTCTTATGGTCCAGCTCGGTGGCGTTTGATGCTAATAAAAATAGTGATATACAAAAAATAATCGAATGGATCCGATAAGGTAGAAAACTACTATTTACTCCTGAATATTTAAAATATTGATAAATTTTATCTTATAAAATTATCAAAATTTTAAGAAATTATTTAAAATTTTTAAATTATTCTTTTTTTATCTAGATTTAATTATTCTATTGGTCCTTATAGTTTTACGAAATTTTCAATTAAGTCCTTATACTTTTTTTCTTTTAATTGGGTTCTGCACTAATTTTTTTTTAATTAGGTTCCTATTGGTAGTAATTGGCTTAATTGTATAAAAATCCAACTAAAAAAAATTAGTATAAAGACTCAAATAAAAAAATTATAAAAATTTAATTAAAAAAATTAATACAAAAACTTAATTAAAAAAGTATAGAGAACTAATTAAAAGTTTTACGAAATTATAAGGATCAACAGAATAATTAAATCTTTTATCTATTTTAATCCACTTCTAATATTTTGCCACCAACTTTTAAATTCTCAACCCTTTATCACTACCATCTAAATTCATTATCATCCAAATCTCATTCTTAATTACTACTATTTTCATCACCACTGTGGTCGCTATCATCATCATTGTCCATGTGACTACATTTCCACCACCACTAATAACTCGTACTTGGACAGTTTCAAAATCTCTAAACCAATACTCCTCTGTTTCTTTATAAATTTATCATCACTATTACCAGAAATTTAACTCCTCAAAATCTTCCATGGTTGTATTATTTTTAGATTTCTAAATTCAAAAATTTTCTATAACCCCACTTGAAAAACCAAAGCAAAAAAAAAAAAAAAACTAAAAAAGAGCAATAATATTCAAATAGTGGAAGCTCATCTCACACCCGACAATAATTCCTCCTCTCTGTGTTTCATCCTTTCCACTGCATAGCATTCTCTTTCTCTCTCTCTTTCTCTCTCTCTCTCTCAAATAATAGTGACTCCTTCCACCGTCTCCGTACTTACTCTTCATTATCGCACCTTATCTCTTTCTCTTCCCTTTTTTTCTTGTTTGGTCTTTCTCACTTTTGGACCTTTCAACAACGGCAATGATAGCTATGGTTCTCACAGCCGTTGCCTTCTTCTCTTTCTTCTACCTCAATCTATTTTTCATGGAGTTGTTGCAAAAGAGATTTGCAATTCGTTCTCAGACGAGACAAAGAAAATTTGTGATTTATATGAGAAAGAGGATGGACTCGTTGGTAGTGATTAGGGAGAAATGAAATAGTATGATGGTGGAAGTAAAGAGAAGGAGGTGGCAATGGCGACAGTGATAGTGGTAGTTGGAGACGAGTGGTGGTGAGAAAGAATTTGAGTGATGGTGGGGTTTGGAATTGGTGTGGTAGTATTGTGGAATAAAATTTGAATTTAAGGTTAGGTTAGATTAGAAGGTAGTTTAGGTATTTTAAATAATTTTTAAGGTTCGGTAGTTTTGTCAGCAAAATTCCATCTTTCATGCACTACAAGAAAAATGTTGAATATCGTCAGATTTAGTGTCGGACGTTAGTAGCAGATTTATTGGCGGATTTGGCAATAAATTCGTTGGATAAAAAGATTATCGTCAGATTCGGTTTTCCGACGATAAATTCGCCGGTAATAATTGGAAGGAAAAAAAAAGAAAAAATGACGCAATCATTACCGTCGGATTATCCAAATTAGTGCAATGCTGCATTTTGGTCATTTGCAAAGCATTACTGCGGATTATCCGCTGGTAAATCTGACGTTAATCTTGCCCTAAATTCAAACTGCGAACCTTCTCCCCCCTTATTTTCGAACTACTCCCTCTCTCTCTCTCTCTCCCTTTCTCTCTCCCACAAACAACCTCCGGCAGCCCCTCTACCAGCGTTTGCCACCACCAACAACGTTCAAAGACTATGTGGACACCTTACATCGTGTTGGTCGTTCTATCGCCACCATTTTCGTTGCCCTGCCACTATCGCCGCCACCATTGCTGCACTGCTGTCGCCGCTGCTCTCTGTGTTGTCGGAGTGCCTCCTACCTCCCTTCAGGTATATTGTCCTCCTCCTCCTTCTTCCTATTATTTTTTAATTTATTTTTAAAAAATCCTAATAAAGCAACGCTGCTGGTTGGTCACCGCCGCCACCACTTTGTTGTCTGTGATGCCATTACTTCGCCAGAACTGCCTCCTTCCTCTCTCCAAGTATGTTGTCCTCCTCTTTTTTTTCTATTATTTTTTCTATATTTAATTCATGTATTAGTTTAGATTCAAAATTTTTTAAATTCTATTTTGGTTTAAGAATTTTAATCCTATTTGTTATCGTATTATTAATATGCCTTTTACTTATTTGCTTTGGAGTACATGTATGTGCTGTGATTCCTATGTTAATGAAACAAACATGAAACTATGTTATTTAAACTCAATAAATTCAATAATTTTAAATTTTAGACATAAATGAAACTATTGTTCTATGGAATTTGGGTGTGGTGATTGTAATGAAAACATGTCCTAATCCACCAGAATTTTTGTCCTTAATTATTGTTTTCAAAATATAATTTTGGCATTTATTATTTATATTTTTAAATTTTTATTGTGTTGTAGTTGCTGTACATTAGAATCTGGCTTAGAAATTGTGTAGGTTGGGTTAGAACGATGAAGCAAGTCATAGAAATGGTGGTTTTTAATAAGATGCAGAAGTCAATGGTGGTGGCAGTGGACAGGCTATTCCACCACAAAGTATACAACTGTTACATCAAATGAACTTCTAAATTTATGGCACACGACGAGCACAATCAATATAACATCAGTGATCGAGTTAGTAACAATTTTTAACTTACTCATCTAATTTAATTTGCAGTCCTTCTTTATTTCTTAAAATATTGAATTTAGTTATTAGTACTGCCTTTGTAGCTTGATATTTTAGTATTTTTACTTTAGACATGGTTTATGATAGAATATTATGATGGCATTTGATCTATATAGCTTATTTCTCTTAGTGGAATAAGGTTTGGTACGTAGTTGTATTATTCTTATTACGTGATGGTTAAATGTTAATATACCTTCTAGATTTTTTAAAAAAACTTAATGAGCGATTTCTTTTGCTGTTGTTCTTTCAGGTTTGACTGGATCCTTTTAAGCCTTTGAGTAAGCGCAAACATTGGATTGTTGCTGAAATTCTCAAAAAAGCACGCATATATACTCTTCCCACTGCACCAGTATCTGAGAATGTGCTCTCCAACACTAAAGCACTTGCTCCCTAAATTGGTGTAAGGTATTGAAAGAATTTTAGTTGTTAAATTTACAGCAATTTTGTTGTTGATATAAATAAAACTAGAAATAAAGTACAGTAGAGTCAGCTAGTTGTTTGATACTTTATTTAAGTATAGTAGAAATGGTTTATATGCATACTTTTTTATAGCTTGAATTTGATTATGTTGTTTTGTTACTATTAATAAAAAAGCTTGAAATGTAACCTTTGCTTCTATCATCCTCTTAGAAGAAATCCAAAATCTCCTTTATTCTCCGTTTTGAGATTTTGATATCATCTCTAATTTTCTTATGGCAGAAAAAATTTATTGTGTTACGTTCTAAGGTTGATTAGCTTGTAATTTAATGGTTTAAAAACGAATCTTCTTCAATCTCATTTTCACATAAGTATTGCTAGAATTTAGGTTGCCAACTTAGTGTAAATGTTTGATCTCTATTACCTTCAAATTTTAAAGTCAGTTGTTTAATATGCATGAATTATTTTTTTTGTTTATAATTATTTTTTGAGTTAATTAGTTTATTGTTGTTAATTGTCTAATTTATTATAGAAAATATTAAATATTTTATTGACTTATTGTTTATTGTTGTCAATTTTTTAAATTTGTTATTATCTGAGTTAATTAATTTATTTTTTAATTTATTAGTTTAAAAATTATTAAATTTAAACATTTAAAAATATATATTAATTTTTATTTTTTTAATTTAAATTTATCGTCTGTTAAATTCACCCGTAGTTATTAATTTAATTATTAATTAATAATATATTATTTCGATTTATCTTTATTTTCTTTTTTTTTCTTTTCCTTGACATGTGTCACTTTTCCTAACGAAACGAAAACAACAGAAAAGTACAAAAATCAAAACGATCTTATTAGGAAGAGTTCATTGTTCATGGATATATTACATAGAAGGCAGAAACACCACAAGCACAGTGCAGTATTCACATACGTACACAATGGACTACATGCACTTGTCCTTATTATTATGTAGACATGTAGTGTCATGCCCAATCATTACACAACACTTGCAATACCACCTTTCTCAACCCTAAAGCTTTTCCCTAAGATTGAACCAAAAGACCAAGATATTATGTTATTAATTTGTGAGTACTGTCCAGTGGCACCAGAGAACCCTACCCTAACTTGTTCAGGAAGAACAGTGGTCAAATCTATGTCATGAGTGAAGTCCACGTTGTAACCATTAGGGTAAGAAGCAAAAACTCTAAGAGTCTTGGCATAGGGATTATAGAATATTGTTACCGCCACCGGTTCTCCATTTTGAAAGTCCCATTCAGCGGTAACTTCCGACTTAATAGAGTTCACATCAATTCCGATGTGTTTGTAATCGGGATCCCCGAGATTGAGATTAGGGTACGTATCAAATTCAACAGCAACAACTTTGTCCGATGTGGATTTAAAACCAACGAGCTCTTTGCGCGTGTTGTTGAGCGCATTCGAGGCGCTAAAGAGGCCAAGGTAGCCACCACCGGAGTTAGGAGGGATAGTAGTATCCAGCGAAGCGAGGAAGAAGGTAAGGCCGTCAGCCGGGGTATCAGAAGGTGAAGAAATGAGGAAGATAAAGGAGGTGAATATGGATGCTACTGCTCCGGTGGATTTATCGTAGAGCGGAATGGGATCGGAGTACAAGGCTCGGCCGACGCTACCTCCTTGTGGGACGCCACTGCTGTCAACCCTAGTGAGTTGCAAAGCTCCGTTGCTTGAAACGGAAGCGTCGCCTTGGATGATGAGGAGATTCTCGTTACTTTGATCGAACCTATCGAAGAGGAAAGTGGTGGCATCCGCTGAGTTCACACTGTGGAGTAGGATGAGGAAGACGACCACGGAGGCAAGAAGGGGAAGGGATAAAGGTATTTTGGAGTTAGACGCCATGGCTGGTAAGTTATGTTTAGTGTGGGTTGCAAGTTTAGTGCTAATTTATTGGGTATATATAGAGTGGGTGACAGTAGGTTCAAGGCGCATGATGCATGCAAAACGTTACTTCTGTAAATATAAAAAAAATGTTAGGTGGATATTAAAAATTAATTATTAAATTAATTAATTATATATTTATATATGTAATTTAATTTATTTTTAATATATATTTTATATTTTCATGTGTGATACGTCACCCTTATCCTCGGTTGCACCGTAAGCTCGGCACGCAAATATCTGAGGCTGACATCACATTAAACAAGCTCGGGACAAAAGCAGATAAGCTCGGCCTCACCCAATCAAATAAAATGACACGTGCACCATAAAGCTCGGTCCCGTATCAGCCGTCCGAAAATCTTAGCACATGATCAGGACCGAAGCAGCATCACCTAACTGAGAATAAGAAACGTGCTCAACCGGTTTATAGCACCAAAACAGAATATCGTAACCAACCTACAAACTAGGACTGATCCACATGAAAACGGTAAAACAATCTTTATAAAGTCGAACTAATATCCTCAGCAAAAGTCAGGTTCCACTACCAGTTTTCATATTCACTTATTCTCTCTCACTTAATTATTCTCTCTTTCTCTCTCTCTCTCGAGATTATCACTAACTTGAGTGTCGGAGTATCTTTTGCAGGTATTCCCGCCGCGGTGTCTGACCTTGGCCGACGTAAAGCTCTTCCTCCCGGTTGACGACTTGCTCGGAAGTGCTTAAACTCGGCCTCCCTGGTGTTCGGACGAATCACTTGGCGCCCATCGTGGGGCCCGAATACATCTAACCCCACTTTTTCTTTCGTTTAGTCTTCTACTCTATTTTGCAGGATTTCCGATCCCCGAACATGGCTGACAAGGAAAGTCCACAACTTTCACAGGATGACCTCCTGGCTCGAATCGCCGAGCTGCAGGCAGAAGTACGAAGAATAGCCGAGTTGTCTACACAGAACAATGGAGAAAGCTCCAAAAACTCGGCTCAAGGTGCTACAGACCCTTTGAACATTGCCCCGCCAAAGGAGAAGCTCACCCTCGACAACCCCTTCTCCGAAGAGATCACAAATTATCAGATGCCAAAAAACTTTACTCTCCCAACCGCACTGGAGCCGTACAAAGGGTTCCGCGACCCCCAAGCCCACATAAAGAAGTTCCAATCAATGATGTTTTTCAATGGCCCTAAGAACGAGCCCGTCCTTTGCCGAGCATTCCCTACCTACCTCGACGGTGCTGCGCTACTCTGGTTCTCTAAACTCCCTGAAGGATCAATCTCCTCCTTCGAAGACCTTGCCAGATCATTCATCGATTACTTTGCCGCGTCAAGAATCTACGTACACGGATCGGACTATCTCGGCACCATCAAACAAGGGCAGCACGAGAGCCTGAAAGACTACATGACCAGATTCGCTGACGCTACTATGGAGATCCAAGACTTGGACCTGGCTGTTCACCTGCACGCCCTCGAGGCCGGCCTCAGGCCTGGTAAATTCTGGGAGACCATCGCCATAACAAAGCCAAAGACGCTAGAGGAATTCCGAGAGAGGGCGGCAGGTCAAACGGAGATTGAAGAACTCCGAGAAGCCCAAAAATCAGACAAACAACCAAGTCGGAGAGATGAAGAAAGAACTTTCAGATCGCCAGTCAACAGGGACAGTAAGAAACCTTCCAAGCCCGCTTCAAAGTACAACACATACACCAGATTCAATACCAGAAGAGAAAACATTATCAGAGAAATCCTCAATGCCAAAATCATAAAGCCACCAGCCCGAGCAGGAAACTACCAGGATCAAAGGTTCGTAGAAAAAACAAAGCATTGTGCTTTCCACCGAAAGTTCGGTCACACTACGGATGACTGCATCGTCGCGAAGGACCTCCTGGAAAGGCTAGCATGCCAAGGGCTCTTGGACAAATATATCGAGACCCGGAAGGGCAGAGGAGGAAACTCGGACAGGATAGAGCATAAGCAAGCAAAGACCGACGACAAAAAAGAGAGGACGACTCCTGATCCACCAAGAGGACTCATTAACCACATATCAGGAGGATTCGCAGGCGGAGGAGAAACAAGCTCGGCCAGGAAACGAAGCTACAGGGCAATGCTAGCAATCGTAGGAACCATACAACCAAGGAAGGACAAAGAGTCAGATGTGACAATATCCTTCAACCAAGCAGACTTCAAATCGGCAAGCCTTAACCTCGACGACCCCGTGGTAATTTCAATCCAAATCGGAGAACTGTTGGTAAGAAAGACACTATTAGATCCAGGTAGTAGTGCTGATGTTTTATTTTACTCTACCTTTACAAAAATGAAGTTATCTGAAAAACTGATACAACCCTCCTCCGGAGAGCTAATTGGGTTCTCCGGAGAGAGAGTCCCCATCATGGGACACATATGGCTAAAGACCACAATGGGAGAAATCCCTAGGTCAAAGTCAATTGATATTCAATACCTAATAGTAAACTGTTACAACCCTTACAATATTATACTTGGGAGACCCGCCCTGAATACATTCAGAGCAGTGGTGTCCATATTACATCTGTGTGTCAAGTTTCCGGTGCAGGAAAACAAGATTGCTACGGTGTATGCCGACCATCAAGAAGCTCGGCAATGCTACAACGCTGGTCTAAAACCAGTCCAAACAAAACAGGAAGCTCGGCCCCAGGTTTAAGCAATCCACACGTCTGCCAGCTCAGCAACACTAGCCGACCTAGACCCTAGGGAAGATCTTGGCGAAAGACCTCGGCCAATGGACAACCTTCAACAAGTAACACTAACAGCAGACGAGAAGCAATGCACATATGTTGGAGACGCGTTAGAAGGGGCAGACCGAGCAAGACTCATCCACATACTGCGTAAGAACGCCGACCTTTTCGCATGGACACCAGATGACATGCCTGGGATAAACCCCGAAGTCATCTGCCACAAGCTAGCAATCGACAAAACAATCCGACCAGTCGCACAGAAGAAAAGGAACCTCGGAGAGGAGAAAAGACAAGCAGCACTTAAAGAAACCCAAAAGCTCCTCAATGCAGGTTTCATCAGAGAGATTCGCTTCACCACATGGTTGTCCAACGTGGTAATGGTAAGGAAGAGTTCAGGTAAATGGCGCATGTGCGTTGACTTTACAAACTTAAATAAAGCCTGTCCTAAAGATGCATACCCATTACCTTGCATTGACAAATTAGTTGATAACGCCTCTGGTTTCAAAGCTTTGAGTTTTATGGATGCATACTCTGGCTATAACCAGATTCTAATGCACCCAGAAGACCAAAGCAAAATAGCTTTTATAACAGAGCATGGGAATTTTTGCTACAAGGTAATGCCTTTCGGATTAAAGAATGCAGGTGCTACATATCAACGGTTAATGGACAAAGTATTCCAACAGTAGATAGGCCGGAATATGGAAGTCTATGTAGATGATATGGTAGCAAAAACACCAGCACAAGGGTCACACTGTGATGACCTGGTAGAAATATTCAGACAACTCCGAGCATACAACATGAGACTTAATCCGGACAAATGTGCTTTCGGAGTCCAAGGAGGGAAATTCCTTGGATTCATGCTAACCTCACGACGCATCGAAGCCAACCCAGAAAAATGTAAAGCCGTACTGAACATGACAAGTCCAAAGACGATAAAAGAAGTCCAACAACTAGCAGGACGAATAGCCGCCTTATCTCGTTTCCTACCAGCAGTGGCAAACCGATCTTATCATTTCTTCCAGACATTCTCTAAAGGCAAGAAGTTCACCTGGACAGACGAATGTGAGAACTCTTTTTCTGAACTCAAACAGAACCTAACATCACCACCAATCCTCCAAAGACCAGAGACAGGTAAACCATTGTACTTATATTTATCAGTATCTAACCATGCTATAAGCTCGGTTCTAGTAACAGAAACAGGGAAAATGCAAAACCCAGTATACTTCATCAGTAGGGTACTGCAACCAACAGAAACAAGGTACCCGAAGATAGAACAATTGGCACTGGCACTAGTCACTACGGCAAGAAGACTGCGGCACTATTTCCAGAGCCAGACAATCATAGTACGAACGGACCAACCACTAAGGCAGATACTAACCAGACCCAAGCTCGCCGGCAGATTAATAAAATGGTCGGTCGAGCTCTCCGAGTTCGACATTCAGTACGAATCAAGGAAGACACTGAAGTCACAGGTGCTAGCCGACTTTATATCAGAAATGACTAACGATACACAATGTACAGAGGCAAGTTGGAGCATGCATGTGGATGGAGCGTCAAACAAAGAGGGCAGCGGCCCAGGAATTCTACTAAAGGAAGGAGACAAAGTGGTGGCCGAGCAGTCACTACAGTTCCGCTTCAACGCAAGCAACAATCAGGCAGAATATGAGGCCCTACTCGCCGGACTAAAGCTCGCCCTACAACTGCAAATACCTCGAATAACGGCCTATTGCGACTCTTCATTAGTGGTACATCAAATAAAGGGCGAATTCCAGGTAAAAGATCCTCTGTTAGAGAAATATTGGCTCATAACAAAGGATCTAATTTCAAAATTTAAGGAATTTGATATTATTCATGTAAACCGAGAACAAAACACCAGGGCGGATGTGTTATCTAAGTTAGCCACAACTCGGCAAGCCGAAAACACATCGGCACTGTCCCAGCTAACACTTGACAAACCAAGTTTTGAGCAGGATACAGTTCTGAGTATTACACAGGTCCCAGACTGGCGAACACCTTTTCTCGATTACATCAACACAGGCACTATGCCAAATGACGAGCCGAACTTGCCGCTCTTCCGAAGAAGAGCAAGCTTCTATACAGTGCTAGGGAACACTTTGTACAGACGAGGACACTCCCGACCACTCCTTAAATGCATCAGCTGGGAAGAGGCCGAGGATGTCATGGCCGAAACACATGAAGGAGTCTGCGGCAACCATGTCGGCGGCCGAGCTTTAGCAGCAAAGATCCTGCGAACAGGATATTACTGGCCGACGATAAAACGGGACTGCATCTCCAAAGTCAAGAAATGTGATAATTGTCAAAAGCACGCCACCCTCTCGGAGACCCTGGCCGAAGAACTCCACATCATAGAGGTAAGCTGGCCTTTCGATAGGTGGGGATTAGATATCCTCGGACCTTTCCCGAAAGCGCCAGGCCAGGTAAAGTTCCTTCTGGTTTCAATTGATTATTTCTCCAAGTGGATAGAGGCACAACCACTAGCACACATAACGGCAGAAAAAGTGCGATCTTTTTTATGGAAAAATATCATATGCAGATACGGTATCCCAAGAGAGATAATCTCGGATAACGGGAGACAATTCATAGATCATAAGCTCGCCGCCTTTTTAACAAACTTTAACATCAAACATCATTTCAGCTCAGTAGAGCACCCACAAACTAACAGACAAGTTGAATCGGCTAACAGAATTATCTTGCAGGGGTTAAAGAAAAAGCTCGGCGATGCTAAAGGAGAATGGGCCGACCTCATTCCAGAAATTCTATGGAGTTACAATACCAGCATTCAATCTGCCACAGGAGAGACCCCTTTCAAACTGGTATATGGCGCAGAAGCACTAATCCCAGTAGAGGTCAGCGTCCCAACATTAAGAACCGAGCTCTATGATCAATCGAATAACCTACAAGCTCGGACAGCCGAATTGGACCTCGTAGAAGAGGAAAGAGACATTTCTGCCATAAAGCAACGAGCCAGAAAACAATACCTAGAGCAAAGACACAACAGAAAAGTAGTTCACAGGTCTTTCAACAATGGAGACCTCATACTCAGGCGCACTGAGGAAGCCCGGAAACCTCCGGCACACGGCAAATTGGCGGCAAACTGGGAAGGGCCTTTCCGAGTACTCCAAAATCTCGGAAATGGGGCTTACAAACTCGAAACCCTTCAAGGAGAACGACTTCCAGGGACATGGAACATCTCCTCCCTAAGGAAATATCAGTCATGATGTAGTCTGTAATTTGCGAATAATGGTACTCTTTTTCCCATCCGAAGGTTTTCTCCCAAAATACATGGGTTTTACTCGGAGAGGGTTTTAACGAGGCCGGATGCAACAAATCATTGTACCCATACAACTTAATGTGCAATCAAAACGGTTCTCATTTTGACAGTTAGCACACATTTCAGTTAGTAAACACTTCAAATAATCCGGGCATAATCCTCGGAACCCTAACATCACAAGCCGAGATTATTCCTCGGAAAACCTCCACCGCAAAATGCTCTTCCCAACGAGCATACTAATCTGAGCTTCATACTCAGAATTCAACATGCGCATGCCGAGCATAATACTCGGACAAGTACATACTAACATTTTCTACATCGGTCCCTACCACGCATTCTAACAAATGAACATTTAAAATTAATCCGAGCTTTATACTCGGAGAACAACGCGCACATTCCGATATTAATACTCGGAGAATCACATGTAAATACAACAAACGAGTTATCTCGAGCGAATCCTAAGGGATCATCAAAATAGTACATTAAAGCCTCTACTATCCTAATCAACAGGTCAACCAAACAAAGAGTGGCGTCAACCACCGTCAGTAAACACAAAACAGTCGTTTTCCTATAACGGCACACCACTATAGTCTAACCAAAATATATATCACATTAATCAAAGCTATTTGTTTCAAACCGAGCTATATACTCGAAACACAAAACATCACTGTCAAACATTCAGACAAAAGTTCAAAAACAAAACAAGCTCCAAAGATACTATAAGCATTAACAAAACAAATACTAAAGAACTACTCTATCTTATCACCTATGCTGGATCCTTCACTCTCACTTCCAGCAGCACCCTCATCTTCCATAAGTTCTCCATTAACAACAACCTTCATAACATCGAACTTTGAAGAATCAGCCTCGGGATACAACACCTTGACTTGAGAAACAGCGCGGTCAAACCCCTGAGCAAAGGCCTCATAAACCCCGCCTTCTAACTCTTTGACCCGAGCAGACAACCGCTCGACCTCAGATTTCGTGTTCTTCAAAGAAGCCTCGTGCAGTTTCTGCTCCTCAGCAAATTCAAGCTCTCTCTTCTCAATGGAGGAAGACAGCTCAGCAATTTTATCATCTTTTTTCTGGATAATTTCAGTCAACTCCTCCAGGTGTGTAGCTTCTTTTTTCTCCCGCTCTAAGGCAAGCTCCTGAGATCGACCAATGGCAACGACCCGAGCACCAATAACCTGGAAGAAAAATAACTCGGTAAGCAAACAACATCATAAAGGAACACTCAGCAAACACATACAGTTAAGTCACACCTGAAGAAATCGACTGACGCCAGCACGGCCCACCTCGTCAATCATTTTCATATCGCCCGGAAAATAGCAAAGTTCATCAGCCATAACACCAAAAGGATAGAGCTTCGCCCATAAGGATCGACCATGCTCATTCTCATCATACCCATGAAGTCTCTTCTGCGATTCATACGCAGACTCAACCGCTTCAAGTATCAGCGATGACTTTCCCTTACCATCCAACACCTCGGCAAGACTACCCTTAGCTTGACCTCTCTTTCGTTTAGACCTCGGTCCAGGACCATACTGGGCTACCACAGCAGCAGGCCCTTTCTCCACGTTAGATGAAACTTCTCTCTCGCTCTTCCTACGCTGATTGAAATAAGATTTCAACCCGGCAGTGGTAATCGCAGGAGCCCTCTCAGCTGCAAAGCATTGCAAACAACCAGCTCAGATAAAACAAAGAAGGACAGAGACACAAAAACAAATATAACAAAACACAATTACCTATATGATCATAAACAGCCTGCCTATTGGTATCCCACTTCAACATCTCGGTAACTGACAACAAACCCTTTGGACCCAGAGACTTAAACAAGAAATCCAAAACAATGTCATCTTCCAGTAACCTATCATCTACATCCAGGGCCTGGTAAGGCTCGGCACACCAAAACAAAGGAAACCTTTCAACTAAATGCTCGTTCAGGTAAAAAGGAAACTCATCAGGCACACTCCTAACTTTAACAAACATCGATTTGAAGTCCTTAAAAGAAGATTTGTACAGACCAAACACTGCTCGGTGAGGATAACTACTCAGATTCACCCACAGACCCTTATTCACCCCTTTCGCCTGAAATAAAGAAAAAAACAGCCTAAGAGATGGCGGACGGTCTAACAGCTCCATCAATACCTCAAACGCCCGAACAAAGCCCCAAGAGTTAGGGTGAAGTTGCGTTGGGACACAATTCAGCCAGTACAGAACCCCACACTCAAACTCGTGAAAGGAAGCTTCACCCCCAGTTCAGTAAAAAGGCAACTATACATATAAAAATAAGACCAATCATCTAGTCGGTCACAAACACGATCCTCCCTACCACAAGGCAACAACTCAACCTTAATATTACTACTAGGCCTAACCCATAAACCCGACCCCAATAGCTTCACAGATTCTTCATCATCAAATTGGGACTTGCGTTCTCTTACTCTAACGTCAACCCAGTCATACAAACTACCCACATCACATTTCTCCATCAGAAACAAGGAAAGAAAAAAGGCAAGAAGATAAAGACAAAAGCAGAAAAGAGTCAACACTGACCTTGCTTGCTCATTTTTCAGACACAGAGAAGAAAATGACTTTAATCCCACAATACAGCAGTTGGAAAAGAAAAAGAATGTACAAGTAACATAAGTCACAAACGGTTACTCACCCTATACATTTAATTCAGAGTGGCAAAAAAGAGGGAGACATTAAATCCACTGCGGAATCCAATGAACAGGGGTGCCTAGAGAAGCAGAGCGGTTTTCACATCAATCACATCAATAGCGCAAAATTCGAAGCCATTTAAAAACATTCTGCATTTTCGCCAGCACTAAGCCGAGCTCGGGGGCTACAAGGACCATAAGCGACAAACGAAACTCGGCAACCGAGGATTGCGGTATTCCTGGTCCAAAAGCTCGCCTTAGTCCTGTCCGCACCAAGGCAAGCTTGGGGGCTATGATACGTCACCCTTATCCTCGGTTGCACCGTAAGCTCGGCACGCAAATATCTGAGGCTGACATCACATTAAACAAGCTCGGGACAAAAGCAGATAAGCTCGGCCTCACCCAATCAAATAAAATGACACGTGCACCATAAAGCTCGGTCCCGTATCAGCCGTCCGAAAATCTCAGCACATGATCAGGACCGAAGCAGCATCACCTAACTAAGAATAAGAAACGTGCTCAACCGGTTTATAGCACCAAAACAGAATATCGTAACCAACCTACAAACTAGGACTGATCCACATGAAAACGGTAAAACAATCTCTATAAAGTCGAACTAATATCCTCAGCAAAAGTCAGGTTCCACTACCAGTTTTCATATTCACTTATTCTCTCTCACTTAATTATTCTCTCTTTCTCTCTCTCTCTCTCGAGATTATCACTAACTTGAGCGTCGGAGTATCTTTTGCAGGTATTCCCGCCGCGGTGTCTGACCTTGGCCGACGTAAAGCTCTTCCTCCCGGTTGACGACTTGCTCGGAAGTGCTTAAGCTCGGCCTCCCTGGTGTTCGGACGAATCAATGTGTATTTTATATTAATAAATAATTTTAATGATTGTTTTTAGTGTATATTTAATATAATTGTAAATATATAATATTAAAAAATATTGTGTATTTTAAAAATTCTAATAGCCGTTAATATATGCGTGTAAGTGTGGATTTTTAATTTAAATAAATTAAGTAAATGTATTAATTATTAAAATAAATAATTTTAAAAAATGTTATCGAAATTTGTCTCAAGTCTTATCTTATTTTCAGTGTAAATGAGATAATTTTGTACGTATTTTGTCTATATTGTAAACGAGACAAGATACGTGCGTGTGATATGTGTATATCTTATTTATAGTGTAAATAAGATACGTCTAAAATTATCTCGGTTCCAGTATAAATGAGATAAGATTTTGAAACGAATTTCGATAATAATTTTTAAGATTATTTATTTCAATAATTAATATATTTATTTAAAAAAATTCCGTGTTAGTGATTGTAGTGTACTTTAAGAATTCTAACGGTCGTTAATAAATTTATTGGTATTTATTATTTTAAAAAATGATAAATTAAAGTTAATTATTAAAATAATATAGCGTGATTCAACAATAGTTTAATCTATAATATTCAAAATACATAAAATATTATTATAATATACATCAACAAAATTTATTATTAATATAAGTGATGATAGATGGGTACTTTTTTGTTGCATGCATGGTGTCCGATTCCGATCACATCATATGGGTAAGATTTCTTCTTAGCAAAAATTATTATCCGTAGTCGCGCCCCGGGGTAGGGTGGGGGGTGTTGTTTGGGGTGGTTAATACCTTAATGACCTTCCCAAATTAATAACTTTACATATAAAATTTTTTATTTTTATATTTTTGGAGAGAGGAACGGGGTGTTAATGACTTTTTCAAATTAATAATTTTACATGTGAAATTTTTTAATTTTGTATTTAGTCCTCTCTTAATTTTTATATTTTAGACTTCGATTATAAATATTTTTATCTATTATCTTATCTTATTATTTATACTAATGTGATGGCCTACTAAGACCCAATATATATATATATATATATATATATATATATATATATATATATATATATATATATATATATATATATATATATATAATAAGATTTAAAATTTAAAGTAGATCATCTAATGATTTCGTAAACATATTAAATAAACAAAAAAATTTTATGTATTTTTTTTTCATCTTCTCTTTTTTGTTTTTTTTTCTAATTAAATTCGTACAGATTTTTTTTCTTTTTTTTTCTCTTCCTCTTCTTCTTTTTTTTTTTAAATTTACACACACAAATTCTTCTTCTATCCTTCTTCTCCTCCTTCTCCAATGTTGCATCTTCTTCTTTTTCTTTTTCTTTTTCATTATTATTATTACCTATAACACCAATATTTTGCTAACATCTTTATTAGTTCTTATTTTCTCTGGTGCCATCATTAAATAATTTTGGGTTCATTTTTTAGTTTATTTCGATTCATTTATGTGTTAATTGAGGTTCATTTGATGCTGCTAATAAATATTGACCAAATTTTTTATTCTTTAAGTAATTTTTTAACTTTTTGTTCAAATCTTAATCAATTTCAATTCATTTGTGAATTGAGTTAGGTTCACTTGATACTACTTTTAAATATTCACCAAATCCGTTATTCCTTAAAAAATTCGGTTCATCTTTTAGTTTAATTGAGTTCATTTGCATGTAGAAATGAATTGAAATATGCCTTTCTTGCCGATTGAATGTTTATCACTTTATGTACAAATCTGAACCAAATTTGGTTCATTTATTAATTGAGTTAGGTTCACTTGATACAACTTTTAAATATTCACCAAATCTATTATTCCTTAAGAAATTCGGTTCATTTCTTAGTTTAATTGAATTTATTTGCATGCATAAATGAATTGAAATGTACTTTTCTCTCTAATTGAGTGTTTATCACATTTTGTTCAAATTTGAACCAAATTCGGTTCATTTGTGAATTGAGTTAGGTTCACTACTTGATACTACTATTAAGTATTCACCAAATCTAAACCAAATTCGGTTCATTTCTGAATCCAAATGAAACTTGTTCATACCCTGGCCCAATGACAAAGGCCCAGGTCCAAATAAAAGGCCTAATCCGAAGGATTAAGCCTAGCTAAAGCACCGACCTTCATATAAGAAGTCGGTGTCAACTACGACTTACTCTAAAGAAGTCGGACATGAGATTAGCTGGCAGATAAACACTCATTCAAATGAGTAACCGCCCCTAAAATCTCTCTAACCGCTTCATAAAGCCATATCTTAACCTCCCTAAGATAATGGGACGGTTAACACCCTAAAGATATGGCACTACTCCAACGGTGGTTATTGGCTCACCACTATAAATACACTGACAACCCTCAGGTATCTCTAAGCCCAATACTCTCTAGACCTGCTAACACCTTTGCTAACTTAGGCATCGGAGTGTCTTTGCAGGTACCACCCCCCATTCACTCACGAACACAAGTCGGACGGAGTCTCCCGAGCTGCATACTCATACGGAAACCTCCTCCTTCACACATTTGGGCTAGCCAACGCTGTCCATTCATTTAATCTCCGGTTACCCACAGTAACATTGGCGCCGTTGCCGGGGACCCGAGAGATCATCCATTGATGGCGGACAGATCCCACGAAGAAGGCCATGTGGAAACAGATTCTGAACAAGAGAATCTGGACATAGGCAATAACGATGCGGACCTCGCCCTCCACCAGGAAGTTGACAATCAACATAGAGAAGGCACCTCCGGAGTAAAGAACCCGAAGGTAAATTCTTCAGAAGGGTGTGAATCAGAAAAAGGAGGACCGTCCCACGTAACTGAACTCATGGGGTTAGTTTACAGCCGCCTGGAACAGCTAGAACAAGAGCGGGAGCGGCAAAAAGAAACTGAAAAGTACTTAAAAGAGGAGATGGAACGGCGAAAAGAGTTAGAAAGAAAACTCTTAAAGCTGGAATCTTCCCTCAAGAATCACAACTCCCGCGACGAACAAGAAGAGCCGCTCTTGGGTGAAGAGGATCCTTTCAGCGAGGACATAATGAGGGCAAAAGTTCCGAGAAACTTTAAAAGCCCGGATATGGACCTCTACGACGGAACCACGGATCCAAAGCATCATCTAAGCAACTTCAAAAGTCGGATGTACCTAGCTGATGCTTCCGACGCTACGCGATGCAAGGCTTTCCTGACCACTTTATCGAAAACAGCGATGAAATAGTTCGACAGCCTTCCCCCAAGATCGATCACTAGCTTTGAAGACCTCTCAAGGAAGTTTTTGATGAGGTTCTCAATTCAGAAAGACAAGGTGAAACATGCACCGAGCCTCCTGGGAGTAAAACAGGAGGTCGGAGAATCTTTACGAGCTTATATGGAAAAATTCAACAAAGCTTGTTTGGAGATCCAAGACCTGCCCACAGAGGCTGTCATAATGGGGTTAGTCAATGGGCTCAGAGAAGGTCCCTTCTCACAGTCCATATCTAAAAGACACCCCGTTTCTCTAAGTGATGTACAAGAAAGAGCTGAAAAGTACATCAATATGGAAGAAAACGCCAAGCTAAAAGACCTGAGTTGGCGACCTGGACCCCCTCCCTCAACTAAAGAGAGGGAGAGGGAAGCCAAGAAAAAGGAAGAACTCGGTCTCGAGAGGCCAAGGAAATATCACTCTTATACTCCCCTGAAAGTTTCTATAGTGGATGTATACAGAGAGATTTGCAACACTGAAAGACTGCCACCCCCTAGACCCATTAAAAATAAAAAAGGGGGGAGCCGCAGCGATTACTGCGAGTACCACAAGATATATGGTCACTCCACTAACGACTGTTACGACCTCAAGAATGTGATAGAAAAGCTGGCCAGAGAAGGTCGGCTTGATAGATATCTCATAGAAAGTTCGGACAGTCACGGAAAGAGAAAGCGAGATGATATGGATAGAAGAGACCCACCACCGCAGACCCCAGAGAGACATATCCATATGATCTCAGGAGGATTTGCGGGAGGAGGACTCACCAAATCTTCTCACAAAAGACATCTCAAAAGAGTCTATCAGGTCGGGGAAGAGTCACCCGACCTTCCTACCATTTCATTCACAAAAGAAGACGGGCGAGGAATAATCCCTGGACACGATGATCCAGTGGTAATAACTATGATCCTAGCAAATGCCCATCTCCACAGAACCCTAGTAGATCAAGGAAGCTCGGCGGACATTCTTTTCAAGCCGGCTTTCGACAAGCTAGGGTTAGATGAGAAAGAGTTGAGAGCCTACCCCGACACCCTATATGGATTAGGGGACACGCCAATAAAACCACTGGGATTCTTACCCCTCCACACCACTTTTGAGAAAGGGGAAAAATCAAAAACTCTGAGCATAGACTTCATAGTCATAGATGTAGGGTCAGCATACAATGCTTTGATCGGCAGAGCTACCCTTAATCGACTCGGAGCGGTGGTATCCACTCCCCACCTCTGCATGAAATTCCCGACCTCAGCGGGAATAGCAACGGTAAGGGGAGATCAAAAGTTAGCAAGGAAATGCTACAACGAAAGCCTAAATCTGAGAGGAAAGGCAAAGAAGTTTACACAATAGAACTCGGCGGCGCAAGAGCCAGAGAAGAGCTGCGACCACAACTGGGAGGAAAGACCGAGGAGATACAGATCGGCAAAAAGGAAGGAAAAAACACTTATATAGGAGCCAACCTAGGGGAAACTCTAAAACATGGGCTGGTTGAACTCCTAAGAGATAATTCCGACCTCTTCGCCTGGAAGGCCTCTGACATGCCTGGAATTGATCCCGAGCTCATGTCCCACAAGCTCTCGGTTTACCCAGGGTCCCGACCTGTACAACAAAGAAGACGCAAGCTCGGCACAGAACGAGCTCTAATAGTAGAAGAGCAAGTACAGACGCTCCTGGAAGCCGGCTTTATTAGAGAGGTCAAGTACCCAACATGGCTAGCCAATGTAGTGCTAGTCAAAAAACAGAATGGTAAATGGAGAATGTGCGTCGAGTATACTGATCTAAATAGGGCATGTCCTAAGGACCCCTATCCCCTACCAAGTATCGATACCCTAGTAGACTCCAGCTCGGGGTACCAATACTTGTCATTCATGGACGCCTACTCGGGATATAATCAAATCCCGATGTATGAGCCCGACCAGGAGAAAACATCATTCATCACACCCAGAGCTAACTATTGCTACGTGGTCATGCCATTCGGATTAAAGAATGCAGGAGCCACATATCAAAGGTTGATGAATAAAGTGTTTTCCTCTCACCTGGGGACCCTGATGGAAGTATACGTCGATGACATGCTAGTAAAAACCAAGAAAGAAGTCGACCTCTTATCCGACCTCTCACAAGTCTTTGACACCATAAGGCTGCATGGGATGAGACTAAATCCCGCAAAATGCGCCTTTGCGGTGGAGGCAGGAAAATTTCTAGGATTTATGCTAACACAAAGAGGGATCGAGGCCAATCCCGATAAATGTAGAGCCATCCTAGAAATGAAAAGTCCGACTTGTTTGAAAGAAGTCCAGCAGCTCAATGGCCGACTTGCAGCCCTCTCCAGATTTCTGGCAGGATCGACACTAAAATCCCTTCCACTATTTTCCTTATTAAGGAAGGGATGCCAATTCGAATGGACTCCGGAATGCGAGGAGGCGTTCCAAGAGTTCAAAAAGTTTTTAAGCCAACCTCCTATCCTCACCCGACTAGCACCAGGAAAAGACCTCGTCCTGTACTTATCTGTAGCAAACAGGGCTGTCTCGTCAGCCCTGATAAAAGAAGACGAGGTCGGACAACACCCAGTCTACTTCATCAGTAAGGTCCTACAAGGCCTTGAACTAAGATACCACAAACTAGAAAAATTTGCCTACTCCTTAGTAATAGCCTCACGAAGGCTACGACCTTACTTTCAAGCTCACACAGTAAGAGTCCGTACGAACCAACCCATGAAGCAAATCCTCCAAAAGACGGATGTTGCAGGGAGAATGGTTCAATGGGCAATAGAGCTCTCTGAGTTCGATCTGAGATATGAAACTCGGACAGCTATCAAAGCCCAATGCCTCGCCGACTTCGTGGCAGAATACGCAGGGGATCAAGAGGAAAAGCCGACTACATGGGAACTTTATGTAGACGGATCATCCAATAAAGCGGGAAGCGGCGCAGGCATAATCTTGGTAGATAAAAGAGGAACCCAGATAGAGGTTTCCTTAAAATTTGAATTTTCGGCCTCAAATAATCAGGCAGAATATGAAGCCTTGATCGCCGGATTAAAGTTGGCAGAAGAAGTCGGTGCTACAAAGGTGATGATATACAGCGACTCACAGGTGGTAACCTCCCAAATAAGCGGAGAATACCAGGCAAAGGACCCTAATATGAAGAGATACTTGGAAAAAACTTTGGAACACCTTGGACGCTTTGCAGAAACCGAGGTCAAACACATAACCCGGGATCTAAATAGCAGAGCGGATGCCCTATCCAAATTAGCAAGTACCAAACCAGGGGGGAACAACAGAAGCCTGATTCAAGAAACCCTCCAAGAGCCCTCGGTAGCAAAAACAGAAGATAAGCAAGAGGTACTTGAGATAGTCGGTTTAAACCTCGGATGGATGAACCCCTTAGTCGAATACATGAAATTCGACATCCTCCCTAAGGAGGAGAAAGAAGCTAAAAAGATCTGAAGGGAAGCACAACACTACACCTTGGTAAAAAATATCCTCTACAGAAGAGGGATATCGACACCACTGTTAAAATGCGTACCGATCTCAAGAACCGCCGAGGTATTGGAGGAATTACATAGTGGGATCTGCGGAAACCATCTCGGAGCAAGGTCACTCGCCGGAAAGTAATCCGAGCAGGATTCTACTGGCCGACCTTGCAGAGAGATGCCACAGAGTTTGTGAAAAAATGCCAACCATGTCAGATGCATGCAAATTTCCACGTAGCTCCACCAGAAGAGCTCATCAGTATCACTTCTCCATGGCCTTTTGCAAAATGGGGAATGGATTTGTTAGGTCCTTTTTCCCAAGCGCCGGGACAAGTCAAATACCTGATCGTGGGGATAGATTACTTCACAAAATGGATAGAAGCAAAACCATTGGCCACTATCACCGCTCAAAGAAGTCGCAGATTTCTCTACAAAAATATCATCACAAGATATGGGATACCTTATTCCATTACTACAGACAATGGAACCCAATTCACCGACGCCACCTTCAGAAGCTTAGTAGCCAGTATGAAAATCAAACATCAGTTCACCTCGGTGGAACACCCACAAGCCAATGGACAAGCCGAGGCAGCCAACAAAGTCATACTGGCAGGGCTAAAGAGGAGATTGCAAGAAGCAAAGGGAGCTTGGGCTGAAGAGCTTCCTCAAGTGCTATGGGCCTACAGGACAACCCCCCAATCCGCCACGGGAGAAACACCTTTCTGACTAGTTTATGGCGTAGAAGCCATGATACCAATAGAAATCAATGAGCAAAGCCCAAGGGTAACTCTCCAGGACGAAGTCGGAAACATACGGGGGCACAAAGAGGAGCTCGACTTGCTCCCCGAAGTCCGAGAAGACTCCCAGATAAGAGAAGTGGCATTGAAACAAAGGATGACTACAAGGTACAACAAAAAAGTCATTCGAAGAATATTTGCCTCGGATGACTTGGTCTTAATCAGAAACGACATTAGGGTCAACAAATCAGGAGAAGGAAAGCTCGCTGCAAATTGGAAGGGACCATACAAAACCAATGAAGTTTTAGGAAAAGGTTATTATAAAGTAACCGACCTGAACGGCACTGAGCTACCAAGGTCGTGGCATGCTTGTAATATGAAAAGGTACTACAGTTAAAAGCGAACTCTACTCCCTGATGTACTCTTTTCCCAACTTCATGATTTTTTCCCAAAAGGGTTTTTTCTGGAGAAGGGTTTTTAACGAGGCATCATAGTAGAGACTAAGGGAAAATAGGCTATCAAGACCCTTAGCAGCAAGAAGGTACCTCCCCAATTAATAAAGATCTTTTTCATCTGCAATATCTCTTATAAAATCCTTTTTTATTTTTCTAAATCTTTCTACGAAACGCGCCGACTTAAGCTCGACAAAACGTGAAAATTCCATGAACCGACCTAGATGGTCGTCAGGATAAAACGACGAGGTACAAGTCGGCGTAAAGAGGTTGTATGAGTTGATCGTAAAAATTTGGGAACAATCCGACTCATAAGTCGAAATGAGAACCCGAGTAGACAAACTCGGAAATACTCCGAGTAAAAGAAAAACGCATCACAAAAATAACCTAAGTCATAAGAACTCGCTAAAGAAAAATCGAGTATAGGGGATAACAAAAAGAGATTGGAAAACCTGGGAAAAAGTTTAAAGGCTGCCTAAAAGCCCTTAAACAAAAAGGCTCGGAAAAACAAGACAAGCCAATAGGAAAGGTTTTCGGAGAAAGATCAAGAGGATTTTGAAAAATCAAAATTAGAAAAGCATACACGCATAAGGTAACTTAAACCCTTATCCAAAAAAGGGTATTTATTTTGTTAATCTAAAAACCCTTATTCAAAAAGGGCACTTGCCAAAATATTTTGTTTACGGCCTCAAAAGGCCAAAAGAAATTGTTCAAGCATCACCAAACAACATATAAATGAGTTTAAAAAAGGGGGACTCACAAGCCGAGCCCCCATATAGCAATGAAAAATTATTTCTGCAGAGGAGTAGACGGATCACCACTACCAGAATCAGGAGGAGCGCCATCGGGACCAGGAAGAGAAGCACCCGCAGGAGATGAAGAGGAAGTCGGAGGAACAACTGAAGAGCTCGGAGCATCTTTAGAACGAGAAGGGGACTCAATAATCCTCTGCCCCCGAGTCTTCAATTCTGACTCGGAAACAACCACGGGGACAGGAGGATCCACGATAGCACCATCAATAACGACTTTATCAGGATGTAAAGGAGAAAGATCCAAGTCGGGAGCGATAACGCTGACTTGCTCCAGAAAAATTCTCCAAGACTCCTCGGCACCATCAGCAATAGAGTCCTCCAACTCGGCGTACGCATTCCGAGAATTCAGCAAATCCTTCTTCACAGACACAAAATCTTGAAATAAACTCTGGTAACTATCCTGTGCTGTCTTCCTCAAGCTCGCCTCCATAGTGCATTGGGCCCGCAGCTTGCTCTCCTTCTCTCGAAGGCTATCTCTCTCCGCCCTCAGCTTAGCTACCTCCTCCTTCAACTCCCTCTCCTGGTCTTGGTAAGCAAGAAGCCTCCCCTCTAACTCCTCGACCTTCGAGGTTGCCCCCAAAGAGCTGAGGGGAGTCTTCTCAAAGATGTCCAAGAGTTTGCCACAAACACCCGCCGCCCTAAAACTCTCCTCAGCCAGAGTGGTGAGGTGGTTTCGAACAGAAACATCATCCATACTTATATAAGGATAGATGTTCTTTCGGACGAATGCAAGAGCATCCGCCTTAACCCCACCATCAAAAGAAGAGCCAGACTCTGAAGTCTTGCGCTTCTTCTTCTCTGGCTCAGGAAGAAGTTGGGCAGAAGGGAGTGGCCGAGACAAGGTTGAAGAAGAAATCACAATGGGCTGAGAGGGAGTGCCCACGTTCTTAGGAGGAGGAGGAGGAGGAGGAGGAGAGATGATCGCCCTGGCACCACCGGACCTGGCCCGGGACTTTGCCTTAGCCTCCTGAACTCTCTGGTAAGATTCCTGAGCATTCTTTCTTGCCATATCTGCAAAAGAAACAGTTAGCAAAAGTTACAAGTCGGTAAACCTCAAGTCGGCAGAGACAAGTCGGAAATGGGGAATGCATGTACTACCTAGTTGTGATCGAACAAAGGTCAGCGTTCCCTGGAGGAATTTCCTCGTATCCAAGTACGGGGCCCTTCCCCACGCTTCTCGGAAAAACCCCACAATGGCCGCCTCCACCTCGTCCAGGTCATCTAGACCATACTTCTCATAAGGGGAGGCCTCCAGCCAATAGAGGGGAAAGCGAGGGGAAGAATGCTCATCCAGAAAAAAGGGGTGGTGACCCTTTACGGTTTGCACTTTGAAAAAATAATTTTTGAAGTCATGAAAGGATTCGTCAAAAAGGGTGAAAATTCTCCGACCTTGTATGGCTCGGAAAGACACCCATTGTTGTTTATTATTTAGCCCACTAAAGGGCTTAGTCATGTGAAAGAGAAAGAAGAAAATCCTCAAAGAGGTCGGGAAGTCCAAAGCGTGACTAACAAACTGATAAATTTTCAGAAAACCCCAAGAATTGGGGTGAAGTTGGGTAGGAGCAACTCGACAGTGGTGCAAAACAGATATTTCAAAATCCAAAAAAGGAAGAAAAACACCCAAGCGGGTGATCATACATTCATACATAAAGAAAAAATGAGGAGCCGCCTCATTGGCCCTCCCAAAACAAACCCGGTCTTCCGGACCCGGGACTACCAACTCATATTTTGGCTCGTCCTCCTCCGAAGTACAAAGCCTGTGGTGAGTACGAAGATGAGTAATAAACTCAGCGTCGACCAAGGGTTCCTCCCCAAGGACCGTGACATCAACCCACTGAGAAAGAACATCTACAGAGGCCATTTTCTTTATATAATGAAAGGTGACAGAAACCTACAAAAAGAAAAAAAAAAGAAAATCAAAAAACACGGTCCCTAAAGGGAGGAGATACGAAGCCAAAATCTACAGACCAACCTATCCACCCACAAAACAAAAGCATGCAAACACAAGGCATGACATGAAAGAAGCAAAGCTAACCTTTATCCGAAAAGTAAAGGTTGGAAAAAGCAGAAGTCTCCGAGCACAAGAATGCAGCACGAACAAGGAAAGAAGAAGTTTGAAAGATTGCAGAAACGGAAAAATGAAAGAGAGGGAAAGTATTTATAAACATGCTAAGGGGCATAATGGTAAAAGCGGAGCAGTCATTAATGAGATTGCACCGTTACCAAAGCCATCAATCCCTAAATGCCTCCCCAACGGACACGATGCTTGAATTGACGTAATTGTCAGAAACAAAAGGTCGCGAAAATCACGTCGGTTTATAAAACCCGCACTTTTTCCAAGAAAGTCGGCTACGAACCCGAGTTAAATACTTGAACCCAAGCCCTAAAGAAGATCTTGGGCTCAAGTAGGAGCACTGTTCATACCCTGGCCCAATGACAAAGGTCCAGGTCCAAATAAAAGGCCTAATCCGAAGGATTAAGCCTAGCTAAAGCACCGACCTTCATATAAGAAGTCGGTGTCAACTACGACTTACTCTAAAGAAGTCGGACATGAGATTAGCTGGCAGATAAACACTCATTCAAATGAGTAACCGCCCCTAAAATCTCTCTAACCACTTCATAAAGCCATATCTTAACCTCCCTAAGATAATGGGACGGTTAACACCCTAAAGATATGGCACTACTCCAACGGTGGTTATTGGCTCACCACTATAAATACACTGACATCCCTCAGGTATCTCTAAGCCCAATACTCTCTAGACCTGCTAACACCTTTGCTAACTTAGGCATCGGAGTGTCTTTGCAGGTAACACCCCCCCATTCACTCACGAACACAAGTCGGACAGAGTCTCCCGAGCTGCATACTCATACGGAAACCTCCTCCTTCACACATTTGGGCTAGCCAACGCTGTCCATTCATTTAATCTCCGGTTACCCACAGTAACAAAACTCATCAATTAAAAGGAGGAAAAGAAAAAATGCGGCAACAACAGCAACAATAAAAGAATGATGATTGAGAGAAAATACGCAAAGAAGAAGAAAAAATGCAAAAAAGAAAAAGGAGAAAAGTGAAGAAGAAGGAGGAAGAACGCAAAGACAACACATAGCCTCCAAATTTAGAGTGAAAAAGTGTAGAGAGTACTGCTGTGTGCCAGAATTTGAAGGGTCATGCTGTGTACGTGGATCCGCACCTGTATCAAAGAGAATATTATATGTTTTTTATAGTCTATCCGTTGTGTGCTTTGAACAAATATTTCAAAACAGATGAAGTAAATGTTAAATAAAATTATTTCGCTAAACAAAGATAAACAATTATTAATTTGTATTTCTTAAATAATATAAAATGATTAAAATCATGAAATTGTTTATCAGAGGTAGTATATCTTCTTTCCTTTTAATGTCCTCTTATTTTGTTTACGTCTTTCTCATCGATATTATATTTAGAAATAGTAATTATTAGAAATTAAGAGAAGAAATTAGATAAAAGAGTATATATTTATTATATACAAGGTAAATTTTATTGATCGGTGTTAAATAAATTAAAAAATGAAAAAATTAACTATCAAATTTAAATTAAAATATTTTTAATTTAACTAATATTTATAAATTATTCTAACATTCTTCCGTAAATTCAAGTGGAAGCTATAGTAAATATCTTGTTTAAACACTAAAATACTAACATATATAAATAGAATTATAGCAATATCACATGCAAATAAAATTTGAGTAAACACTCAATTTGATCTTTGTGTATTTTAAAATAGGATATGGTGATTTTTGTTGAAAAAATAAATCTATTTCGATTTTCATCTCTAATTTATCTACGGTGAGTTATGGCGACTCTTCCGTCATCTCTTCTCACCAAACTTAACGAAAAAGACCTACGTGACACTTAATGTTATTGATATAGACACTAAGTCACTGTTAAGTAAGGTGTTGGCAAATGAGGAATGGTCAGAAGTTAATTTGTCTCCCTATAAACAATGGTCAAGAGTCGATTTGTTCCTCTATGAACAATTGTTAGGGATCAATTTGTCTTTCTTTAAACCTCTAACTAACAAAATTTTGGAAGCCGTTACCATTTTCTAGACGATAACTTTGACCCCGTGAATTTGTTTTTCGCGCATTCTTTTCTATCAGATAGCATAATATGGGCAACAACATGGTCCTAAGACAAAAAAATGTAAAGTATCGTTTTTGTCCCCAACGTATGGAGTAAGTCTTATTTGTGTTCTTAACGTTTAAATCGTCTTATTTGTATCCCTAATGTTTGTAAGAGTGATTCAATGTTATCCTGCTGTTAATTACATATCATGAGCTTTAGTTGGAGTTCTAAAAATCTCTTCTTAAAGTTAGAATATTAATGTCTGGATCAGAACCAATGATCCACTCCAGATAATAACTCATTAAAAGTTGAAACTAATCCCTGCAACATTTACATAATTCACCTTTTTAAGGACATAATTGAATCTGAACACAAATTTTAAGTATAATATTAAAATCAAACACATCCAAATGAGACCTAATTAAGAATGAATACATCCAAGTGAGAATAATTGAAAAATATAATCTGATCTATTAGTATAATTGACGGCAGGATAATATTGAATCACTTTTATAAACGTTCGGGATACAAATAGGACGATTTAAATGTTAGGGATACAAATAGAACTTACCCCAAACATTAAAGATAAAAACGATACTTTACTCTCAAAACAATAAATCAGAACACTTATCTCTAAACCAAAACATTTTATCGCTAGAGATTTTAAATAAGTAAAATAAATAGCTGAAATAACAAAACATATGTCCTTATCTCCTATAGCTAATATCCGATTTAGATTCTCTTAACTTTAAATTTTATTTTAGAGGATTAAGTATGATCTATTGTCATTTATTTTATAGGTGGGATAAAAAAACATAAAAAAAAATATTTAATAATAAAAAATCTCACTTTATCCTTTAAAATAAAAATATAAAATTTAAAAGATCCAAATTTTTAATATCCACACTAACAAAGTTTAAGTTATCCAATAGCAATTAAATCACCAATATAAATTATATATAAAAATATAATATACATTAAAAATAAATTAAATTATACGTATATTTATACATAAAATATATTAATAACTGATTTTAACTTAGAAATAATATTTTTAATAACTTAATATACACCTACAATAGATTGATTCTTAAATAACTATTATTACAGGAGCTAGTTATTGCCTCTTTCTTCCCTTCCCCTATAAATACTCGAGCAAAATCCCAATGCATGCAAATCATCAAAACCATCCCAAATCAATCTTTTCGGTATATTATTCAAGTATATACTAAAACCCTCGCTCAAATCCTCTCCCTCCCACCATGAAACCATTTTGTGTTTTACTTACTTTCTTGCTCTTGCTAGCAGCAAGTAGTAAGAAGGTGAACTCAGCCAAAACCGAAACAGTGTCCTTCAACTACAACTCTTTCAATCAAGGTAACCCCGCAATAAATCTCCAAGGTGACGTCACTGTTCTTTCAGATGGCAATCTCCTACTCACCAACCTCAACAACTCCAATAGCGTCGGCCGTGTTCTGTATGCCACGCCTGTGCGCATTTGGAGCAGTGCCACCGGCAATGTCGCCAGCTTCGTCACCTCCTTCTCTTTCGAGATGAAGGATTATAACGATTATGATCCTGCCGACGGTATCATCTTTTTTATTGCACCGGAAGATACCCAGATTCCTGCCGGCAGTATTGGCGGTGGAACCTTAGGTGTCTCTGACACCCAAGGTGCGGGTCACTTTGTTGGCGTAGAGTTTGATACCTTTTCCAACAGTGAGTACAACGATCCACCCACTCATCACGTTGGAATTGATGTAAACAGTGTGAAATCGTTGAAGACCGTACCATGGAATAGTGTGAGTGGAGCAGTGGTGAAAGTGACTGTGATATATGACTCTTCGTCAAAGACATTGAGTGTTGTTGTGACCAACGAGAATGGCGATATTACCACCATTGCTGAAGTTGTTGATTTGAAGGCGAAGCTTCCGGAGAGGGTCAAGTTCGGTTTTTCTGCCGCCGGCTCCGGTCGCGGTCGTCAGATTCATCTCATCCGTTCATGGTCGTTTACTTCGACCTTGATAACAACAACTACAACAAGCATCAACAACAACGAAAAGAAAATAATGAGTATCTTAACTGCATGATTTGGTCTCTACGCTACCTAATACTTTAAATAAATAAAGACCAGACCATATATATATGTGTGTGTGTGTGTCGGTATTAAGAATAAACTTTCTCTGTGTCAAATTAATGTTGTATGGTTCAATATTTCCACTAATTAACTCTTCTATGTAGTCCGACGGGTGATGATCATTTAAATAAAATGGAAATGTTCAGTAATCAACAAAAATTAGTTAAAAACAGTGATGACTTATTTTATTTAATTTTTATGAATTATTATAATATTAGTCAATAATTAATGAAAGTTAAATAAGGTTAGATTTGACTATTTTTTTTTGTTTTTTTGTATTATTAAAGACTGAAAAATAGTTAAATTTTATCCTATTTTTTTAATATTTTATCAAATATTTTAGTCTTTAATAAATTTTAATTATCAAATTAATTTTAATTTTTAGTTCATAAACAAATTATTCATCGAATTATATTGTTTGTCTACGTAGATTAATTAATATAATAATTTCATTCTTAAAAATTTTTATGTTTTTTATTTTAAAAAATAAAAACTGATTTGCCTATAATTTTTTGAAAAATTTGACATATAACGCATTTAATTTCTCAAATAAAAAAGTTGAAAATTAATTTAATAATAAAAAATTTTATTAAAAACTAAAGTATTTAATTTTTTTAATTGAATTAGAAGATATTATTTGAAAATAAAATACTAAATTAGGTTGGGAAACAAAAGATATTCTAGAGAGATTGAAACAGACTATTGAGACTAAGATAAGTCCATACAATGCATATCTTGATGTTCAAGACACGAGCAAACCAGGGAGATTGAATCAGAGAGAAAGAGATTGTGAAAGTTGATTTCTTATTCATTATGTTACTCTTTTCGCTTATAATGTCAAGGATATATATATTACTCTCGCCCTTTATTAAAGCCTATTTGACGAACGAGTTGCTAGCTTCTTTTTTTTTTTTTTTTTGGGTGGGGAGGGCGGGGGAATAATTAATCCGCACTTTGGTGAGGTTGTCATGCTAAAAACTACAAGTAAAAATTGATTTAAAATTCACATTCATAATTGCATTCGAATTTGATAGAAATTCTTTTTATTGCTTGTGTCATTGTAATGTTAGATATTATGAATATAATGTCAGAAATTTGGAACAACAAATAAAAGACGCTCTGGAACTCATGAAGACAAATGAATGGAGAATAATATTTATGGGAGATTTTTAGTATTATTCGAGAACACAT
Organism: Arachis hypogaea; assembly: GCF_003086295.3. Taxonomy (NCBI): domain Eukaryota; kingdom Viridiplantae; phylum Streptophyta; class Magnoliopsida; order Fabales; family Fabaceae; genus Arachis; species Arachis hypogaea. The sequence goes on along the minus strand of NC_092044.1, from coordinate 119,267,466 downwards.
TTTATATAATTTTTTTAAAGATAATATGGGATGGATGTGTTATTCGTCAAGAAAAATAGATGTGTGGATATAACATGTATATAGATTATGCTAGGTAGTAGGTATATACAAAAAATTATTGAAATAGTGACCGATTTGTTAACAAGGCTACCAAATCCTCACTAAAGAATATCAGGCGCTAAATCGGTCACTAATTTGTAATCAGTATTTTAGTGTTTAATTTGCGACTAATATTTTGGTCGCTAAATCAGTTGCTAATTTGTGACCAACGTTTTAATCTGTAATTCAGTCACTAAATGTGGACCTGCATTTTAGCAATTAACATTTTAGTCGTTAAATCGGTTGCTAATTAGTAACCAAACATTTTAATAACCAATTTTCATGGTTGATTCTAATTTTTTTTATTATCAAATTTTTACTAAATTTTTACATTTAGACTATTAAATATTAAAAAACCATCAGCACAAAACCTACATCTTAATACATAAAAATAAACAATACTTAAATAATAACTAAAATAACAAAACACACTTAAATAATAACCAAAACAACTCATTAATTCAATATCATAGACAACAACAATAATAAATAAATAACACTCTCAAATTTACATTATTTAAAATCTATTAACTAACTAACATCACTGTGCTCGCTCCAGTAGGAATAAGAATCAGAAATTTCTGTCCTTAATTTACAACTTGACATAAAGCCATGCAAAATCTACTAGTGGTATTTCAAAATGGAATTGGCAAAAGAAAAAAAACAAAGATATCATCTTGATGACGAGACTCTCACAAATTCAATAACTACCCATACCACAGGTTTTAATCATCCAGTTCCTTTTGCATCCAAAGCTTTGTAACAAGCTATAAGTAATTCATTCATTTGTCCAATCTAGTCCAAGAGTTGGAAAATCCTCTGCAATGAAAGAACAAGTCAGCTAAGTTTACAAACACCACAGAAACACAAATGAAATGGAACAAGTACCAATGGTTGTAAAGGGCATCTATGGTTGACAATTGACAAGCTCAATGCATGAGAGTACTACACAGGAAGCTGATGTATGGGACAATAGAATTCATAGTCTGAGACTAATAAAGGGTAAGCTATCTATGCCGCAGATATGGTAAAATCTCATCCGACTATATAACCAAAAAATTTGCAGCTCTAGATTGAAGCACTAGTATCCAAGTTCCATTTCCAAGAACCTAAAAGATGGACTGGATTTTTCTATTCCTATGACTTGACCCAAAACCTTTATCTTTTAAGAGACTGAACCTATAATTTTTTTTTAATTATGTAACGGAAGCACCAAAATTTCTCACGACAGGAGAGAGTTTAAATGTAATATAAGGCAATAGTGGTGACGAATACACACATCGAAGTTAGAAAGTTAACCACGAAGATGAACTTCAATAATTCTCTGGAACCCCATATTGGTTCAAGTAGCTTTCCAATAAACAGAAGACTTATTGTGCTAATCACCACCTATAAATTAAATTGTGCAACCAAAGTCAATTCTGAGTTTTCTTCAAAACAACATATAAAACTCTGGAATTACAATGTTCTATAGAACACAAATTTAAGCCTGAAAAACAGTAAGAACATACCCCATATACAGATTGCCCGACATAACCAGTTGTAATGAGATTTTTGGCGAATGGAATCGTCCTGCAAAATGAATGCAACAGCAAAATAACTTCCCAGAGTTAAAAAATTTAAAATAAATAAACTGGATGTAGGCTATGTATAGCCCTTGTATGGAGAGAGCTGAGTGCATCTCACAATGATGGGAGAAGATATGAGTTTTTCATTGCTATGGTGTGAACAAATCGGTCCTTCCGATTTGTTTCATTTTTTAAATCAACAATCACAAATCGGATGTTCCGATTTGTGTTTTTGAAAATAAAAAAATTTTTATTGTTGAAATCGGACCGTCTGATTTCTATTTCAAAAAATAAAAAAACAAATTAAAAATACAAAACGGACCATACGATTTGTAGTTTTTTTTTTATCAAACAAATCGGACCCTCCGATTTGTACTTTACTTTTTTTTTCAAACAAATCGGACCGTCCGATTTGAATAAAACACCACATAAAAAAAACACCTAATCTTTCCATAACAATGTATTACACATATATTTATACAATATAAAAAAAAATTAGCCAACCAAAAGCAAGCTCAGTTATGAAAGAATTTATTGAATACTGCAAAGCAATGGCTTCAGACTTGAGCAAGAACAGGTACAAGCATAGGACTAAAAAATGGTGAAACCTTACTAATCTAAGATTAGGTTTTCTTTCAATCTGAAACTAAGGGAGCTCAAGTCACCTACATCGTCATGGTCATCATCACGATCAAACGAGTTTTACAACTTGAATTCCCAAAATCAAGTATACGATTACAATTGAACTTTATCTAAGCTCGCGAGTTTGATTACCTTGATAATCATGTCTTAAATCAACCAACTATTCCCTAAAATAATAAGATGAATTGGAGGAGCATTAGGAAAGAGAAAAATGGAGGGAATCTGGCGGAAACAAGAGTGAGGTACGTAAGTGAAGAAGGAAAGAGGTAAACGAGAATGTGAGTGGCAACAAGAACCACTCCAAGGTCCTTACACAACTTCGTGAATCCATCTGACAACGGCTTCGTTTCCTGTCATAACAAGAACAAAATCTGTCACAAAATCTGGAGATCTAGAAAATTTAACGAAGCATATTGCTAAAACTCCTAATTAGAAGAGGAAAAATCAAACTTAACAGAATGGATCGAAATTGGCGATTAAGAGGTTACCTGCTTGAAGACGACGATTAGAAGATTACCTGCTTGAAGATGATGAAGACGACGCTGAGATATCAGAAGACAAAAGATAGCGCCGATATCTCAACGACGAAGGCGACGACACCAAGACTGCAGAAGAAGATAGCGACGAAACCTCAGGAGATGGTACCGAGACCGCAAAAGACGACACCAATGCAGAAGACGGCGGTGAAAAAGACAGTAATGGTGCTTAAAGACGACAATGGTATCTGATTGGAAAAGATGAGAATGGTACGGGTGAGTTAGGGTTAGTTAAGGTAATTCAAATAATATCTTTTTTTTAAATTAGCGACCGCTCTTGCGACTGATTAGTTTATAAAATCGGTTATTAACTTAAAAATTAGCAACTGATTTAGTGACCACAACTTTAACTATCAAATTAGCAACCAACCATGTTTCATTCTATTTACCTATCGATCGATTGCAAAATTGGTCGCTAAATTAAAAAATAATACGGTTTTTGCTTTAACACACGCCAATATTATTTTTATTTTATAAAATTTAGTTTTAATTTAGGGAGTTACTCAGATAAAAACACTTCAAACATCTTTTTTTAAAGATATTTTTTAGTAATTAAAATTCAATACATATAATTGATTAAACTGTGTTATTTTTGTCAAAATTAAATTAGACAAATTGATTTTAACCAAAAAATCGGTGAATTATACCTTGAACCGGTCTAAATTAATATTTTTTTATAAAAAATTATTTCAATATTTTGATTATAAAAAATGACCAAAATACTTTTATATTATTATTATAATATAATTTTTGAGAACAGAAAATCATAATCTTTTTCTTATTTCTGTGCCATCATTAGGATTTAGGGTTCTCAAAAATAATATATATATATATATATATATATATATATATATATAATAAAAATATTTTAGTCATTTTTTATAATAAGATTATTGTAATAATTTTTTATAAAAAGAATATTAATTGGTCGATTCAAAGTTTGGTTTACCGATATTTTGGCTAAATTAATTTGTCTGATATAATTTTGACAAAAATAATAAGATTTAATCGATTATATATATTAAATTTTAAATATTAAAAATTATTTTTAAAAAAAATTTTAAACGTCTTGATTTGAGTGACTCTCCTTAATTTATTCATAATTAACTAAACATTTAGTCATTTATAATGAATACTTAATTAATCAAAATATTTACTTAATTGAATATTATTAAAAACTTAACTAATGCTCCCTCGATATTAATAATAGAAGACAATGAAAATTCTTTTTGAGATTAAAAAAAAAAGACCCCCAAGAGAGTATACGGATTTGCGCGCATGCTCTTTATTTGATAACAAGCATTATACATGTATTATAATAATAGTTTTTTATTATTATAAAATATAATTAATTCTCAAATTATTTAAATAATATATCTATTAAATAGAATTAAATAATCTAAAACAATAGTCACAAAAAAATAATCTAAAACAGTAAAATAGTATTTAAAATTAATCTAATTTTTGTTTTATATTTTAAAAAATATAAGGTAATTTATTGTCAATTCAATTAAACACCTTTGTTTTTTAAAAAATATCTTTTAAAGGAAGAAAATAAAATCTCAATCCTTATTGAATTTATAATTTTCATAACGTACGACTGTGCTATTTTGATTTAAATTAAATTTAAATTTTATTTTTTTATTTTATCAATATTTCTCTTTTTGTGTATGCTGTTAAATAGTCATTAAAAAAATATTCATCATTCATATAATCATAAATTTGACTTTTAATAATAGCATTCCTAGCAAAAAAAATCTTTTAACTATAATTATCAAAATCAAAACTAACATTAAAAGAAAAACACTAACTGATAAAACAACATCTAATTAAAAAAAAATACAAATCCAATTTAAGTTTGATTATTGATATTTAGATTGTATAAGTATTTTATAAAAAGTTATCAAATTGATTATTAGGTGCCAAAAACTGAACAAAAAAAATAAAATAAAATTGAAGAAATTAAATTACCTTTTCGTTATTTTAAATGCTTCCAATCCGCTTCCACATTTGAAGACTCCGCCGACTTCACTGCTACTTTCTGCTCCTCACAAACGAGAGAGCATGATAATGCTATGTTAGACTATACCTCACCATGCTAGTCGCTGGTGTAGCACGCCTAGCCCCTGCCATCCGTTATAGCTCACCATGCTAGTCGTTGTCGCATTTTCTGGTTCTGTTGATATCTTCGTCTGCCGCTGCTGTTGCTACCGCTACCGTGCTAAACATTCCTCGCTCAGTTCCGCAGCGATCCCTCCTTTTCTTCTCCTTTCCTCGGATTCTCAGCTCGTCCCTCTGAAGCTTCACGTGCACAACTCCAGATTTTTGCGTCAACCCTAACTCTTAGGTTTGTTGATTCTAAAACCTAGATTTTTTGTCTTGTTTGTTTTGTTGCCTGAAGAATGATTACCTTCCTGCAAGTTCTATATTGTTAGACTATAATAGATATGTTTGCTGCTTCGCCTCGTTTCAAATTGACATTTTTTAGGCTCCATTGAAATCAAGGATATGGAACTCAAGAGAAGGGGTAGCAGCAACAACAATAACGCGTTTTGCAATTAGGATTTGGAGAGAATGCCTATTTTTGTGTTTATTTATTTATTTTCTTTTTTATTCAGTAACAATTACCAACAAAGCTCTGCCACAGTGGATACTACCCTCCAGGTGTGTAGCAGCGTTACCAAAATATTAGCCAATTTGATGGTCGGATAATATTGATACAAGTTAAAAATATTAGAGATATAAATAGAACGTTTCAAACGTTAGAGATAATTTTAAAACTTACTCCAAATGTTAGGGATAAAAATAATATTTTACTCTAAATAAAATACCATATTCATATTGGTATTGTGTTTTAGATTGTGTGCGTGAAATTTTTGATTGACTCTCATTCAATTCATCCTTTCACCAAATATGCTTAAATTCAATAAGCAAATCTGAAATATTAATTGAAGACAATTATTATTAGTAAAATAACTTTGGGACTACATACTTGAACTAATTCATCAAAAGCCATTTGGGTTATTGGTGCGCGAAATTGTGAACATTACTTTTTCACAACTCTCATAATCCCCAGTAATGGCTCCAAAAACGTGGTAGCTCAATACCATGGCATTACACAACTTCGCACAACTAACCAGCAAGTGCACTGGGTCGTCCAAGTAATAAACCTTACGTGAGTAAGGGTCGATCCCACGGAGATTGTTAGTATTGAAGCAAGCTATGATCATCTTGTAAATCTTAGTCAGGCAGACTCAAATGTATATGGTGATGAACGAAAATAATACAAAGGTAAAGATAGAGATACTTATGTAATTCATTGGTGGGAACTTCAGATAAGCGCATGAAGATGCCTTCCCTTCCGTCTCTCTGCTTTCCTACTGCCTTCATCCAATCCTTCCTACTCCTTTCCATGGCAAGCTCGTGTAGGGTTTCACTGTTGTCAGCAGCTACCTCCCATCCTCGCAGTGAAAGCTAATGCACACACTCTGTCACAATGCTGCCAATCACCGGTGTGGTTCCCTCCCCTACTGGAATAGAATCCAGTGATTCTTTTGCGTCTGTCACTAACGCCCAGTAAGTTACAGGTTTGAAGCACGTCACAATCATTCAGTCATTGAATCCTACTCAGAATACCACAGACAAGGTTAGACCTTCCGGATTCTCTTGAATGCTGCCATCAGTTCTTGCCTATACCACGAAGATTCTGACCTCACGGAATGGCTGGCTCGTTTGTCAGGCGAGCACTCGGTTGTCAGGCGATCAACCATGCATCGTGCAATCAGGAATCCAAGAGATATTCACTAAGCCTCGAATGCTTGTAGAACAAGAGTGGTTGTCAGTCACTTTGTTCATGGGTGAGAATGGTGATGGGCGTCAATCATCACCTTCATCAAGTTGAAGAACAAGTGATATCTTGGAACAAGAACAAGCGGAATTGAATGGAAGAACAATAGTAATTGCATTAATACTCGAGGTACAGCAGAGCTCCACACCTTAATCTATGGTGTGTAGAAGCTCCACCGTTGAAAATACATAAGCATAAGGTCTAGGCATGGCCGAATGGCCAGCCTCCCAATGATCTAAGAACTAAAATTGTTCAAAGATATAAAGATCCAAAGATTTTTAATACAATAGCAAAAGGTCCTACTTATAAGAAACTAGTAGCCTAAGGTGTACAGAAATGAGTAAATGACATAAAAATCCTCTTCCGGGCCCACTTGGTGTGTGCTTGGGCTGAGCAATGAAGCAAATTTCGTGTAGAGACTCTTCTTGGAGTTAAACGCCAGCTTTGGTGCCAGTTTGGGCGTTTAACTCCCATTTGGGTGCCAGTTCCAGCGTTTAACGCTGGGATTTCTTGAGGTGACTTTGAACGCCGGTTTGGGCCATCAAATCTTGGGCAAAGTATGGACTATCATATATTACTGGAAAGCCCAGGATGTCTACTTTCCAACGCCGTTGAGAGCGCGCCAATTGGGCTTCTGTAGCTCCAGAAAATCCACTTCGAGTGCAGGGAGGTCAGAATCCAACAGCATCTGCAGTCCTTTTTGGTCTCTGAATCAGATTTTTGCTCAGGTCCCTCAATTTCAGCCAGAAAATACCTGAAATCACAGAAAAACACACAAACTCATAGTAAAGTCCAGAAAAGTGAATTTTAACTAAAAACTAATAAAAATATACTAAAAACTAACTAGATCATACCAAAAACATACTAAAAACAATGCCAAAAAGTATACAAATTATCCGCTCATCACAACACCAAACTTAAATTGTTGCTTGTCCTCAAGCAACTGAAAATCAAATAAGATAAAAAGAAGAGAATATGCAATGAATTCCAAAAACATCTGTGAAGATCAGTATTAATTAGATGAGCGGGGTTTTTAACTTTTTGTCTCTGAACAGTTTTGGCATCTCAATCTATCCCTTGAAATTCAGAATGGTTGGCTTCTTTAGGAACTCAGAGTCCAGATAGTGTTAATGATTCTCTTAGTAAGGTATGATGATTCTTGAACATAGCTATTTATTGAGTCTTGGCTGTGGCCCAAAGCACTCTGTCTTCCAGTATTACCACCGGATACATACATGCCACAGACACATAATTGGGTGAACCTTTTCAGATTGTGACTCAGCTTTGCTAAAGTCCCCAATTAGAGGTGTCCAGGGTTCTTAAGCACACTCTTATTTGCCTTGGATCACAACTCTTATTTCTCTATTTTTTTTTTCGTTTTCTTTTTCTCTTTTTTTTTTCGATTTTTTTTTTGAATAGCTTTTTCTTGCTTCAAGAATCATTTTAATGATTTTTCAGATCCTCAGTAACATGTCTCCTTTTTCATCATTCTTTCAAGAGCCAACATTCATGAACCACAAATTCAAGATACATATGCACTGTTTAAGCATACATTCAGAGAACAAAAATATTGCCACCACATCAAAATAATTAAACTGTTATAAAATTCAAAATTCATGCAATTCTTCCTTTTTCAATTAAGCACATTTTTATTTAAGAAAGGTGATGGATTCATAGGACATTCATAACTTTAAGGCATAAATACTAAGATACTAATGATCACAAGACACAAACATGGATAAATATAAGCATAAAATTCGAAAAACAGAAGAACAAATAACAAGGAAATCAAAGAACGGGTCCACCTTAGTGATGGCGGCTCTTTCTTGCTCTTGAAGATCCTATGGAGTGCTTGAGCTCCTCAATATCTCTTCCTTGTCTTTGTTGCTCCTCCCTCATGATTCTTTGATCTTCTCTAATCTCATGAAGGATGATGGAGTGTTCTTGGTGCTCCACCCTTAGTTGTCCCATGTTGGAACTCAACTCTCCTAGGGAGGTGTGTAGTTGCTCCCAAAAATTTTGTGGAGGGAAATTCATCCCTTGAGGAATTTCAGGGATCTCATGATGAGTGGGATCTCTTGTGTACTCCATCCTTTTCTTGGTGATGGGTTTGTCCTCATCAATAGGGGTGTCACCCTCTATGTCAACTCCAACTGAATAGCAGAGGTGACAAATGAGATGAGGGAAGGCTAACCTTGCCAAGGTGGAGGTCTTGTCCGCCTCCTTATAGAGTTCTTGGGCTATAACCTCATGAACCTCTATTTCTTCTCCAATCATGATGCTATGGATCATGATAGCCCGGTCTATGGTAACTTCGGACCGGTTGCTAGTGGGGATGATTGAGCGTTGTATGAACTCTAACCATCCTCTAGCCACGGGCTTGAGGTCATGCCTTCTCAATTGGACCGGCTTTCCTCTTGAATCTTGCTTCCATTGTGCGCCCTCTTCACATATGACTGTGAGGACTTGGTCCAACCTTTGATCAAAGTTGACCCTTCTAGTGTAAGGATGTTCATCTCCTTGCATCATAGGCAAGTTGAACGCCACCCTCACACTCTCCGGACTAAAATCCAAGTATTTCCCCCGAACCATAGTAAGATAATTCTTTGGATTCGGGTTCACACTTTGGTCATGGTTCTTGGTGATCCATGCATTGGCATAGAACTCTTGAACCATTAAGATTCCGACTTGTTGAATGGGGTTGGTAAGAACTTCCCAACCTCTTCTTCGGATCTCATGTCGGATCTCCGGATATTCACCCTTTTTGAGTGAAAAGGGGACCTCGGAGATCACCTTCTTCAAGGCCACAACTTCATAGAAGTGGACTTGATGCACCTTTGAGAGGAATCTATCCATCTCCCATGACTCGGAGGTGGAAGCCTTTGCCTTCCCTTTCCTCTTTCTAGAGGTTTCTCCGGACTTGGATGCCATAATGGTTATGGAAAAACGAAAAAGCAACGCTTTTACCACACCAAACTTAAAATGTTTGCTCGTCCTCGAGCAAAGGAAGAAAGAAGAGAGTAGAAGAAGAAGAAATGAGGAAGAGGGAGATGGTGGTGAATTCGGCCAAAGAGGTGGAGAAGTGGTGTTTAGGTTGTGTGAAAATGAAGGGTTGAAGAAGGGTATATATAGGAGAGAGGGGGGTAAAGGTTCGGCCATTATGGGTGGGTTTTGGGAGGGAAAGTGGTTTGAATTTGAAGGGTGAGGTTGGTGGGGATTTATGAAGGATGGATGTGAGTGGTGAAGAGAAGGGTAGGATTTGATAGGTGAGGGGTTTTTGGGGAAGAGGTGTTGAGGTGATTGGTGAATGGGGGAAGAAGAGAGAGAGTGATGGTAGGGTCCTGTGGGGTCCACAGATCCTGTAGTGTCAAGGAAGAGGCATCCTTGCACCAAATGGCATCAAAATCCACGTTTTGAGCCATTTCTGGCGTTAAACGCCGGGCTGGTGCCCATTCCTGGCGTTTAACGCCAGGTTCTTGCCCTTTACTGGCGTTTAACGCCAGTCTGGTGCCCCTTTCTGGCGTTAAACGCCCAGATAGGTGCCAGACTGGGCGTTAAACGCCCAACTGCTAGGCTGACTGGCGTTTAAACGCCAGCAGCATCTTCCTCCAGGGTGTGCTGTTTTTCTTCCTGTTTTTCATTCTGTTTTTGCTTTTTTCATTGTTTTTGTGACTTCTTATGATCATCAACCTACAAAAAAAGATAAAATAACAAAGGAAAATAATTAATTATAAAACATTGGGTTGCCTCCCAACAAGCGCTTCTTTAATGTCATTAGCTTGACAGAGGACTCTCATGGAGCCTCAGAAATGCTCAGAACCGTGTTGGAACCTCCCAACACCAAACTTAGAGTTTGAATGTGGGGGTTCAACACCAAACTTAGAGTTTGGCTGTGGCCTCCCAACACCAAACTTAGAGTTTGACTGTGGGGGCTCTGTTTGGCTCTGTTTTGAGAGAAGCTCTTCATGCTTCCTCTCCATGATGACAGAGAGATATCCTTGAGCTTTAAACACCAAGGATTCTTTATTCACTTGAATGATCAACTCTCCTCTATCAACATCAATCACAGCCTTTGCTGTGGCTAGGAAGGGTCTGCCAAGGATGATGGATTCATCCATGCTCTTCCCAGTCTCTAGGACTATGAAATCAGTAGGGATGTAATGATCTTCAACTTTAACCAGAACATCCTCTACAAGTCCATAGGCTTGTTTTCTTGAGTTGTCTGCCATCTCTAGTGAGATTTTTGCAGCTTGCACCTCAAAGATCCCTAATTTCTCCATTACAGAGAGGGGCATGAGGTTCACACTTGACCCTAAGTCACACAGGGCCTTCTTGAAGGTCATGGTGCCTATGGTGCAAGGTATAGAAAACTTCCCAGGATCCTGCCTCTTTTGAGGCAATTGCTGCCTAGACAAGTTATCCAGTTCTTTGGTGAGCAGAGGGGGTTCATCCTCCCAAGTCTCATTTCCAAATAGCTTGTCATTTAGCTTCATGATTGCTCCAAGATATTTAGCAACTTGCTCCTCAGTGACATACTCATCCTCTTCAGAGGAAGAATACTCATCAGAGCTCATGAATGGCAGTAGTAAGTCTAAAGGAATCTCTGTGGTCTCAGTTTGAGCCTCAGATTCCCAAGGTTCCTCATTGGGGAACTCAGTGGAGGTCAGTGGACGTCCATTGAGGTCTTCCTCAGTGGCGTTCACTGCCTCTTCTTCCTCCCAGAATTCGGCCATATTGATGACCTTGCACTCTCCTTTTGGATTTTCTTCAGTATTGCTTGGGAGAGTGCTTGGAGGAAGTTCAGTAATTTTCTTGCTCAGCTGACCCACTTGTCCTTCCAAATTCCTAATGGAAGATCTAGTTTCAGTCATGAAACTTTGAGTGGTCTTAATTAGATCAGAGACCATAGTTGCTAAGTCAGAGGTATTCTGCTTAGAACTCTCTGTCTGTTGCTGAGAAGATGATGGGAAAGGCTTGCTATTGCTAAACCTGTTTCTCCCACCATTAGTGTTATTGAAACCTTGTTGAGGTCTCTGTTGATCCTTCCATGAAAGATTTGGATGATTCCTCCATGAAGGGTTGTAGGTGTTTCCATAGGGTTCTCCCATGTAATTCACCTCTTCTATTGAAGGGTTCTCAGGATCATAAGCTTCTTCCTCAGATGAAGCTTCCTTAGTACTGCTTGGTGCATTTTGCATTCCAGACAGACTTTGAGAAATCATATTGACTTGTTGAGTCAATATTTTATTCTGGGCCAAAATGGCATTCAGAGTGTCAATCTCAAGAACTCCTTTCTTCTGACTAGTCCCATTGTTCACAGGATTTCTTTCAGAAGTGTACATGAATTGGTTATTTGCAACCATTTCAATCAGTTCTTGAGCTTCAGTAGGCGTCTTCTTCAGATGAAGAGATCCTCCAGAAGAGCTATCCAAAGACATTTTGGACAGTTCAGAGAGACCATCATAGAAAATACCTATGATGCTCCATTCAGAAAGCATATCAGTGGGGCACTTTCTGATCAATTGTTTGTATCTTTCCCAAGCTTCATAGAGGGATTCTCCTTCCTTCTGTCTGAAGGTTTGGACTTCCACTCTAAGCTTACTCAATTTTTGAGGTGGGAAGAACTTTGCCAAGAAGGCATTGACTAGCTTTTCCCAAGAGTCCAGGCTTTCTTTAGGTTGAGAATCCAACCATGTTCTAGCTCTGTCTCTTACAGCAAAAGGGAATAGCATCAGTCTGTAGACCTCAGGGTCAACCCCATTAGTCTTGACTGTGTCACAGATTTGCAAGAACTCAGCTAAAAACTGATGAGGATCTTCCATTGGGAGTCCATGGAACTTGCAATTCTGTTGCATTAGAGAAACTAATTGAGGCTTAAGCTCAAAGTTGTTTGCTCCAATGGCAGGGATAGAGATGCTTCTCCCATAGAAGTCGGGAGTAGGTGCAGTAAAGTCACCCAGCACCTTCCTTGCATTGTTGGCATTGTTGTTGTTTTCGGCTGCCATGTGTTCTTCTCCCTTGAAGAATTCGGTCAGGTGCTCTAAAGAGAGTTGTGCTTTGGCTTCTCTTAGCTTTCTCTTCAAGGTCCTTTCAGGTTCAGGATCAGCCTCAACAAGAATGCCTTTGTCTTTGCTCCTGCTCATAAGATAGAGAAGAGAACAAGAAAATGTGGAATCCTCTATGTCACAGTATAGAGATTCCTTTAGGTGTCAGAGGAAAAGAAGAGTAGAAGACAGGAGTGGGAAAATTCGAACTTGTCAGAGAGAATGGAGTTCGAATTTTGTATTAAGGGATAGTGTTAATCCATAAATAGAAGGATGTGAGAAGGAGGGAAGTGATTTTCGAAACTTAAGTGGGAAATTTGAAAACATTTTTGAAAAACATCACTTAATTTTCGAAAATGAAATTGGAAAAGAAATCAAGTGATTTTTTGAAAAAGATTTTGAAATTAGAAATCAAAAAGATTTGATTGAAAGCTTATTTTGAAAAAGATATGATTAAAAAGATATGATTTGAAAACAATTTTAAAAGAGATTTGATTTGAAAACAATTTTAAAAGATATGATTTGAAAACATTTTAAAAAGATTTGATTTGAAAATTAAAAACTTGACTAACAAGAAAAGATATGATTCAATCATTAAACCTTTCTCAACAGAAAAGGCAACATACTTGAAATGTTGAATCAAATCATTAATTGATAGTAAGTATCTTTGAAAAAGGAAAGGAGTTAATTTTGAAAAAGATTTGATTGAAAAATGATTTGAAAAAGATTTGATTTTGAAAAGATTTTGAAAACTTAGAAAAAATCTGATTTGAAAACAAAATCTTCCTCCCTTAGCCATCCTGGCGTTAAACGCCCAGAATGGTATACATTCTGGCGTTTAACGCCCAAAATGCTACCTTTTTGGGCGTTAAACGCCCAACCAGGTACCCTGGCTGGCGTTTAAACGCCAGTCTGTCCTTCTTCACTGGGCGTTTTGAACGCCCAGCTTTTTCTGTGCAATTCCTCTGCTGAATGTTCTGAATCTTCGATTCTCTGTATTATTGACTTGAAAAGACACAAATTAAAAATATTTTTGGATTTTTAATAATAAGGACAAACCAAAATGCAACAATAATCAAATAACAATGCATGCAAGACACCAAACTTAGTAGTTTGTATACTACTGACACTAACAAAATGAAAATGCAAATGAGACACTCAAAACAATCAAGTCAAATTGAATTCAAAGATCAGAGTAAGTAAATCATCAAGAACATCTTGAAGATCACTTAGACACATGAATGCATGCAATTGACACCAAACTTATGATGAGACTCTAGACTCAAACAAGAAATATTTTTGGATTTTATGATTTTGTAATTTTTTTTTGTGTTTTTCGAAAATTAAATGGGAAAAAGAAATCAAAATTCTTGGTGAGAATTCCAGGAATCAGTGCAATGCTAGTCTAAGACTCCGGTCCAGGAATTAGACATGGCTTCACAGCCAGCCAAGCTTTCAAAGAAAGCTTCGGTCCAAAACACTAGACATGGCCAGAGGCCAGCCAAGCCTTAGCAAATCACTGCTCCAAAAGCAAGATTGATACGAAATCAACAAGCTCTTGTGGTGATGAGTTGAAACCTCGGTCCAATGAAATTAGACATGGCTTCTCAGCCAGCCAGATTTCAACAAATCATCATGAAACTCTGGGATTCATCTTCAAGAATTTCGAAAAAAATAAATACCTAATCTAAGCAACAAGATGAACCGTCAGTTGTCCAGCCTAAACAATCCCGGGCAATAACACCAAAAACTTGATGTTGTTGCCGGATCTTGGCACTGATGTTACCAAAGCTTGCTCAAAACTTGAACAATCCCCGGCAACGGCGCCAAAAACTTGGTGCGCGAAATTGTGAACATTACTTTTTCACAACTCTCATAATCCCCAGTAATGGCTCCAAAAACGTGGTAGCTCAATACCATGGCATTACACAACTTCGCACAACTAACCAGCAAGTGCACTGGGTCGTCCAAGTAATAAACCTTACGTGAGTAAGGGTCGATCCCACGGAGATTGTTAGTATTGAAGCAAGCTATGATCATCTTGTAAATCTTAGTCAGGCAGACTCAAATGTATATGGTGATGAACGAAAATAATACAAAGGTAAAGATAGAGATACTTATGTAATTCATTGGTGGGAACTTCAGATAAGCGCATGAAGATGCCTTCCCTTCCGTCTCTCTGCTTTCCTACTGCCTTCATCCAATCCTTCCTACTCCTTTCCATGGCAAGCTCGTGTAGGGTTTCACTGTTGTCAGCAGCTACCTCCCATCCTCGCAGTGAAAGCTAATGCACACACTCTGTCACAATGCTGCCAATCACCGGTGTGGTTCCCTCCCCTACTGGAATAGAATCCAGTGATTCTTTTGCGTCTGTCACTAACGCCCAGTAAGTTACAGGTTTGAAGCACGTCACAATCATTCAGTCATTGAATCCTACTCAGAATACCACAGACAAGGTTAGACCTTCCGGATTCTCTTGAATGCTGCCATCAGTTCTTGCCTATACCACGAAGATTCTGACCTCACGGAATGGCTGGCTCGTTTGTCAGGCGAGCACTCGGTTGTCAGGCGATCAACCATGCATCGTGCAATCAGGAATCCAAGAGATATTCACTAAGCCTCGAATGCTTGTAGAACAAGAGTGGTTGTCAGTCACTTTGTTCATGGGTGAGAATGGTGATGGGCGTCAATCATCACCTTCATCAAGTTGAAGAACAAGTGATATCTTGGAACAAGAACAAGCGGAATTGAATGGAAGAACAATAGTAATTGCATTAATACTCGAGGTACAGCAGAGCTCCACACCTTAATCTATGGTGTGTAGAAGCTCCACCGTTGAAAATACATAAGCATAAGGTCTAGGCATGGCCGAATGGCCAGCCTCCCAATGATCTAAGAACTAAAATTGTTCAAAGATATAAAGATCCAAAGATTTTTAATACAATAGCAAAAGGTCCTACTTATAAGAAACTAGTAGCCTAAGGTGTACAGAAATGAGTAAATGACATAAAAATCCTCTTCCGGGCCCACTTGGTGTGTGCTTGGGCTGAGCAATGAAGCAAATTTCGTGTAGAGACTCTTCTTGGAGTTAAACGCCAGCTTTGGTGCCAGTTTGGGCGTTTAACTCCCATTTGGGTGCCAGTTCCAGCGTTTAACGCTGGGATTTCTTGAGGTGACTTTGAACGCCGGTTTGGGCCATCAAATCTTGGGCAAAGTATGGACTATCATATATTACTGGAAAGCCCAGGATGTCTACTTTCCAACGCCGTTGAGAGCGCGCCAATTGGGCTTCTGTAGCTCCAGAAAATCCACTTCGAGTGCAGGGAGGTCAGAATCCAACAGCATCTGCAGTCCTTTTTGGTCTCTGAATCAGATTTTTGCTCAGGTCCCTCAATTTCAGCCAGAAAATACCTGAAATCACAAAAAAACACACAAACTCATAGTAAAGTCCAGAAAAGTGAATTTTAACTAAAAACTAATAAAAATATACTAAAAACTAACTAGATCATACCAAAAACATACTAAAAACAATGCCAAAAAGTATACAAATTATCCGCTCATCAGTTATCAACCCAACTTATTCATGTTTGTCATCATCAATGTTAATTATTTTTCTAACTCAACAGTTAACGTAAGGTTTTTCTTGGACACATTTGCACCAAATTCCAATGCTTGCACACAGGAGATCTCCGAGGTCATTAAGTCCATGTACGACTATTCGTGGCCAACCTACACGTAGATCCGGGTTGAGACCAGAGAGTGATGGTTTCAGAAGTGGACGGTAAGAACCTAATTTGATTTAAATTAATTAACTGTATTTGAACTGTATTTTATTTTGACTAATTAATCTTGGTGAATCACTTTGTACAGTTGAAATTCATATGAGATGCAAAACATAATGTCATGATCAAGAAGATCTATGACCACCGGACAACCAAATGGCTTCAGCAGATGATGAGCAACGATTGTCAGGAAAAAGACCACCTAGCATCGTGGATTCATCCAAATATCAAGTAAGAATTGCAGGCCTATTTTAGAGATAACGAGGGGTTCCAGCATCGTCATCTGATGAACGTCGTTAACAGGGCTTCACTCAGGTCGTCGAGGTATACGGATGAGTCAGCGACCTTTATAAAGGCGAAGAGCAGACTGGTAAAAATTTTGGTATTGTTTAATATTTTTTTAGTTACTTGAATTAGCTTTTAAATTTGTTCATTTATTTTATAAAGCATATAATTGATTTGTAAGCATTCTTGTTTTGAATATGATCCTTGGTGTTAGCCTTGCTCTATTGATATATACTTATATACTTCTCTATAAACTAAATTGAACTGAGCTGATATAGAACTGCTTCATTGGTTTAATTGATTGATTTGTGTGGTGGATGATGAGAGAATGTTTGAACCATATATAAAATGGGTTCATAGTTGAATTGGTTCTGATACAACTTGACTGGTTTATAATGTGTAAAAATATTGTTCTTTTTCTTACTTCATCTATTTCTTTTAATTTTAATTTCTAGTAGCTTAATCTCCTTCTAACTTGTTTAATTTCATATATCATTAATCTATTAGGTGCTATATGGAGTGGTTAATGTGGGATCATGAGCACTATTATATATATCTATCTATAAGTATGTCTAGGGTTTGAAATATTTATTAAGTCTGATGATGATACTTATTATAACCATATATAACTAGTAGCTTGGGAATTATATGATGATGATCTTAGTTGTTGAATTTTGGATTATCATAAAAAAAACAAGGATGATGATTTAATATACTCTTTGATTTCCTGTATTTTGGTTCATATATATTTGTCTGTCATTATTTAATTTATTCATTTATTTTATTGGTTAATATATTAATTTGTAGTTTAAATCATTAGATCGTGAGGCAACACTGGCAGAGACCTTCAAGTACACCCATACTTTGAAGACAAACTAGGAGAGATTTGCTGACGAGCGGTCTGCGACTCATTATGTGAGTTTAAATTAATCCTAAATTTCAATTTTATTTAGTTTAAAGTCAATTATTTAACTATTATTCTAATCACAACTAACGTGTGTGACGCATAAGGAGTACACATAGAGGTTGGAGGCCGCAACCCAGCAATCTCAGCCGTCTAGTGGGGACGACGAAACCGGCTTCGAGACCTCAGTGGTAGATCCTGATAGGGTTTGGCGCGAGACCGCCTCTGAACCCCACAAGAATCGCCACTTCAGGTTGTTGTCATTCTTTGCCAGTGGCCTCCTATCCTCCGCGTTGGCGGCTTCTTCAGCCTCTGCCTCTGCCACGAGCGCTATTGATCCCCAGGAAGTTGTCGACTTGAGGAAGGAGGTGCAGAAGCTAACATAGAAGCTTCACCAACAAGCGAAGTAGTCTGAGCAGAGGTGTAAAGACCTTCTTGCACGCGTTATCTTCAGCTCGGACTTGACGGAAAAGCTGGAGCAGCTCAATCAGTTATAACAACAGATGAAGGAGTATAGCCAACAAATGCCGCTGGAGGCAGCGACGATGTTGTTTCCAGCAGCAACGCTGCTGGTCGGGCACCGACGGCAGCACTTACTCCGTCGCCTCAGCAGGGGGACCACGAAGATTTCTGGAATCGGTAGGGTTTAGGGTTTTATGCTTGCGTGTCTACTTCATTGTATTCTACATCTATGACATTTTATTATATTTAGACCATTTATTTTTTAATAAAATAATTTGTTGATATCTGCTAACTTTAAGTTTATGCTAACAATGTTATTAACAAGAGTCTACTATTTGTAGCTTAACTGTGCCAAAAAATAAAAAAAAATATTACCGTAAGATTTACCGTCGGATTCGCCTAAACATGTGAAATGGTGCCAAAGTTACCATCAGATGTATCAACGGTAACGAGTGGAGCTCCGAATTCTGGGTGACGTTGGTGCCAAGATCCGAGTGATGAACTTCGATACCCCTAGTGTTCAGGTGCCTAATTTCTTATGCCCATTCCCTTTTTCTCTTCAATTTTTCGATTTTTCCTACTCGGTAGTTGACGAATCTTGCCATGGTTGCCTCTAGTTACAGCTTACTGTTTGTAATACAACTTTCCTAATTTAGCTTTGCTTTTTTTCTTTTCTTTACCTTTTTGTTTTGGCTTATGGATTAAGCTTCCTTGTTGGTGGTTTCGATTTTGATTCTTAAATGTGATTGTAGTTTAGGGAGAGACGGAGAGAGAATGAGAGTGGCAGAGGCCGGAGGGGAAGAGGGACGGTGGTGTAGCTACGAATTCCACTACCCTCTACTTTTTTCTTTAATTTATTTCTCTTTTCTTTTTTTTTCATGGGAGTTTGATAATTGTGTTCAATTTTGTCCTTTGGGAGTGTTGAAGATGTAAGGATTCCATGCCATCAACAAAGAAGAATGTTTGGATTTGTGACCTTTGTTGAACCAGAATCTGTTAAAATGATTTTGAAAAAGGGAAATCCATTATGTTCATGGCTCTAGGGTGCTTGTAAAACCTTACAAGGAGAAGCCAAAAGTTGATAGGTCTTTTCCTTTTGTCTACTCTTTCTCTCATTTCATTATCTTCAATTCATATTCTAGTTCTCCCTATAAACAATTCTCAAGGGATTCACCATAATCTCAAACCTAAAATTGAGTTATTCACTTTTGGCTATCTGATTCACATTTTTCATGTTCTTAGAGCAGAATGTGACATTGACAATGATAGTTACTACTATTAGTATGAGGAGTGCTATACATACAAGTCTTTTTGACTTACAAGTCTTACAAGTTACTAGGCCTTTTAATGCGTTATTCAACGTTTCTTGTTTTCAAAGCGCTACACTCAGAACGGTTATTCTTCTTCTTCTTCCTCTTCCTCTTCCTCTTCGTCTTCTTCTCCTCTTCTTCCTCTTCTTCTTCTTCTTCTTCTTCTCTTCCTCTTCCTCTTCCTCTTCCTCTTCCTCTTCCTCTTCCTCTTTTTCTTCTTCTTTGTTTTTTTTTTCGATTTTCATGGTTTCTGAAATCAAGCTTTGAAATCGTTTTGAAGAAGAAAAAGCAGCAGAAGATGAGGAGAAAGAGAAAGAGTTCTGAATTATGCAACGAATTTTGGGTGTATTTCTTAAATACTTTGGGTGTATTTTTCGTAATCCTTTGGGTGTATTTCTGTAATCCTTTTGAAGATAATGGAACTTCAGAAATACACCCAAACGATTACAGAAGTACACCCAAAATGATTACAGAAATACACCCAAAGGATTATAGAAATACACCCAAACGGTTACAGGAATTCACCTAAACGATTATAGAAATACACCCAAAGGATTACAGAAAATACACCCAAAGGATTTAAAGAAATACACCCAAAATTCGTTAAAATACATCTTATGCATAATTCAGAACTCTTTCTCTTTCTCCTCCTCATCTTCTACTGCTTCTTCTTCTTCAAAAACTATTTCACCATGAAAAATCGAAAAAAAAAGATAAAACAGAGAGAAAAGAACGTAAATGAAGAAGAAGAGGAAGACGATGAAGAAGAACGTGCAGAAACGAAAGAAAAGGAGAAGAAGAAGAGTAAGAGGAAGAAGAACGTGCAGCAAGAAGAAGAAGAAGAAGGAGAAAGAGAAGGCAAGAAACGAAAGAAAAGAAGAAGGAGAAGACGAAGAGGAAGAAGAATGGTTCGAAGCGTGTTTTGAGCGTTAGTTTTAATTGAACTTGTAAGGCGTACAAGCCTTAATCGCTTGTATGCGAAGAATTACTCTATTAGTATTATCCTATTATGTATCAATATTTGACCATCAATATTACCTTAATTAATAAGTAGTGTTAATTTCATCACTTCAACGCAATATGCGTTTCAATTAAAATTATAATTATTCCCTAATATAATGAATTATGATATGATGCACGGACACTGACATGGACACGGGACACGACACGACACGGGACACGCGAATATACAAATTTTAAAATCTTATAAGACACGGGGACACGGCGTATATATAGAATATAAAGTATTTTTTAGATAAATTACAATGAATTTTTGATGTTTTATTGCTGTTAAAATATAAAATAATTTTTGAACTGTTTTTAATATTTTTTTAACTATATAAAAGTATCTAAAATATTTTTTGTTTTAATAAATAATAATATATATGATTTCTAAACTCATTTCAACAATATATGTTAAATAAGACTGGACACGCGGACATGTGATGGTATTTAGGTGTATCCAAGTGTGTCCAGAGAAATTTTTTTATTTTTTATTAAGACACGGTTGGACACAGCAGACACGCGTATCAGACGAGTATCGATGAGTGTTGTGTCCAAAATGTGTCTGACATGCAGACACGGCAACTCAACAAAGTGTCCATGCTTCATAGATTTCATCACTTCAATGCAATGGCTTATGGTTTGGATTTGTTAGTTTTATTTTTCTGTTTGGACAGTTAAGTCTTTATATTTAATGAGGTGCACTAAATAATAGAACCCACCAAATTGCCTTGAAGCCCAATATCAAGTTGCTGTTAATACAAAATATAATAAAACGCTATATGATCTTTGAAGGTAGGATCGTTGTTACTTATTGCACTCTATGAGCGTGGGGTACAAAGCAATTTATCATTATTAGTTTGTTCAGCTTATTTTTTAGCATAGAGTAGTGGACTGAACAAAAGAGTAAACATATATTATGCTGAAATTCAATTTAGAGTTATGTAACCATTCTCGATCATCCACTTAAGGTTCCATTGATCATATTGACATTTGTGTTGGGTGTGTAAATCTCTGTAGTTTCTGCCTAACACCATTGCATCATATGCACACGCATTTTCCTCTTTTGTTTTTGTAATAATGCACTCTATGTGTTTGTTATTTTGCTTCTTAGAAATTAGAATCATTTAATTATTTCCAGTTTAGTGTTTCAATAACTCTCTTGCATTCTTTGTATATTGAAGAATTACTATTCAATTACTGTTATGAAATAATACATATCTAGTTTATTACTTCTACTCTACTTTTGCTCATTTCTTCTTGCATTTCATGATTACACTTTATTAATTTTATACGTTACTATTTTGGTTCAGTTTTAGTACTGGGCGAGAATATGATCTATGGCATTTTCAACTAGGTGGGACCAGCTATGTTTCCATTTTTAACCAAGTGGGGAATTTTGAATTCTTCGTGATTTTATAAGAGGAGATAGGTGGTAAAATTGAAGACAAAAGTGAAATAAATAGTAGACTGGAAGAGTGGTAATCTCTGACCTAATTTGGCACCTTATATATCTCTAACAATTTAGGTGCAAAATGTAATATCATGTTTGTTAGTCATTACTCATTATTATGTATTCTTGAAATGTTAGCTCCAACTCTTTTACTGGGAATTTACCCACTACATTTGCTAGGCTCAGTAAATTGAGTTACGTGTAAGTGTCTATATGTCTCTACTCATTCCTTTTACATCCCCTTATACTGTAGTTTAATTTCATTAGTCTTGTATCTTTGCTGATCACTCTCTTATTCTTCGGTCGACTCAGTGATAATCAATTTTCCGGAGCAATACCCAATTCTATTCAGAGCTAGACAAGTCTCTGCTGTGTGAATCTTTGATTTCTCCTGTGAAATTTGAACCTTACTTGTTACCTTTTTTTCTAATTACACAATATCAATTGGTTTACCAAAGTAATGGTTCTTATAATTATGCCGGGTGATCCATGGGAGTGGTATGAGTGGACCAATTGCTTCTGGAATTTCATTTCTGAAAAGCCTTACTGACTTGTAAGCATGCTGTTTTGAATTGTAGCCACCAATGCTTGAAAATTCAAAACTACTTAGGTGTTGTGTTTTCAACATGCTTAAAACATGCTTTGCAGGAGAATCAGCGACTTGAAAGGACCAGATTCTTATTTTCCACCACTTAGTAACTTGACAAACTTGCAAACACTGCGAGTTTAATACTTTAATGCTTGCATCTTTTTTACTTTTTCTTTTTATTTTTTATTTTGAGTTAATAATGCCTAACTAAGAAATGCTCTTAGCAATGGGAGAAAGCTAATAGCAATGCCTGTTTGATCCTCAATTGTTGAATTGTTTCCAAAGTACTGAGAAGTTGCAATCTTATAGGATCGGTTCCAAAATATCTTGAAAATGTAACTATTTTAAACTCATTGTAAGTGATGCTTTATTCTTTTTAATTTTTTTTTTTTTTTTTTTTTTTTGTTGGCAGTATGCTTCTAACTTGGAAGTTTCATGCACTGAATGTATTTTTTTCAGAAACGAGACATTTATTTTTCTTGCATATGGTACTCGTTTATTAGATAAAGTGCATCGACACGTTTCCTCTTATCAGTCTTTTGATTACATTTAGTCTTTTGGTTCTGCTCTTCCGCTAACATTTCCTCTTTATTACATATAATTCAAGTGGTGCATCTATACTCTCTATTCTGTTAAGGTGATTTTAATCTGTGTTCTAATTGATTAGTTCATAAGGGAGAAAACCACAGCTGCATGTATCAACACAAACTGAATAAGTTAATAAGCTTTTTCCATATTTTGCAGTATCAACACAAACTGATCTAATAAGCTCTCTTCTTACAAGTGAGGTATGTCAAGTCTGTTTTCATTGACTATATGAAATCTATTCCTTTTGTTAATTTCATCTGCATCAATATGGAAAATATGCATAAAATGAAAGATGAATATTACTATATCAATAATAAGAGAGATGAATATTAGTAATAATAATAACAATCTCCCATGATCAAAACTGTCAAAAGAATTTTACTATATCAATAATAAGACGTTAAGGACCACCCTTTGTGTGTGTGTGTTTTTAATTGCTGCTAGATACACAAATAAATATATAATAATAAAAAAATAAATCCCTTTAATTCATATATCTAGTTATGAGTTATGACTATTGAAATGGATCAACCCAACAAGAATCTTCATCCACTTTTGCTTCAGATAAAGCCTATAACTTACATTAATGCTATGATCTTTAGCTTGAGATAAAGCCTGTAAGTCATATATAGATATTGTTACTTCCAATGCTAATAATAGAATTAGAGACGCACTTTTCAAAATAATAATAATAATAATAATAATAATAATAATAATAATAATAATAATAATAATAATAATAAAAAGATGGGAAATTTAATTATATCTAACCTCAGATTTATTTATGCCACCAAGAGCGGAAGACCATAATGGACTATGTATTAAGCATAGTTTACTCACCAAATTGAATGGTGATATCATACAAAGTCACATAAGGTGAAATTGTGTTGAATTGGCTGAAATCTTCTTATTATAGTTAAGTCAGCTATTTTAATGGTTTATTTATTTTCAAATTATATTTTTGTTGTAGGAATTGGATCAAGAGAATGAGATTTCTTTGCTAAAAATGTCATCTTTTTATGATGGAGATTTTATGTATTAAGAGCTACATGTTAAAGATATTTATAATTAAAGAATCATGTTATGTTAGATACTTTATTTGTATAGGGGTTATTACTTTTGATTTTCAATACTAAAAAATTATGTTTAATACTTTGTTTATGAGTTATATAATATTTTGTTTATGGGTACTGAATGTTTGTTATTGAAAAATTTTAATTCAAAAATTATTTGTTTAATGCGATAAAATGATGGTTAAAATTGTCTTTTTAAACGATAAAAATGTCACTTTTATTCGGTATAAAAGTAGTTTGTAACTGCAATTTTAAACAACATGAAACGTTATTTTAATCTGGTAAAAATGACAAATTCAAATGGTATTTTAACCAATAAAAATGTCAATACTATGATAAAAATGACGGTTCAAAAATGCCATTTTAACTAACTAAAAAGAAAAAGTGCACCTTAACCTTAGTCCCTTTTTAACTAAAGTTCAAAGGAGGCCATTTGCTTTTTTCAATTGGGAGAACTCGTGAATCAAATTATTTTATTCTCATATTACATTTATCCCATTTTAAATAAGTATGGCTCCAGGAATACATAAGGAGCAAGCTTGGGAAAAAAAAAACAAAGAATAAAACTACAAAAAAAAAAAAGAGGACGAAGTGGTAGTATCTTGTGATAGCTCTTGGGATATTCATAGACTTTGAAAGTTGTTTTTTTTTTCCATTATTTGGTATTGTATTTATACAATGAATCATGACAAACAATAGCATAAAATTACTCTCAGCCTTTCTCTGTGATCATGACTCCCTCTTTGGTCACTATTCTTAGGTGTTGGAGAAGAAAAAGAAGCCTCACTCTGAATTTTGATTCTTTGAAGGTTTGGGGTTAAGTTTTGGGGAATTGAATGAAACCAAGGCATGCGGAAAGCAAATGTGGATGTGATATTTTGTTAACAAAAATCGACAGTAATTTTGTGTAGTTAAAACAAAAATCAACATTTTAGCCATCTATTTTATATAATAAATCTACACCATTTATTTAATTTTGAAAAGAGATTTCTATTGTCTAATTTATCATTCACTATTTCGTCGGCAATGTGACGATAATATTAAAATAGATAACTAGTCTGTCGATTTTAAAGAAAATATTTTCACCCATTATTTCGTCGACAATGTGACGATAATATTAAAATGTTAAAAAGTTGCCAAAATAATAGACGACATGGTCGTCGACTTTAATATTTTTATTTCTAATAATTTTTTTTCATTTTATCGACGACAAGCCGTCGGAAAATATCGACGAAAAATCTGACCGTTAATTTTTAGCGTCGATAATTATATATTGTTTCTTGTAGTGTATATTTATACACAAATATATGATAGCTGATTTTAATATATAAGTAGCAATTGTTTTACTTTGGCATACAATCCCTTATCTTTTTAAAGTATTTTTATAATCTCTGAAAAAAGGTATTTTATAATCATTCACCGTAATTCCATAAGAAATTATTAGAATAGCGACCGATTTTAGAGATTGAAAAAATTGGTCGCTAATAGCAACTGATTTAGCAACCGATATAAGATTTATAGGACAAAAAAAATGTTGGTCGCTAAATCGGTTGCTAAGTTTCATTCAACGACCGATTTTAGCGACTAATGAAAATAGTCACTAATAGCAACCGATTTGGTGACCGATAATATTTTTCTTCGACCAAACTAAAGCTGGTCGTTAAAATTGGTCGCTATTTTTAGTTTAATGACCGATTTAGCAACCAAAACAGAAAATTTTGTCTTTGGTTCTTTAGTCACAAAATTAGTCGATTTTTTAATTTAGCGGCCGATTTAGCAACCAAGAAATAGGCTAAAAATAGTTGGTCATTAATTCGGTCACTACGCTCAGTTAGCGACCGATTTTAGCGACCAATTATAAAATGCTATTTTTTGGTTGCTAAATCGATCGCTATTTCTAAATTTAGCGACCGATTCAGCGACAGAAATACAAAAATAGTGTTATAAACTAATCGGTTGCTAAATCGGTCTCTAGTTTAAATAAAAGGGAAGTTACTGAGTTGATCTAACCTTGATCTAGCCACACCATCTTCAGATTCCTCGCACTTCTCACTAACCCTAATGTGACCACCATCGGAAGCATAACATACTCTCTATTTGTGCCGCCGTCATCATCATCGCTGTTGTCTACTGCCTGAAGCCTTCAACCATCTTCGTTGCTGGCTCATCGTATCTCACCTTCCTCTCGCTGTCAAGCTCTTATGATTTCTCTTACCTCGATCTCGATCTCACTCTAACAATCTCTCTCACCTTGATCTCGGTCTCACTCTCCGCTGCCGCTTCTAACTCACAATGCATTCTCACCTTGAAATTGAATTTCGAATCAGAAAACAATTATACAATTGTTGTTGTAGAACTTTGCTTCTTGTTGTTGCATACAATCTGAGGAAGGACTTGGTGTAGCATGGAGAATATGAGTGCTTGCTGAATACCATGGAAGCATATGTCATTGATGTCTGCCTTAGTTGGTAAGAAGTTAAGAGATTAGAAATTCACCACTTGCCATTAATATTGATTATTAATTAATTAGATGTTTCTTTATTTGAGGATGAAGATTGAGGAGTAGTATTATGGTTGGTTGAAAAGGAAGGTTGTTAATGTGTAATTACAAATTTCTTTGGTTATTGTTTGTATAATCACCTAATTTTGATTGTTATACTTATTTTAGTATTCTTTTGTTGTAATTGTATAGATTTGTTTGTCGCCACTGTGTTTATCTCAGAAAATAAGATTCAATAATGAGGAGAATGTGAATGGATCAAATGCAAGGAAAGAGAACTCTTTGATCATATGGAACAATAGTCCTAATTTTGTTAGATATGAAGCCCCAAACCTTGATGATGGGGAAGAAGTCATTATGATTATTAAGAATGATGAAGTATCTGTTGATGAGGTGGATTAATCAATTAGTTAGTGAGATCTATTTTTGATATTTTTTAGAATATCTTTGAGTGGTTTGGAGCAGCAGTGCAATGTTGTTAATTTAAAGAAGTATGAAGCCTTTTTCATCTATGTAGTATAAGTATTTTAAGTTACTTTAGCCATTGTTATATGAGTATTGGGGATCATATATTTGATTTTCTTGGGTTTTGATGCAGGTTAAGACATTCTTTTATCTATGTTTTTTATGCTTATTGCATCATGCATGTGTGTCTATATTATATATGTCTACTCTAAAATTTTATAATATAATTAATTGATGATGTGGGATTTAATTATTTTAGGTAAAAGAGTTGCCGGCTAAGGTAGAGGTGATTGCTTGGTCAAAGAAGACTGGAATTCAGATGCTTAGATACAAATATCACATCATGGAAATTCAAGGCCACCCTAAATACTCTAAAGCAAAAAGATTACATTTTGGTATGTTAGTTGTTCCATCTTTTATTGTAGTTCTATATATACATTTCTCTGGGTACAAAACAAAAATTAATTTGGAGACTATTTGAAAAATTAAATTTATTAGAGACTAAAATGTTCGAAAGATTTGGAGTATGATTCTAATTTATTATTTGTAATGTGATAGGATGATTTTGCTGTGGAGTAAGGGAGAAGGTTGCACTTTGGGAGGCAGACAAGAAGATATGGAAGAGGATCTGCCTTAGTTTTGTCAGGGATTTTTTTACTTTATGTAAATAATTTTTTTTTTGTTTGTTTTTTGCATTTATTTGGAGTCATTGACTATAAACCCATCAATGTACATTTTAGATTGTAGATCATAAATTTAATGTATTTATAAATTTTGTCTCTTTTAATTTTTATATTTCAATATAGATATTATGAATATTTTTGTATTTATTAAAAAACTGATTTATGTTTGATTCTTTTTATATTTTGTTGAAATATAATTATTTATGAAAACAAAATTTTAATAGTGGTATATGTGAAATTAATAAAAATCTATAATTAAAAAATTAGTAACACTGACTGATTTAGTGACTGATTTTAAATTTTCAAATCAAACATCAGCGACCGATTTTATCAGCAACTGATTTAGCGATCGAAAAGTCGGTTGCTATTTTAGCGACCGATTTTTACAGCGACCAAAACAGTGGTCGCCATTCAATGATCAATACGTTTGATATTAGTTTGGTAGTATTAATGAAAAATTAGTTGATAACTGTTAGCGACTAAAATTAGTCGCTATTTTTAAATTAGTGACCAAGATTTTAAAAACCATCGGAATTGGTTACTATTCTAATAATTTCTTGTAGTAATTATATTGCAAGTTTCAAAATTTTAACCTGTTTTGTGTTGTGTTTGATGTGTTATAAAACTTATTCAAAACGCATTTACAAGAAAATAAAGCTAGGCGGCCTAGTCATTTTTAACTAACTTTTACTTAATTTATGTACATGCTTCTTGTCGCGCTCTTTTTTTGTTTGATTAATATATTCAATAAAATTATTAAGTATAAAAATTTTGATGCACAAGAAAAAATATTAGTACATAATACATAAATTTTGATAAGTAGTATATAAATTTTTAAAAGATTATATATACATAATATTATTATTGTTTAACTACCAAACTATGCGTGTCACAGACATTTTAAAGCACAACATAAAAATATTAGTGTACAATACAAAATTTTGGTGTGCAGTATATAAATTTTTAAAAGATTAGATGTTTATAATAATATTGATACTGAATCAACAAAATATGTACAATACAAAAATTTTAGTATACAATACATAAATTTTTTAAAAATTATATACTTAAAATAAATATTGACTCACTCAATAAATAAAATACATATATTATATACAAAAATTTATATGTAATGTGCAAAAATTTTATATTAATAAATTAGGAAACACTCAGATAAAGACGTTTAAAACGTCTTTTTTTAAAGATGTTTTCTAATTTTTAAAATTTAATATATATAATCGATTAAACTGTGTTATTTTTGTTAAAATTAGATCAGACAAATAAATTTGACTGAAAAATCGATAAACCAAACTTTAAACTAATCTAAACTAATATTTTTTTTTATAGAAACTGACTATAATACTCTTATTATAAAAATGAGTAAAGTATCATTTTTGTCCTCAAAGTTTGGGATAAGTTTTAAAGTTGTCCATAACGTTTCAATTGTCCTATTTAAGTCCCTAACATTTCAAAATTGACTCAATGTTGTCCTGCCGTTAAGGATCCGTTAACAGAATTGACGGCAGGACAAAATTGAGACGATTTTGAAATGTTAGGGACTTAAATAGGATGAAGACGTTGAGGACAAAAATGACACATAGAAATAATTTTAATTTATACTTCAATAATATCAATTTTTTACTATACATAGTATTCAATTATTTTTTAATCACATCTAAGTAAATTACATTTAATCATATTACTTTCATTCTAAATAAATTATTTTTTTATAATTTTACTCTTAAAGATTTTTAGTTATCATGAAATGTTTGTAGAATGACTAGTATATAAACTTGCGGAAAAGAAAAAAATATATATATATACAATAAAATATAAATTATACTTTTTGTCTCTAATGTATCAAATTCTTTAAAATTAAAAAAAATAAATTTATTCAAAATGAAAGTAATGTAATTAAGTGTAATTTACTTAGATGTAATTAAAAAATAATTGATATTATTGAAAGATAAAATT
The DNA here is from genome assembly GCF_003086295.3 of Arachis hypogaea. NCBI lineage: Eukaryota > Viridiplantae > Streptophyta > Magnoliopsida > Fabales > Fabaceae > Arachis > Arachis hypogaea. The sequence continues at coordinate 119,237,660 of NC_092044.1, read as the reverse complement.
AAATTAAATTTATTTTTATGTATCGTTTTTGTCCCCAATATTTTTGTCCTATTTAAGTCTCTAACGTTTTAAAATGGTCTCAATTTTGTCCCGCTGTTAATTCTGTTAACGGATCTCTAACGGTAGGACAACATTGAGTCAATTTTGAAACGTTAAGGACTTAAATAGGACGATTAAAACGTTAGGGACAACTTTAGGACTTACCCTAAACGTTGGGACAAAAACGATATTTTACTCTATAAAAATTGACTAAAATACTCTTATTAAATATATATAATAGAAGTATTTTACTTATTTTCTATAATAGGGGTATTGTAGTCATTTTTTATAAAAAAATATTAATTTAGACCGGTTCAAATTTTAGTTTATTGATTTTTTAGCTAAATTGATTTGTCCGGTCTAATTTTGATAAAAATAATCCAATTTAATCGATTATATGCGTTAAATTTTAATTGCTAAAAAAAATCTTTAAAAAAAGATATTTTAGGTGTCTTTATCTTTATGTGAGTGACTCCCTAATAAACTATACAATCCCGCTACCTTACCATAGCATTTCTGCCAACATCTGCCAATTCTTATTTATAACTGTATTTAATGGAAGTATTTTTGTGAATGTGTCTAATAAAAATATTTTTTTTATAACTGTGTTTAATAGAAATATTTTTATAGATATATTTTTGAATATGTCTCTTTATATATGTATTTAAAATATAATAATTAATCATTATTGACAATAAATTAACAGATAATATATTAGTACCTATACTTTTCCTAAATTATGTGCTATGTACAAAATTTTGATACAATTAATAAGTTTTTATACTTTTCAAAAAAATTTATCCACCGAAGAAGCATGTGATACATGCACACATTTTTTCATTGACGTCACTTTGATCGAATTTGATTATAAAAAAAATTCGTACGTATAACATCACCAAAATTTTAAATATTAAATCATAAACATTTAATCTTAAATTTAAAATTATAAATTTAAACATTAAAATTGATAAATATTAATTAACTAAAAATTAGTTCACTAAACTTTCTCTTTTATATTTCTCCTAAAAATCATATATACCTCTATCTTCTTCTTTTTTTTTTTTCTTTTCCTTGACATGTGTCACTTTTCCTAACGAAACGAAAACAACAGAAAAGTAAAATAAAAGCGAAAGTCTAGAGCCAGCAACTTTTGTATTTTGTGGCCAGCACTTAACCATCAAAAGAAAAGTGAGTGATCTTTTACTATTGGATAACCAATTGATGTAATCTCATACCATTGAAAACATGATTAATGGCCAATTAATGATTACAAAACACAAAAATTACTATCCCCTAACACTCCTCAAAATAAAAAGCATCTTATTAGGAAGAGTTCATTGTTCATGGAAATATTACATAGAAGGCAGAAACACCACAAGCACAGTATTCACATACACAATGGACTACATGTACTACTTGTCCTTATTATTATTATGTAGCGTCATGCCCAATCATTACACAACACTTGCAATACCACCTTTCTCAACCTTGAAGCTTTTCCCTAAAATTGAACCAAAAGACCAAGATATTATGTTATTAATTTGTGAGTACTGTCCAGTGGCACCAGAGAACCCTACCCTAACTTGTTCAGGAAGAACAGTGGTCAAATCTAAGTCATGAGTGAAGTCCACTTTGTAACCATTAGGGTAAGAAGCAAAAACTCTAAGAGTCTTGCCATAGGGATTATAGATTATTGTTACCGCCACGGGTTCTCCATTTTGAAAGTCCCATTCAGCGGTAACTTCCGACTTAATAGAGTTCACATCAATTCCGATGTGTTTGTAATCGGGATCCCCGAGATTGAGATTAGGGTACGTATCAAATTCAACAGCAACAACTTTGTCAGATGTGGATTTAAAACCAATGAGCTCTTTGCGCGTGTTGTTGAGCGCATTCGAGGCGCTAAGAGGCCAAGGTAGCCACCACGGAGTTAGGAGGGATAGTAGTATCCGGGGAAGCGAGGAAGAAGGTAAGGCCGTCACCCGGAGTATCAGAAGGTGAAGAAATGAGGAAGATAAAGGAGGTGACTATGGATGCTACTGCTCCGGTGGATTTATCGTAGAGTGAAATGGGTTCGGAGTACAAGGCTCGGCCGACGCTACCTCCTTGTGGACGCCACTGCTGTCAACCCTAGTGAGTTGCAAGGCTCCGTTGCTTGAAACGGAAGCGTCGCCTTGGATGATGAGATTCTCGTTACTTTGATCGAACTTGTCGAAGAGGAAAGTGGTGACATCCGCTGAGTTCACACTGTGGAGTAGGATGAGGAAGATGGCCATGGAGGCAAGAAGGGGAGGGATAAGGGTATTTTGGAGTTAGACGCCATGGCTGGTACTTATAAAGTGGAAATGAGTATAACACCGCAGAATAAGTTATGCTTAGTAAGGGTTGCAAGTTCAGTGCTAATTTAAGGGGTATATATAGAGTGGGTGACGGTAGGTTCAAGGCGCATGATGCATGCAAACTTTAGTAAAGTAAATATAAAAAAGGAAAGTAGAAAGAGATAATGAGTTTAATGTATAATGAGTATAATAGAGGTAAAAAGAAAATTAAAATCAGATGATAATTAATTTAATTAATTTTAAATAATTTTGTCGATTAAATTTCAAAAAAAGTAAGAATTTGTAAATGGTGCAGTTACGTATACGGACATACGATGGTAACTTTTTTTTCTTCGCATGTGATTTTGGTTCTGCATCGTCTTTTTACTCTCGTTCATTCTCTTTCTATCACTCTGGTCTATCGCCGTCAGGAACACCAGTTGCCACTGCCTAAAACACTAGCCGGCGCCGTCCAACTTCCCGCCGACGACGTCCGTCTCTTCGTGTTCCGCTTGCGTGCCGTAGCAACGGAGATCGTACCGCATAACCCTGTGTGTTCTCGTTACTGTTGTCCACCCGCTGCTAGCCGTGCAGGCCCACCGTAGCCATCGCCTTCCGTCGCGTGGTTCGAGACGCACATTATTCCCGTACTATATATCCACAATCCCAACCATGAATATACGAATCAAAGACAGAGATGACAAAAAATTTGTTGGTCTATGACTTTGGTTGCTATATATCCATATATCTACCATCAATGAAGATACATAATCTTTAGCTCTCTTTTCTCTCTTATTAACACTTCTGATTTATTTTGTTCTCTTTCACAATCTAATCACTGTCGACTCTCTTCATCCCCCAAATATGCTGGATGTTCAATTCACTAGGTATGTAAATGGTTATTTTAATTCTTATTGGATGATTATTTTTGTTCGATTCAATTTAAGTATATACAATTAACAAATGCTGGATGGTCATTTCACTAGTTAGCAAGATGATTATTTTAATAACTACGGGGATAGTTGTTTGATGACGATCCATAACGGTGACGGGAGAGGGGCTACAAGGGTGGTTGACGGGTGGGGAGGAAGAGTGATTTGGGGTAAAAACTGTTTGTAATTTAGGATTTGAGCGGTTATTTTTAAAATAATTGAACGGGAGTTTTGGATTTAGGATAATTTGTGGAGTAATTTTTATTTTTTATTCCTACCAGACTAATAATTAGTTCATTGTACACTTGTCAAGATTTTTTATTATCTTTCTGACAGAGTTGAAAAAAATGTTAGGTGGATAGTAAAAATTATTATTATATATTTATATATGTAATTAATTTATTTTTAATATATATTTAATATTTTAATATGTATTTTATATTAATAAATAATTTTAATGATTAATTTTAATGTATATTTAATATAATTGTAAATATATAATATTAAAAAATATTGTGTATTTTAGAAATTCTAATAGACGTTAATATATGCGTGTAAGTGATTGTAGTGTATTTTAGGAATTTTAATAGTCGTTAATAAATTTATTGGTATTTATTATTTTTAAAAAATGAATATAACGTGATTCAACAATAGTTTAATCTATGATATTCAAAGTATATAAAATATTATTATAAATATAATCAACAAAATTTATCATTAATTATATAAGTGATATATTGGTGCTGTTTTGTTGCATGCATGGTGTCCGATCACATCATATGGATAAGATCCATTTCTCGCTTTTATTTTTTCATGTGAGGGAGAGAGAGGTGTATAACAAGAAGATGTGAGGAGAGATGTATTTTATATTGGTATGCGATATACAAATCGGAAGCAATCGATTTGTGATTTCGAAAATAAAAAAAATTTAATGTTGAAATCGGACCGTCTAATTTTTATTTAAAAAAAAATAAAAAATACAAATCAGATCCTCTAATTATAGTTTATTTTCTTCTTGAAATAAATCGGATCCTCCAATTTGTAGCTTTTTTTTTTTAAACAAATCAGACAGTCCGATTTGAATAAAATACTATATAAAAAAAACACCTAATCTTTTAATAACATTGTATTACATATATTTAATCAACATAAAAAAAATGAGCCAGATTTCTTCTTAGCAAAAATTATTGTTGCTCTTGCACATACATGTCAATTAACATTGAAATTACAAGTCACCCCAGAGCCAATGATTCACCTCTTAATTCCCACATGTTTCACGCAAAGGAAGAAGATGGCAGTTGTATAATTTTCATATGAAATTTTTTATTTTTATATTTTTGGGGGGAGGAGCGGGGGTGTTAATGACCTTCCCAAATTAATAATTTTACATGTGAAATTTTTTATTTTTGTACTTTAGTCCTCTCTTAATTTTTTTTAGCCTCTTAATTTTTATATTTTAGACTTAGATTATGAATGCTTTTATCTATTATCTTATCTTATTATTTATACTGATGTGATAGTATACTAATAAGATCCAATATATATATATAATACATAATGAGATTTAAAATCTAAAGTAGATCATCCAATTACTTCATAAACATATTAAATAAATATTATAATTAGATCTAAACATTCAATCTGTATTGAAAAAGACAAAAATTATCAATAGAATCCCAATACAAGAAATTCTTACATGTTTATCATGTTGTTCTGTGGGCAACAAGTGAGAGTGTATTGAGAATTTAATTTAGAAGTTACTCAAATTGATTGGGATGATGAACGAAATTGTTATATTAAAAGGGGCTTTTCATCGTTGATTAATATAATGGACAAATCGTTAGATATATATCATTCTTTATTTCTATTAACGGTTTAATTTTTAGAATTAATAATTTTATAATACGATATTAAAAATTTTTATAATCAAGATGTCTAAAATTTGATCTTTGTATATAGTAGTTTTTGTTAGAGATATAATTTTTTTTTTCAATTTAACCTTTTGAAAAAAATAATTTTATGATACGATATCAAATTTTTATAATAAAAAATTAAATTTCGATCTTTATTATTCCCCTCTAGAAAAAAAAGAATAGCAAAATAATAATAAAAAATTATACAAAATTAAATAAACTAAAAAAATTATTATTTGAAGAGATATGCTAAAAAATCTAGAATATTTTCTTATTATTATATACCGACTACATAACATTTTTCACGTGTATTTTTTTTTTTTTTTTTGGACTCATTCCGGTTATTGGTCAATTGTTAACAATCAATAATGTATGATTCAATAAATATTCACGACAAAAAACGACACACAATAAATTTATTATTTTAATTAATATTTGATTAATTTTAAAATATTAAAAAATAATTTTAAATTTTAAATTTTAATAATATAAAAATAAAATATCAACTTAAATATTGGTTAATATTAAAAATATTAATTTCTAATAAATTTCTTTCACAAATTATATATAAATAAGTAAAATAAAAAGATGTCGTTGTTGCTTTAACGCACGCCACTATTTTTTTGTTATAAAATTTGGTTTTAATTTATTCATAATTAACTAAACATTTATAATTAACACTTATTTAATCAAATATTTACTTAATTGAAATATTATTAAAACTTAACTAATGCTCCTTGATAGTAAGAGCTTGTTTTGGTGAGTTATTAAGAAAAGATTTTTTTGAATTATTATTTTTAAAAGATCTTATAAAAAAATAAAATTATTTATGTTTAAATATTTTATACAAAAAGATCTTTTTTATAATCAATTATATTTGAGTATAACAATATAAAAATATTTTTTTATTTATTTATTATATTTTTTATATGTATGTATTTTTGAAACAAATTTAAAAATAATATATTATTAATAATTAAAATAAAAATATTTTAAATAATTTATATAATAATTAAAAATTAAATATACTTAAAAAATAATTTATATTTTAATATTCATAAATATTAAAATATTATTATAATTTATATAAAAATATTTTATATTATATTAATAATTAAATATATATATATATATATATAATATATTATGTCCTATATTTTTTTAAAAATTTTAAATTTATGTATTTATTAATCATGCATATGAGAACCCATATTTATTTTATTTGCATTTTATTAAGACGTATCATTGTCTCAATATCGTGAAGGGGGAAAAAATCTATCCTCAAATGTGATGATATGTTGGTTATGTGACGGTGTGTAATTGCTATCATTAATAGATTACTCTTT